>NW_028270155.1:23566110-23875544 GCF_037043375.1 Chiloscyllium plagiosum | reverse complement strand
AATTCTTGAAATTACTTGACATCCAAAGAGGGCTGTGGGATGCCTGTAGTTGGACATTTGACACATGACTTAACTCTGATGACGGTTTTACTAGTGGTGGTTAATAGATGAAAAATATCATGAGTAATTGGAAAAAAAACTGTTTAATTATGTGCAAGAGCACTTCTGGCTGTTAAAAAAGATGTTGAAAATATGAAATAAACTCAAAAGAAATAATGTAATCCAAATTCATGTTCAATAACCCTGATGGTGTATTCTTCAGCTTTTCCACCTAAGTGATCTTATAAAGCATCTCATGTCTCATGATTAGTTTTTAACCATCTTACATATAACTGGTACTCTCTCCAAGAAAATCAATCAATACCAGCATCTTTCTAACCCAAAGAAATAGTCCCAATCTCCAACAAACTGTTTAAGATTCAGGCAAAGTGTTTTCAAAACACAAAACCAATCTCTTTCAAGGACACTTGTTCAAATGTTAGTAGTCTGATCTATTTTGAGTATCATTTTTGTATCTTAGGATGATACCTTTACCTATTTTACTATCTTATATTATGTTCCCAGTGATATAATATATTCTGATTGTATGAGTCTTTACTCTTCAAGATGCTGCTCATCCAAATACTCATGTTACACCCATCATTTATTTTGAATCCATTCAAATCTGTCCTTGGGAATCATTCATTTTTGGTACCCAAAATCAATCTTCAGGTAGTTCTAGTATATTGCTTGAACTTTCTTCACTTCCAATGTTTTTAATGATACCAGCTGCCAAAGGTTCTGCCATTAATGTCATCCAGTCCTTCCATAGGCCTGAGGAGATGCAAGTGACCTTGTCCCCTATTGCTTCTACTCTACCCCTTCCATTGTGCTCTCTTTAATGCATTTAAGGGCACATTAGGATCACTGGCTAGACCAGCATCTATTACCCATGTCAACGAATCCCACAAGATTAATGACTGTGGAATGCTGCATTCGGGTTAAGTGCCTGAAATAGCTGGTGAGCTGAAGGTATATAGAGGCAGAAAAAGAGTTGATCTGTGACTTGTGGGATTGCTATGTGAATGAGTGTGAAGGAGTCTCTGGGTGTTTGATTCGAGGGCCTGGGTGACTGAAGGGGTTCTTAAGCAGGGGTATATTAAGCAGGGGTAGGTGAACGAGTGAATAGGAAATGTCAGTTAGAAATGTGGTCTTGACCACACACTGGGATTGTATGACCTCTTGGGGCACTGTCGATCCATATACCAGGGATTGATCTCCCTGACCATTATCTTCATATTTCTTCTGAGGGTCTCCTGTCTCCTTTTACAAGACCATGGTATCTCTAGCTCTTTCCACTTTAATTTCCAGCACCAAATCTGTCACTGTGGAGTCTTCAGTCTGCACTAGTGTTTCATTTTTAATAATTTCAATGGTGGCAACATTATTCAGTGCAGCATCCCTTTAAGAGGGTCAAGTACAATTAAGAAAAGTGAGCTCCATCTGGTCAATGCCTATCAGCCATCTGCTGAGGGCAGAGGTGGGATAGCAGCATAGAACTTGCTTGGTCCTACACACCATCACACCATCACAGTAGCAAGGCTGGAGAGCCACATGTGCAGTACAGGGAGAGGTATGTTCCTCCTGCATGATGTTTGAGGTGAGGGACGCCATTAGTGTCCCATCCAAGTACATCTGCAGGAAGTGCACCCAACTCTCGCTCCTTCAAGACCGTGTTAGAGAACTGGAGCGGGAGCTGGATGAACTTCGGATCATTCGAGAGGCAGAGGCTGTGATAGATAAGAGTTACAGGGAATAGTTACTCCTAGGCATGAAGAAAGCTGGGTGACTGTTCAAAGGGGGAAAAAACAGTGAGTGGAGGGATCCCCTGTGATCGTTCCCCTGAAAAACATGTATACTGTTTTGGATGCTGTTGAGGGCGACAACTTACCAGGGGCATGGAGTGGTGTGCAGGTCTCTGTCACAGAGCCTGTCCCTGTTGCACAGAAGGGAAGGAGGGAAAGGAGAAGAGTGTTAGTCATTGGGGACTAGTAGTTAGAGGGTCAGGTAGAAGGTTTGTTGGGAACAAACGAGACTCATGGCTGGTATGTTGCCTCCCAGGTGCCATTGTCCGTGATGCCTCGGATCGTATCTTTGGGGTCCTGAAGGGAGAAGGTGACCAGTCTCAAGTCATGGTCCATGTAGGTACCAACGACATAGGTAGAAAGAGGGATAGGGATGTAAGGCAGGATTTCAGGGAGCTAGGTGGAAGCTGAGAGCTAGAACAAACAGAGTTGTTATCTCTGGTTTGTTACCCGTGCAGCATGATAGCAAGGCAAGGAAAAGGAAGAGATATCAGCTGAACATGTGGCTGCAAGGATGGTGCAGGAGAGAGGGTTTCAGGTACTTAGATAATTGGGGCTCATTCTGGGCAAGGTTGGATCTGTACAAACAGGACAGTCTTCACTTGAACCAGTGGGGTACTAATATCCTGGGTGGGAAATTTGCTGGTGCTATTCGGGTGGATTTAAACTAGCTCAGCAGGGGAATGGGAAACTGAGGTCTAGTTGCAGTGTACAGGAGGATGAGAGTAGGGAGGACAGGGACAGGATTTCAGGGTCACAGGAATGTGCTTGCAGACTGCAAGCTGGTTTGAAGTGTGTCTACTTCAACACCAGAAGTATCTGAAATAAGGTAGGTGAGCTTGCAGCATGGATAGGTACCTGGGACTTCGATGTTGTGGCCATTTCGGAGACATGGATAGACCAGGGTGAGGAATGCATGTTGCCGGTTAATTAAGAACAGACAAGGTGGTAAAAGAGGGGGAGGTGTGGCCTTGTTAGTCAAGGATAGTATAACGGTGGCTGAAAGAACTTTTGACAAGGACTCGTCTACTGAGGTAGTGTGGGCTAAGGTAAGAAACAGGAGAGGAGAGGTCACACTGCTTGGAGTTTTTTATAGGCCTCCACAGAGTTCTAGGAAGGTGGAAGAGAGGATTGGCAAAATTATTCTGGGTAGGAGTGAAAGGAACAGGGTGGTCATTATGGGAGACTTTAACTTTCCCAACATTAACTGGAAATGCTGTAATTCTAGTACATCAGATGGATCATTTTTTGTCCAATGTGTGCAGGATGGTTTCCTGACACAGTATGTCAAAGGGCCAACAAGAGGGGAGGCCACACTGGGTCTGGTGCTTGGTAATGAACCAGGCCAGGTGTTTGATTTAGTGGTAGGTGAGCACTTTGGACAGAGTGACCATAATTCAGTTACGTTTAGCTTAGCGATGGAAAGGGATAGCTACATGCCACAGGTCAAGAGTTATCAATGGGCGAGGGCAATTATAATGCAATTAGGCATGAGTTAGGATGCGGGGGATGCAGACAATGGACATGTGGAGCAGGTTTAAGGAACAGATATTGCGTGTTCTTGATAGGTATGTCCCTGTCAGACAAGGAGGAAGTGACAAGGTAAGGGAACCATGGTTTACTACAGAAATTGTATCTCTTGTTAAGAAGAAGAAGGAGGCTTATGTGTTGATGAGGCAAGATGGTTCAGATGAGGCAATGGAGAGTTACAGATCAGCTAGGACGGATTTAAAGAGAGAGTTACAAAGAGCAAAGAGAGGACATGAGCAGTCTTTAGCAAATTGAATAAAGGAGAACCCTAAAGCTTTCTGTAGGTATGTGAGGAATAAAAGAATGATTAGGGTAGGAATAGGGCCAGTCAAAGACAGAAGTGGGAAGTTAAATGTGGACCCTGTAGAGATCGAAGAGGTGCTAAACGAACATTTCTCATCAGTTTTCACTCATGAAAAGGAGCATATTGTAGAAGAGAAGAATGAGGTACGAGATATTAGACTAGACAGGATAGAGGTTAGTTACAAACAGGTGTTATCAATTCTAGAAGGAGTGAAAGTAGACAAGCCCCCTGGGCCAGATGGGATTTATCCGAAGATTCTCTAGGAAGCTAGGGAGAAGATAGCAGATCCTTTGGCTTTGATGTTTGAGTCGTCATTGTCTACAGGTTTCATACCAGAGGACTGGAGGATTGCAAATGTTGTGCCCTTGTTCAAGAAGGGCAGTAGAGATGACCCAGGTAATTATAGACCAGTGAGCCTTACTTCTGTTGTAGAAAAGGTTTTGAAAAGGATTATAAGAGATAAGATTTATAATCATCTAGCAAGCAACAATTTGATTTCAGATAGTCAACATGGTTTCGTCAAAGGCAGGTGTGTCTCACAAACCTCATTAGGTTTTTTGAGAAGGTGACCAAGCATGTAGATGAGGGTAGGGCAGTTGACGTGGTATACATGGACTTCAGTAAAGCCTTTGATAAGATTCCACATGGTAAGCTGCTGGAGAAAATGCAGAGGGATGGGATTAAGGGTGATTTAGAAGGTTGGATTAGAAACTGGCTTTCTGAAAGAAGGCAGCGAGTTGTGGTTGATGGAAAATATTCAGCCTGAAGTCCAGTTACTAGTGGTGTGCCACAAGGATCTGTTTTGGGACCACTGCAATTTGTCATTTTTATAAATGACTTAGACGCAGGTGTAGGTGGATGGATTAGTAAATTTGCAGATGACACTAAAGTCGGTGGAGTAGTAGATAGTTTGGAATAATGTTACAGGTTGCAGAGGAACTTGGATAAACTGCAGAATTGGGCTGAGGTGGCAAATGGAGTTCAATGCAGCTAAATGTGAGGTGAAGAATAACAGGAAGGCAGAGTACTGAGTCAATGGAAAGATTCTTGGTAGTGTGGATGTGCAGAGGGTTCTTGGAGTTCATGTACATAGATCCCTGAATGTTGCCACCCAGGTTGATAGTGCTGTTAAGAAGGCATACAGTGTATTAGGTTTCATTGGTAGAGGGATTGAGTTCTGGAGCCGCAATATTATGCTGCAACTATACAAAATGCTCGTGCGACCACACTTGGAATATTGTGTACAGTTCTGGCCGCCATATTTCGGGAAAGATGTGGCAGTATTGGAAAAGGTGCAGAGGAGATTTACCAGGATGTTGCCTGGTCTGGAGGGAAGGTCTTATGTGGAAAGGCTGAGAGACTTGGGTCTGTTCTCATTGGAAAGAAGAAGGCTAAGAGGGAATTTTTTAGAGACATATAAGATGATCAGAGGATTAGATAGGGTAGACAGTGAAAGTCATTTTTCTAGGATGATGATGTCAGCTTGTATGAGGGGGCATAATTAAAAATTGAGGGGTGATAGATTTAAGACAGATGTCAGAGGCAGGTTATTTACTCAGAGAGTGGTAAGGGCGTGGAATGCCCTGCCTGTCAATGTACATTAGGGAGATTTAAACAACCCTTGGATAAGCACATGGATGATGATGGGATAGTGTAGGGGGACAAGCTGACAATATTTCACAGATTGGCGCAACATCGAGGACCGAAGGACCTGTTCGGCACTGTATTGTTCTATGTTCTACGTTCTATGTTCATGCTGCCCACCTCCATTAAAACCACAACCAGTTACCAAAGCTATCCAAAACCCGTGATAATCTGATTACTGTTTGTGTTTTTTTTTCACAGCTGACTTGTGGTATATTTTTTTTATATCACTCTCTCCAGAGATGTTATTACACATCTCTGGAACAAGTAGGACTTGAACCCAGGCCTCCATAGATCAGAGGTAGCGGCACTACCACTATGCCACAAGGGCCCTCAAATTGAATTCAAAATCACTTCTGCTTTTTTGTTGTTGTTGTTGTATAATCCAAGAGTATCATTACACACAATCAAACAGCTTTCCCACCACTAAATCACTCTGGTTTTTTTTAGAAATTTACATGCAAAGCCTACTACAAGCAGTTGTCACTATCAAAAGTGGAGGGTTGGGTAGGGAGAGTGGTAGCAACTAAATTAAAATGGAGTTGGAAGGGGAAATAAAATATTGTAACCCTCGCTTTGTCCACCTCTCTCTAAAGGAATTGAGGTTTGGTTTGCTTTTATTTTTACTTCTTCTATATCTAGAAGCGCTCTTGCACACAACTCAATGGCTGTTCCACCACCAAATCACCATGACTATTTTTAAAACCATTACCCACCACCAGTAAAACCACTTTTGTATTGTTTGCAAATCTGGATATATTACACTAGATCTGTTCATCCAGTTAGTTCATTTAGATTGTCAATAGGTGAAGTGCCAATATTACTTCTGCCACACCCCACATGCATCGACTTAAAAATTTTATGACACAGAATTTATAGCAAAAGTTTACAGTGTGATGTAACTGAAATAATATATTGAAAAAGACCTGGATTGTTTGTTAAGTCTCCCATCTGTTAGAATGACCATGTTGGTTTCAGTACTTTCATATGTAAATCGCAAAACTTTTTTAAAAAGTTATATTCTCAAGTGAACTTTAACAATTGGTGTTATGTTGGTCCAGACAATATATTGAAGGTGTGAGCTTCCCAGTGTGAGATGTCTGTGCCACAATGGTCAGACTGTGGAATTGTGGAACCTGATTTCCCTTTCAAAAGTCTAACCTGACTTGAGTGAATTATATTATCTATTTAATCATATTAAGCATGTTTGTGCCTGTCTTGGAATTTCATCTCTGAATCCTTCCATTTCTACACCTCCCCTTCCTCCTTTAAGATCCTCCTTAAAACCGAGCTCTTTGAGCATGCTTTCTTCACACTTTCAAATCTCCTTTTTTGGCTCAACATTTAGTTTCTTCACTCACCACGAAGTGCTTTAAAACAATTGTTGTCCATTAAGGACAGCTCTGTAAATATTCTCTTTTCTCTGCCCAATAATAGCAGATTTCATGTATAGACTATGGTTAACAAAATCCTTAAATAATTAACAATTTCACAAAGTATTTCATTCGCTATGCCTTGTCTTCAGCATCTGAAGGATTCTCTACTGTCGCACTGAGAATTTCTGTACGTTCTTTATCTATGTTTGAAGTTTCTTTACATTCTCAATGGAACTCCAATTAGTGTTTACACTTAAGATGATTTTATACTGCTGGTTTGAGATAGTTCTAATAGAGTTCTTGTGCTTTCAAGCTTGTAAGCCAGATATAAAGATAATGGGCAGACCTTCCCTGGTGTGGTGTGGGCAAACATGGAATCACTACAGTGTGGAAACAAGCCTTTCAGCCCAACAAGTGTACGTCAACCCTCTGAAGAGTAACCCACTCAGACCCATTCCCCAAACCTAATACTCTACATTTACCCTTAACTAATGCACCTAACCTACACATCCCTGAGCACTATGGGCAATTTAGCACGGCCAATTCACCTAATCTGCACATCTTTGAATTGTGGGAGGAAACCGGAGCATACGGAGAAAACCCGCACAGACACAGGGAGAATGTGCAAACATCACACGGACAGTCACCTGAGGATGGAATTGAACCCAGGTCCCTGATGCTTTGAGGCAGCAGTGCTAACCGCTCAGAGCCACCATGCCATGCAATGGCAAGCAAGCTGGGAAAACAGTGAGATTGAAAAAATGTCAGAATCATAACGTCAAAAGAAATGTTGTGATTATCCCCTTAAGCTATGTATAGCGACTTCAGAATCTTACAAATCTTGTATTTCCTTGTCTTTTGAGAGGGCTAGTATTTGCTTCTTGTTAACAGTGAAGACTATTTCATGCTGTCCTCCTTCCCTGGTAAACTATACCATGCCAATCCTGAAATGGAACTCAGCGCATGTAGCTGGTGGCTGCACCGTGCCAAAGGCCTGTGCCAGCCATCATCCAGCTGTGTCTGCTCCACAACATTCCTACATACTCCCATGGCCACTATCCTCCCCACCATCTGGCCACAAAGGTGGGCATCCAGCCTCATCATAACACCATGCTTGTGCTGAGACAAACACTCATACCTTTCCAGCTCTTCAGCACTTCATGTTGGAGCTCAGAGATACCATGGGCTGCTGGGTTGCCTTGCATGCCAGAGCACATGCATCTGGTACATCGATGTAAAATGGAGCTTGTGGATCTTGCTTTCATTTTGTAGTGCTCAGTCATTTTGCACTAACTTGGACACTGCCAGCCCCTGTGGCATGTATTGTTTTTGTGCGCAGAGACAAGCACATAGAACATAGAACAGTACAGCACAGTCCAGGCCCATCGGCCCACATTGTTGTGCGAGCATTTATCTTAATCTTAAATCAACCTAACCTACACACCCCTCAATTTACTGCCATGCTTGTGCTTGTCTGCCAGTTGCTTGAATGTCCCAAATGTCTCTGATTCTACTATCACCGCTGGCAGTGCATTCCACGCACCCACCACTCTCTGTGTAAAGAACCTATCTCTGAAATCTCCCCTTTAACCTTCCTCCAATCACCTTAAACTTATGACCCCTCATGACAGCTATTTCTGCCCTGGAGAAACGTCTCTGGCTATCTACTCTAAATATGTCCCTCATTACCTTGTAATGATCTCTATCAAGTCACTTATCTTCCTTCATCTCTCCAGTGTGAAAAGCCCAAGCTCACTCAACCTTACTTCATAAGTCATGCCCTCTGATCCAGGCAGCATCTTGGTAAATCTCCTCTGCACCCTCTCTAAAGCATCTACATCCTATAATGAGGGGGCCAGAACTGGACACAATATTCCAAGTGTGGTCTAACCAGGGTTTTATAAGCAGCTTATCATGGTGAGGAACACTGAAGAGTCCAGGGGATGTAAATGTTGTTGTACGTCACCGTACTTCATCAATGTTATGCCTACGACATGTGCCTGCAGCTTCTTTAACAAACTCGCTGCATGTGCTTCAACCAACTGGCTATATCTGAAAGTCAAAGGGTACTGTTCAATAATAGGATCATGGGGATGATGGTCAGTCAGGGGGTACTGTCACACTTGGTCAGAGGCTTCAACAGATTCTATTCTGGGGTTTGGCCATGACCAGCAGATTCTGGGTTCTGCTGGAGGTCAGAGATTTGTGAGCTTGCAGTCCAGACAATGGACCGTGATCAGTCCTGTATGCCAAATTCAACAAACCCAGAGAATACTGGCAGGTCTATTGTGGTGCTGTGGAGACTTCAGTCTGGGATGTGGCCAATATTTCCTGCAGTGAGAGGTAGAGATGCCTGTGATGAAAGAGGATGGAAAGCAGATAGTGGAGATGCAGGAGCAGGAGAGGTCATGAGATGCCTCCAGGAATTGGAAGTCTGGGTTGCAAGAGAAATAAAAGGGTTGTTGGTTTAGAAGGTGAGGTGAGTGACAACCATTGAGTGGACATAAGGCATGAAATAGTTAACATTATTGCACATCAGCCTTGGTGAGGTGTGTGCAAAAGTGTACATGGTGACCCCGTGAATGTGAGGTAGCCGAGAGCAGAAGGCATTTACCATTGCAGAGCACAGAGATCATTAACCCTTTCCTCCTCCACTGTGCATGCCATTTAAATGAATCACAGTATTTACCTAAGCTGCTTATCTTCTCTTCCTGGGCTATGCCACTAGGGATGACAATGCACAATAACAGTGTAAGGGCCTTACAGCCTCTGACCTTTGTTCAGTGGGGTTTGAAGTATGGCACCAGTGACATGAAACCTGAAAGATCATGGTAGTGACAAGCCCTTCTGCTCCTCCTGCCTCGTGATTGGCTGCTAAAGGTGCTAAGGAGCCTAGTTGCATAATTAACAAGGTGAAGATCAGAAGATTATGTGAAAAAAGTTGTTATAAGCTATGGCTGACTGGGTGTCATGACTCTCACTCAACAAAACACTTCAGTTGAAAATGGGAAAATTTCTCTCAATGTGCTTCTAAATATTCTATCATGTCCCCTGTACTCCTTGATGAAGTAACATCACTAACATACATTTCTCTTTGACTTATTACAACAGCACAACTTACTCACGCACAAGTTAGAATAGTTAGGGAAACTGGATCCCTTAAGAAAGATTACTTTGCTAAAGTCCATACAATTTGCAGGAATATTTTCTCTTTCGTAAATGTCCTACAACAACACTCTCTATCTTTGCAGTGTCTTTAAAACCCATTGAATGAGGAGAAATTCAGTTTATCAAGAACAGGAATTAATTTTCTAGAATATTTTAAAAGTTATTTTTAGAAATTGCTTATTAGATTGAATAAAGCAATACAATTTTCAGATTTTCAAGCAGATACTTGAAAAATCAATTTCTTTTGTAATTTGTGATCCCAAAATTGAACTAATTATGTTTCTTTAGGATCAGCAAATTAGAGGTCATCCTGAATTTGATCGATATGATAAAATGCACAGTTAGCTCTGTCACCCATTCCTTCACTTAAACATGATTCATTGACTCATGTTGATTGCTCTCATCTTGATGGAAGGAAGATTATAGTTATATATTGAGAATAAAATTGACATTTTTGATTTGCTCTTTTAGGTACCCATGCTCAACTCAGACTCCTGCAGACACTGAAAAGAGCAAACTACATTTTGCCAATTGTAGTGACAGATGGGGGAGATCCCCCACTGACCAACAGTACAGATGTTCTAGTGCAAGTCTGCTCCTGCAAGAAGAACAAAATGGACTGCAGCTCAGCCAACTCTCTCCACATCAGCATCACGCTCCTCCTGGTCTCTATCATCACGTTGATCTGTGAGTTATGTTATTCTCTTATTTTGTGGTTACTTCCGAAAAATTGCATATTTTGTTTCTGCTTATTTAGATTGCATTTATGGATTTGTTATGGGTCACTTCTCTACTTCAGGTGTAATTAGTGTATTATGGGCTAAGAACTCTGGATGCTTTCTCCACAGCTCAGTAAATAATTCAAAACCTGAGATGGGTAGAATGTTGCTGAAAGAAGGCCATGAACAATATGGAACCAAGGCAGGCAGATGGAGCTAGGGTACTGCCCAGCCATGATCAGAGTCATGAAAGGTTGCATGGCCTACTCTATTCCTGTGTTCTTGATAAATTTATTTTAACATTTTAGTTGTCATCCTTGTAGAAGCTTTTTTTTGTGATATGTTAGCTAAGTTATGATAGTAGTTAGATTGGAGTATGCATGGATAATTGTGAAATTTTGCGTTCAGCATAATAATGGATAAAGAGTACCACACATTCTGTATATGTATTTACCTAATTCAATATGTATGTCAAAAATCTATAAAGATAAAGGATGTTGAGTTTGAAATTACTGCTTATGATATATTATGAACAATTTACCTGCTGACCCTCTGACTGATGAAGGTGTCAATATGCTTATGATAAACCCTGTTTAACCTCTGTTGGATAATATAGAAATATAGTATGGATACATTAACTGTTGATTCAATTATTTTATAATAGTAGACTATAGGTTCAGGACGGCGACGAGCTTCTAATTCCATAAATCCAAATTAAAAATACCAGTCAATAGTTCCGTTTTAATTTATAAGGAATGATGTTTCTTTTTATCTTTTTATCTTGACATTAGGGTTTGTTGGGTGAAGGGGTAAATGTAGGGGAATGCTCTTCGGAGGGTGGGTGTGGACTTGTTGGGCCGAAGGGCCTGTTTCCACACTGTAAGTAATCTAATCTAATCATTTATTGTAGTCTGCCTTTAGTTTTTCTTTTCTTAAGCTCTAAAAATCAATGAATATGCACAGAGTCCTTTGCCTTGTTGAATTCAGCATTGTATCAAGTCTAAACTGACAGGAACAGAGGATTTGTTTGAGAGGTCTCGACAGGTTGTGAAGGTGAAAGCATTCATTCTTTTTAAGCAATATAGTTAATAGAAAGTAATCAAAATATTATACCCATTAATACCTTGAAAACCCAATGGTTTGAGGGTTCTGCAAAGCACTGAATCCTTGCAGTAATTGCAAAAGGGGTCAAAGTTCTCCATTCACAATATTTGTGTGAAACCTTTGATGATGTTACAATGGGAAATGAAGAGAACCCAAGAATTCTTCTGTGCCTACAATAAAGTATTTCTATGTCAGTGGTGTCTGTAACACTGCAATAGGCATGAAATATATAATGATTGATCTGTATTAACTATATGATACCATTGACTTGGAAATTCCAAGACCCAAGAAGAACTTTCTTTATTTTTATAAAAAACATCAATAATGTCTGCATCCCCTGCCTTAATTCCCACATCGCTTTGGCCACCTAAACCCTGCACCTGGAACCACACTGTCCTACAAAGTTACACAGTTCTGCTTCTTACAGAAATATAACTATTCTGGAGGAGGCTTTGTTAGACTTAATTGAAGTGGGATTACCTTCTTCAGGATACTCACACCATACTCCCCAGTAGTGCAATTGAGACACCTATCCAAAATTACACTGCAATTTAAACATCTCTGTATGATAAGCACACAGTAAAGTTATTTTTGGAATGAGAGCGTTGGATATTTCCCTTACGTATATCCAAATAAAATGGGAACAGAAACCAAGTCTTTCTCCTTAAGTTAATGACTCATGAAACAATTTGAAATGTTATCGCTTGCGCAGCCAGGTATGAATGAAAATAATTTTTGAAAGCAGTTAATTCAGAACACACTCCACCTAGAATTTGTTAGCATTAAAATTAAAAGTTCACCAAAGGGACGGAAATGACTGATGAAAACAAAAATGGAGAAAAGACAGCATTGGGTAAGCTTGATGATACTGTATCAGTAATTCCACAAATGATGTTTTCTTTCTATTTGTTGGTCTTTTCCAATGTAGTTCACTGCCCTCATTTTCCGTCACTATGTTTGTCTCTTTAACATTTGCTGGATTGATAGCAATAAATCATTAGAAATTTTGCTCAAAAAACCCTTGACATTTGTAACTATCTATATTCCACTGCGGAGAAAATGCGTGTGTCATTTTAATGAGTTGGAAATGGCATTAGGTGAGTTGAGTCTGATTGGATAGATTAATCCATGATAACTGGCATGACAGTATCGGCAGCTAAATAATTGCATCTCTGTTGAACTAATGTAAAATTTACTCAACATAAAGGGACTGTTTTCCAGAGATAATTTGAAGGAAATGTCTCAGGATTGTCTGTCTCCTTGATTTGCTTCCCAGGAATGGTCCCTGTGTAGGGAAATCTCTTGACGAAGGCCCAGCCAATATTGAGCCTTGATTCCTCATTTCTGCATCGAGCAAGCTGCACACACCTGCTGGAAATGACCTTGACAGCAAAGGAAAGTTCTATTTCAGATTGGTGTTTTACCAACAGCGTGTTTCAAATAGGTTCCTGGGAGGGGTGGGAGTACCAGTCAGAAGGGGGGAAATAAAAGATTAGCAATTAGGAGGGAACAGTAGATGGTCAGGGGCGAAAAATGGCAACCATGCCTGGCCTTTAGCATTGTATGCATGTTACAAAATGCTGCTGCACCTCTGTGTCTGCATTCATAGAATCATGGAATCTGTACAGTTTGGAAGGAGGCCATTCAGTCCATCGAGTTCATGCCAACTTCCCCCCCCGCCCCCCCCCATTAACCCCTCATTAACCATGGTAAATCCACCTAATTTGCACATCTGGACTGCGGGAGGAAACCGGAACACCCAGTGGAAACCCGTGCAGATACAGGGAGAATGTCTGTGAGGAGTTTGCACAGTCACCCGAGGATGGAATTGAACCTGGATCTTGATGCCGTGAGGCAGCATAGTTTCTATTGGTGTCGACCTTGACTGCTGTTTTCAAAAATGCTGGTTAGACTGCATATTGACCAAACTTAATTATACATTAGCCACAAATTGATACCACATGCTTCCATATGTACTTTAATAATATATGCTTTAATTTTATTGCCATATCTCCTCTATAATATGTAACTGAATCGAGAGGCAAAATTGATAGAAGGGGTTGATTGGGCTACCCTATTTCTATCATCTTATCGGAATCAATGTCTTTTAAAATTTGTTACATGGAACATCAACTTCGTAAGTTTCATTGATACACTCCACTATATCATCAAATAGTTGAAATAAATTCAACAGATATTACCTCTCTTTTCAAATTCTATTCTAGTTGTCCTTAATGAACCCAATTTTCTTTCGATCAATATTCATTTATTTCTTAATGGCCTACAGTGAGCTGGTTTATCTCCACCGCACCCCCTGACCCCCACCTTGTGATCAGTGGTGTTCCATTGGCCACTTTCACAGCGATTATTGGATTGTAATCAGAAGCAGGAACCTTAGTTGACTTTTTCATTCCTATTCTCGCCTAAGGCACTATAGCTATTTGTAGTGTCTGCTGCCACAGCTGATATCAGCACAAAATCGACATATGATAGATCTTTCATTTTGTCAAATCCAAGAAAAAGTTTAACAAACATGATAGATCTGACCTTCATTTATTGATGTCATGTTCATACCTGATATATTTCAGTGCTCATAATGTAATTCCTTTATTGCAGCATGATTTTACTGTTCTACTTTACATGCTCATACCTTTTGAAATTACTTGAAGTACATTAAGATTCCATCTGTTGTCTGATGCATATTGATACAAGCCACTATAAAACTTTAAAACTGAAAATTAAACAACAGATCAAAATTTAGCTTGTTCATACTTGGCACATACTTTTGTTTATTAAATGGTAGTGTCCTATATCTTTATTGTACTGAGAAATGAATTGTTAATTTAAACCTCTATTTCACTATGAAGCCATTTTATTATTCTTAAAATTGTCACATCAGTTTTAATTTTTTTAAGTTATAGTTATTAATTAGATTTATTCGAACCTAGAGTACATAGCCTTCCTGAGCGTCTTCCCCTTTCTGTCTCTTTCTTTCTTTATTGGGACGGTGACAGCCTAGTGGTATTATCATTATAATACTAATCCAAAAACTCCGCTAAAGATTTGGGACCCAGGTTCAAATAGTGGCACGGCAAATGATGGAATTTGAATTCAGTAAAAAATCTGGAATTAAGAGACTAATGATGAGCATGAAATAATTGTTGGAAAAACCCATCTAGTTTTAATGTCTACCCCAATATCACCTGGTGTGACATGGCATCAAACCTTGTTTATATCGTAGTCCTGTGAAGTACTTTGACTTAAGGTCATTGGAGGGCTAATGCCCAGTCTTAAGGGTTGCTTACCTTGTTGCACATTATCACCTCTATGAACATTGGCTCCTGGTCAAATAACATCTCAAGTTTAAAATTTTTATCTTTGTTTTAAAACCTCATCAGGGTCATGCCCCTCCTATCCCTGTAAACTTCTCCAGCCTTAGAATCCTTCGAGATATCCGTTCTCACCTCTTGTGCACTTTCAATTATAACAACTCCACAATTGGTCACCATGCCTTCAGTTACCTAGTCCCCAGAGCTGGAATATCCTCCCTACCTTTCTGCTTCCCCTCCTATTTTCCTTCTTAAAGATATCTCTTTACGTTTTTATCACATTAATGAATATCTCATTATAGAACTCGGTCATTTTGTTTTACATTCCTCCTGTGAATGAGCTTGCAACAGTGCATCAAATTAGACATACCATATAAATATAAATTATTATCTTCAGTATGCAGAATATTGTTCTATCAGGTAGTTGGTACCTGAAAATATTAGTTGAGTCACAAGATGAGCTCCATCTATCAGAGTGTAAAGGACAATTCTTGGGAGGAGGTAACAAGACATGGAGTTACTGAAATGTCTAAAATGTGGACCAAAATGTTTCAGTAGCATTAATGCATATATATTCTTACCTTGAGCCTGACATCTGATAAGAAACTATCATGGAATTCCGATGCAATTCAGTAATATAAAATAACCTATTCTTCTTATTAAGAGTGAGACTGTCTTCTGCCTAAGACTTTGTGTGAACATCCTTCAGCATTTGGTATCAGTAACTTAGACTGATATCAAGAAAAAAGAATAGTGGCAGAGAATCTACCCAAGGCATCCTGATGGTTCCAGTGGATCACCCTCACTTTATCCTATTGCGCCTGCGGTGATCATCTGAAAATGTATTGATGAATACAATTACATGATGTTTAGCTCAGAATGATCTGTAACATAATTAATTTCGGATGGCTGAGTTGAGTTAGTTTACCATTCACATTACTTTTGCTTCATATTTTCAACTCTAGGTTAAAAAATACTGTGGTAGATTTTTACACTTTAATCCACATTTATTTGGCAAAAGTATTGAAACCAGAGCAGTTTCTGTTGGTCCTATATAATGTAAGTACCAGGATGGGCAATAGATTGGGACGTTTGAACTGAGATATGCAGTATAGCTGTTTATATGAAGCTAATGTATATTGATTAGAAACTATCTGCTTCTAGGACCATTGTTTTCAAAAGGCAAACCTACTGGTACGTGTAAACTTATAAAAAAGATTTGGAGATGCCGGTGTTGGATTGGCACGTTCAAAGTTAAAAGTCACACAACACCAGGTTATAGTTGAACAGGTTTATTTGGAAGCACTAGCTTTCAGAGCGCTGCTCCTTCGTCAGGGTGGTTGTTATGTGATGCATACACCCACCTGATGAAGGAGCAGCGCTCTAAAAGTCACTGCTTCCAAATAAACCTGTTGGACTATAACTAGGTGTTGTGTAATTTTTAACTTTATAAAAGGGAAAGGAATTGGGAATCTATATTCACCTTTGTTGCTGTGTCGAAGTCCCACTACGAGATGGAAAGTTGAATCAGACAGAAGTTAAATGTGTTATCTATAATCCCAAGGGTGATTAGAAGACATTTAGAACATTCACATGTATTTATATATAAAATGTATTTGCATATATGTATGTGTATACCTATGCATTTTGTACACATTTTTAAGCAATATGTACCATTATTGTAATAAGACATTATAAAACATAATTCACATATGAACAGTATGATGGGAGTGAGTCCATTTGTTGTGCAATTGAATGACATCAAACACATTAATAATCAATCATTTATCTTTTTCCCAGGCCTGTAACAAGTGCTGATGTTGGTGCTGCCTACTGAGTTGCTGTGGCAACAAGAGGAAAAAAAAAGCCAAATCCGAAGAGTTTACAGGATTTACAGTTGCTCAAGTTCTAGACCTCCTTGCTCCAAGCACGCTTTAATTTGTACCTTCACTAGTCTATCAAACTGTGCTACGGTCAGTGACAGCCTCTGACCTTACTAGCTTCCACTAATGGGTTCCACCTCTATGAGCAAGTGTTACATTGTTTTTCTTTGAAGTTAGACTGAACATCTATGCAGAGGACTTGAGGACAGAATACACAATTAACCCAATGCTCTGCTCCAGAATATTTTAATTGTAATGGCATTGAAAATAAGGATATTTTGTCAAAGCAAAACATTTTCTACCGGAGACACTATTTGGAAGCTAAGTAAGACATGCTGTTGATTCTTGTAAGGCAAATTGTTCTCTGTGTGTCAAGGAAGTTTTAAGACAAATTGTTCTATCTGTGTGTCAAGGAAGTTAAACATAGATTGTGCGTAAGTGGTAAATATTGCTGTACATGCTTTTGTTTCTCTTTCTTTTCTTTTCAAGCAGTATTTTTAGGCAGTATTAGATTCAGTAACCTCTACACTGCCACATACAGGACAGTACCACATATTGTGTTAAGATTATGAGCCTCTGCCATCACTAACCATGTTTAATCACACGTTCGCACAGCTTCAAATTAATGACAATAAAGGACAATATGCTTTATTCTAGAATAACTCAAGACTAATGAGAGCCAAATATCCAGATGACATAAATATAGGTTCTGCTAAGAAAAATGCTGTGGGCAGTATTGTCAGAATAATTGCAATGTTGCATGCTAATTTGTGATTTGGATTTTTGCTACAAATTTAAAATATTTGGCTCAGTGCTGTCTTAAACAGGTTTGGTTCTATGTCACCATGATATATTCCACATGGAAGTCACAATGCAGAAATGTTCACATTAAGTATCTTGCAGCTTTACATTCTGAGTAATGACAACAAATTGTTATGCCAATGCCCAATAAGGAAAATTACAACCATCTGCCTATTCCTTCAATTTGACATCAATAAACATGAGCAGAGAGACTTCAGGACTCTCTTGGAGGATCATTGCCAGTTAGTCTTGGTGTTATGGTGACTATTTTTCAGACAATATTTTGGGAAATCTGCAGTTGCAACTCACTGCAACATGCTCAATGGTCTCCCATGTTTTCTCCCTGTCTGTATCTTAAAGATGTTACCTATTAATGGTCTGTTGCATTCACATCATTAATTTACACATTGTCCGCCAAATCCAGCTCGCAAGCCCACAAAATGTTTGCCACTTTTACTTTACTACAAGTCTGCACGATAGCCATATCTCATATGAAAGTTACAGCTGTAATGCAATTCTCTAGTGAACTTAAGTAAAATAAAATCTACTGCTGCTGGAACCCTAACCAAAAACAAATAGTTTTAAAAGCTCCCGTTTCAATTTGCAAAGTAAGGAGGGAATTTTAGTGACATGGAAAGTTGTACTTAAATTGCTTAGATGTGTGCATCTCTTGTTTCCTTCAGTTATTCCACATTTTACATCAAGTGATAGTTATGTCTTCATTGAGGGCACGCCATTTACTATTTTGGATTAAGAAACAGCCTTATATTAGATTTCTTTTAAACGAGGTGTGTGTGTGTGAAAATGAGTGAGACAACCCCCCCCCCCCCCCCCCCCCCCCCACCAGGGCGAAGCAGTAATTAACATCCAGCCTGCTCAAGTGGAACTCATCACCTGAGCCTTTTATAAGGCAGACCCAGTCAGGAAAAAAAAATAAAGCAGATCCAGGGATGGTCTGTAGAACTGTCTGTCCCAGTCTGAGACCAGCCTTTGCATACCATAAGTCATGGCTCTATTTTGGTGTTCAACAATGAACAATGATCCTTTCCAATCGGGCTTCCTGATTTATTATAATTTGTAACACTGCTTTTGTTCCAGTAATTTAATGTCTTCTGAAAGATGGAGAGGATCAATTTTCTTTAAATTGCTATTAACATCTCCTTACCAACCAAATATCTTTCTTTCATCCTTATTATTTTATGACATTCTATATTCTGTGGTTTTCTATAGTAATTAACTCAAGAGTCCCAGTCTCAGGATAATTACTAATGTTGTGAGTGAGTTGGCAATTTAAATAATTTCAAAGATTAGAGTGAATAATAATTACAACAATTAAACTAAGACATCAACTTCAGTGTTAAGAGATGAGAGTTTGGATACGGTCTAAGAATCAATACTAAAAGATGTTTATTATTGACAGCTGTCAAGATCATCAATAAACTGAGGTTAGTTTAATTTTTAGCTGGAATTGATAATGAGCACAAAATTCTTCTTAATTTGGTCAATTTAAGTCAGAAAGTTACACTGCTTTAATTACCCAATGGAAATGAAGTCAGTACTGGGACTCTAGCTGTTTAGTATCCTTGCAATGTGGGAAGATTAAAAGGTGATTTTGACCTTGTTTAACAGTTTGAAATGACAACCTGTTTTACAGCTCTCCTGACTTTTATTTCCATTCATGTCAGTAGAAATACAATGAGGAGAGATATAACGGGGAACATTGACTTGTCATCAGTCATTTCACACTGTCACATAAGCTACCCTGCAGCGTGTTAAATTGCTACTGAGCTCCACGTACCTCAGAACAAAACTGAAATAGTACATTTCTGACTCCTAACTCCTATAAAATTGGTGCAAAATTGAAATCCATATACAAAACAAATAAAGTAACTACCTGAACATATAATGTAACAGTATACCTTTAGAACGGAAGGAACAACAGTAAGTTAGTAAATTTAGTTACTGAGGAAAGTGTAACATAAATAATTGCATCTACGTAATGGTGGTTTCATACATGATAACAATATTGTTTGGGCATTGCGGTTAGATATGTATATAGTCAAGGACTTGTTTTTTTATTGATTTGTGGAAAATAGGGCTATCTCTTACTGGTGGCATATGCATGATCTGAAGGTTAACTTGCTGAATTTTGTCAGCCGCATGGAGACATGTTTTGGGGGCAGTGTCA
Source organism: Chiloscyllium plagiosum (assembly GCF_037043375.1). Taxonomy (NCBI): domain Eukaryota; kingdom Metazoa; phylum Chordata; class Chondrichthyes; order Orectolobiformes; family Hemiscylliidae; genus Chiloscyllium; species Chiloscyllium plagiosum. Next base: position 23,855,654 of record NW_028270155.1, on the reverse strand, counting down.
GCACATTAGAGAGAAAGTTGTTTCAGATTGTCCCTCTGTAACTTTTTCAGTGGTGGGCTTGGAACAAGCTCGGCTGTCATTGCAATTCATGAAGCCAACAGTGGCCACACTTGGGTAATTTTACAATGAGATTGGTAGTTTCCACCAATGGAGTGGTCCCTGCTAAGTGTGGAGGCTGCCAGCTCAGTTGAAGTGACCTCCCAGTAGTAAGTCACATGGTCATTGGATCCATCTGCATGCCCCAATAACATTACTACAGGATTCAAAGGCTTGTCTCTACACCTGGGGTGGGGGTTCTTATTGTCTTCAGGCTTCATTGTTTGTTGACAGCTCTGAAGGTAGATGCCTATATCATGATGTACTCTGGTGCATGCCTGGCAGCCTTGGCAGTGTCTATTAATCCCAGTGTATTGCTGCCCTGACAGCAGTACAAACCTTCTGCTTGGACCCCACTTTCTGTCCATCCTCTTTAATTGGACAGAGCTTCCAGAGGCAGCTTTATATTTAGCCTCCTGAAAAAAATTGCACCAGTCATTCCACTTCCTAGTTTCCAACCCAGAGTTGAGGCCAATTTCAGGATTGCTACATAACTGAGAAAAACCGGTAATGTGCCAACTGAGTTAATGTATCAGACCTGTGACTTTCCATCAAAACTCATGATTTCTCACGGAGACAGACATACATGAAACATAACTCTGTTTCTATCTGGAAAGAACCAAACATATATACTGTAGAATGGCTATCTAGATCGGAATTGGGAACTCATGCAAAGATAATGAGAGTTACTATAGGGAGAGAAAAGTCTGTCCTAATTACTTGAAAGTATGTTCATTACGTTGCATAAATCTGAAGATATTCTCACACACTGGTTGAGATTTTAACTCATTCAAAAACCTTACGTGGTATTAAGATCAGGCCTACATGTAAAACTGTTAACTATCTGTTAATTAGGGCAGAAGTCAGACAGCACCAGGTTCCAGTCCAACGCATCACCTGACGATGGAGCAGCACTCCAAAAGCTTGGTCACACAAGTCCACACCAGCCCTCCATAGAGCATCCTATGCAGATGCATCGCCCTACCCATCCTGTAACCCTACATTTCCATTGGCTTACGCATCTAACTTGCACATCCTGAACACTATGAGCAATGTAGCATAGCCACTTCACCTAACTTGTGATTTCGAATAAATCTTTGGACTTTCATCTGGTGCTGTGTGAATTCTGACCTTGTCCACCCCAGTCCAATGCCGGCACTTCCTCATCATATATTAATTAGATATACTCTTTAAATTTCAATTTGCACCAGACTGGTGGAATAGAAGCTGTTGTATTTTTCTGATGCTAAGAGTCCTATCTGTAATGAGGATGAACAGTCCTCATCTAGTTTTCAGTGTGGGCTTGAGCACATATCACAAAACATTTCACAATTTGGCTCAGGCTAGCAATAAATTTTGACAGTCTCCCACAGGAAGGCCACAAAGATTACTGATACAGCAAAGGAAAGGAACAGCACACTGCTGTTGTTGACACAAAAATCTGCTATTGGGCCCTTACACATAGCACTTTACATCTGATTAAACTATACTTCACTTGGTGATAGAAAAGAAGAACACTGCTTATAATGAGAATCTGATATAAAAGCAGAAAATAAAATATGGAAATATTCAGTATATCAGGCAGCATCTGTGAAGAGAAACCGAGTTAATGTTTCAGGTCGATGTGGATCCATCAGGCCAGTTTAAGTATTTCCAGCCTTTTTCATCCTTACTTGGTGATGCTTGTTGCTGATCTGATGATGTGAAATTTAAGAAAAATGCTAAAAGTGGAACAAATCTCCTTCATCTTGAGCACAAAGAAGTACATTTTAAAAATAATATTCCCTGATTTTTTAAAAAAGTATTCTGTGCTTTCCTTTGAATTGTCCTGTTGCTTTGCATGTACTATTTATCTTAAACACTGTTTATTATCTTCCATTGAGAATTAGGGCCACTAAAAGGCTATAAAAAAAATCAGTGTTCCAAAGTTAATTTTCTACACAGGCTGTTAATGGAAGATATGATATGGCTTATTATTAAGAATGAACTACAAATAACCGTGCTTTAAACTGCCTTAAATCTGCAGTACATTAAACCCTGAGCATCAGGGAAAGCGAAAACATTTCAGACAATCCCTTGGAGAGCATCTTAGCAAACTGTAGTGATGTTTTAAAAGGACATGTGTTAACTATTTAAACAATCAGGGCATATAACATAATGTGGCACTCTAGGAGTTCAAAATACTGCAGTACTTTATCAATTATATTTCCTCTTATTAAATGTTACTTGTGAAATGAATCTCGGTACCTTTATTAGTGAATGTACAAATGCAAACTGATGCACATTATGTTTCAGATGCACATATTAAATGAGATTTTGTTATTGAAAAATTATATATATATTTTTCTCTTAGTTGTAATGGTTAAACACAGCTGCCCTGAACCTAGCATACCAACACTAACCACTTTGTTTTTACTGGTTTGAACTACAAAAAAAAGGTTCTGTCGCCAAATTGATCCATTTGGATAGAGGTGCTGTTGATTACTTAATTAAAACATATTTGCTGAAATGCTTGCTGTTACTTAGCTGTAATAAATGTTACATTCATGAACATGATGTGATTACAAAAAAAAACTTGTATTTATTTGTGCGATGCTGAAATAAAGGAAGTCTGGGATTTTATTCTTCTGGGAATCATTGAATTTATTTCAACGAAGCAATTTTACCCTTTATTACCTGCATCTTGCAAATTTAGAATCCCTTGTTTAATTGATGGTAGTGTAACTTTTTAAGTGCAGTTATCATATTCTGCTTATCGCCTTTTAGATTCTACCTCTTCAGATAATTGGCAACTATGGCAACTTCCCAGCTCAGTAGAGGGTCTTCTTTGTTTACCCCTTGGTAGGACCCTTTTTGGTTAGTAGATTTGTGGTCCAGAGGGTCAAGCTAATGCTGTATAGGAAAGAGTTCAAATGTCACTGGGACAGCTGATGAATTGAAATTCAATTTTAAAAAGCTGGAATTTAAAGTAACTCTCTGTAATGGTGTCCATGACACTATAATCAATTCTTGGAAAAAACCCACCTAGGTCATTGTGTCCTTTAGGGATAGAAATCTGCCATCATTACCTCGTCTCCCCATATGTGACTCCAGATCCACAACAATGGGGTTGATTCCTAACTCAACTAAGAAATGGCCTAGCAAGACAATTAGTCCATTAGAGATGGTCAATAAAGGTAAAAACAATGACTGCAGATGCTGGAAACCAGATTCTGGATTAGAGTGGTGCTGGAAAGGCACAGCAGTTCAGGCAGCATCCGAGGGGCAGTAAAATCGATGTTTCGGTTTGCCCAAAACATCGATTTTACTGCTCCTCGGATGTTGCCTGAACTGCTGTGCTTTTCCAGCACCACTCTAATGCAGAAATGGACAATAAATGCTGGCTTAGCCAGTATTGCCCAAATCCCACCAAAAATATGCTGCTGTTGACTGCCCCACTCTCCTCCTTACCTGACCCCCAACATCCCCAAACTTCAATTATCTGACTTTGAGAGGGCAAAGCCATCAATGAGTCATCAATTGCCAGCGGCAACCTCAGCAGCGGTCATCAATCCTATTAAAAATCACACACCAGGCTATAGTCCAACAGGTTTATTTGGAAGTTCAAGCTTCTGGAGTGCTGCTCCTTAGTCAGGTAGCTACCCAGTGTTGTGTGATTTTTAACTTTGTCTGACCCAGTCCAGCACCGGCACCTCCACATCATCAATCCTGTTGGCACTGCTGACTTAATTGTTCTGGCATCATTTGGGGTGAAGCACCCTCCTTAATCAAGTCACTGCCAAATAGCAAAATTGCCAAGAAAGTGCAGCTGTGTGGCTTTGCTGCTCACTAAAGACCCTATTGCCATCGAGAATCAACCCACCATTAGTTCCTCTACTTGCTACTTTACCACTTGTATTGATCTTGTGCCATTAAACCTATTACCAGTTAGCCACTCCTGCCCCTCCATCTATTGTGGGTACGTCACCGCACGGTTATGTTTAATTCAGCTACTTATTAAGAAGTCTCACAAACAAATCAAATACTGAAATAATAATTCAAACTTTATTGCATGTAGCATCCAAATATTAGACACTTCAATTACACAAGTATAAGCCTGCGATCTAACATAGTTGTTCCTCGATTAATGGTGAAATCTAGCCAGGTTTTCAACCAACAGTGATCTGTCTCTGGGAGGAGTCTCCAGTGTTCAGTCCTTCTACAGTGCTGTTCTTTAATGTTCTGCCGTTGAGTGATTCTAGTGTTGAATTCTTGTAGAGATTTTTATCCATCAGTCTCTCGGGTGATACATTGATGATTTTTTTAAAAGAGTCATTTAATTCTAATTGTTGCAGATCTGCAACTGGCTTCCTTATCTAAAGCAATTTCTTTGTTTCTTGTTACATTTGGCCTTAAGTGTCTTTCAAAATCACAGCTTTCTGGTGATTAACTCCTTGAATTCTTCTGCAGGGCAGTCTGTTGTCCGTGTGGCAATAAAGCATCTAGTTTATCAGGCAGGTGTCAAAGCAGATTTCTTTATGTAATCTTGCCAATACATGGCTAATTGCTTGAGTCTCTGCTTAACATCTTGTTCCTTAACAGACAGAGTTACTGCTGTGTGTAATAGTTTGATTTTCTTGATTCATGCAGTCCATGAACAGTGATGAAAAATCTGTAGTCCAAAATATCACACACCCTAGAGAAACCTTTCCTTTTTATTTCTTCTTCCCATCCTGGGCCCTTTTATTCCCTCAAATATTTTTCGAACTTTTCCAATTCTGATGAGAGACCACAGACATGAAACACCGGACAGAATTTTCACTTGCCTGAGATATACCAGACTCCTGCTATGGTTCCTCCTGGTTTCAGGCATTGGGACTCAAGGGTGATGACTAATTGCCCACAGCAATGGTAATGCTTTCATGCCAAGTAAAGGGGCTATTCAGGTCACTTTGCAGACACCGACTAGAATTTTGCAGTGGCTACATGGACTACCACCCTGTTGAGGCAGCAACACAGCTCAGAGTTGCAGTTGATTTCCAGTTGGCAGATAGTGAGTGGGGTGACAGTGTACAAGTCAGCACTCCATACTGCCAGGAAACTCCAACCTCACATTTACCATAAGCCACAATTGCAGGTGCTGCCCTTTGAGCGAAGGGGTTTCCTGCAAACTGTAGCCAGATAAACAATCACAAAAGCACATCAGGAAGCACTTCCATCTTGAGGCACCCCCTCTCTCCCATCTGCCACGGCAACTCCTGCCTCTGACAATGGGTCTGCTTACCTTGCAAACTCAGAGGGCCTCCTCGTGGCACCTGCAGCCTGGGAGTCCACCCATTACCCTTAATTGGATTGCAATGTAGTACCCTGTCCACTAGTCGGTCTGTTTCTTGCAAAATTACATTGGGTATCAGACAGGGTCTGGAAATACTACCCAATGTATATAATAACTAAAATCAAAATGCAGCCTGCAAACACTGTTTGTCTCTCTCCTGCTGTTTTCAGACTGCTGAGTCATTCCAGCATTTTCTGTTTTTACTTCAAGACTTCCAGCATCTATAGGGTTTTGTCTGCTTTATTAAGTAAAATGTGTGTTCCAAAGTCCAGATGGCCTTAGGGATGAAAACAGTTACCAAATTGGTAGAACTTAGCAAATAAAAATCAGCTTGTGGACTGATTGTAAAAAGAAAATGTAGAATTCAAAATCTAAAGAAGAAAACACACTGGGTGTTTTGATCTCCATGGGAACATCATCAAATTGATTCACTAAAATAACTCAGCCACTTGTGGGGAGCCAGCAAGCTAAATTGGTGAAGTTCTTAAACTGTCTAAATCTTGGCTTGTTATTTATACATTAGTAGAGAAAAAAATACTTCAACAAAAACATTGTTTTCCTAAAACAACCGAAGATCAGATTGCTCTTTATTGGGGAAAAAAGTCACATTGCCTTTCTTAAAGATTGATGGAAAAAGTAGCATCTGTGGACAAAAAGCAGAATTGACATTTCGGTTCCTGTGACCCTTCTTCAGAACCTTCCTTGATCACTGCATTTTCTCCATAGATGCTGCTAGACTTTCTGAGTTTTTCCAGTAATTCCTGATTTTTTTTCTGATTTCCAGCATCTGCCATCCTTTGTTTTTTTATTTCATTAGGATGAAGGATTTAGTCTCACTGAACAGGAAGAATGTGTGTGGAAAACATTTTAAACTATCACCCTCTACTCAGCTGCCAGATTTGTAAAGGCATCATCAAAATTACACCCTCATAAACAAAAAAAACATTCGAGATCCAATATAGGTCTGCTGTCTTGAACCCAATTTCCACGACGCATACTACACAGAACTCTAAAATTGTTACAGTGGAGAAGAGACCTATTGTGTCTGCAACACTGATTCTGTGCAGAAGAGAAGAAGAAATTGCCATTTGTGTAAAACACAAAACTCATTCTTGTTGAGAGACATAAGAGGGAGACATAAGAAACAGATAGAAAAAGTCACTTTAGAATTGTAAACCTCTATTTCAATTAACATCTCAGAGAATCTGGAAATCATGAGAGTTAAATTTAACCCATGAGAACTGATGCGTTTGGTTCAGGTGAGGAGAGATTCTTTTAAAATTTGAAACCCAGACTCAACCCACTGTGAAATCACCCATGCTTAATTTTTAACATTGTCAATATGATACAATTCAAGGAAAAACCATCTCCAATACATTTCCTTCAAGGAAAACTATACATATCAATCATTGCAGATTGTGTAACCTTACTTTTTTTTTGCTAAATGGCCAATGCATTTACTTATATTGCAGTTGTAACTGTGCTAAACCTGAGTTTGAGAATTGTAACCAGCTGCTATACAAATACAAATTCTTGCTTCCCTTAACTCTATCACCTCAAAACAAAAAGATTGTTTTCGATATTCCTTATGTTCAAACAAACTAATTTTTCTCTTGTCCAAAATGAAGTGAACTGACAATTCTCCACAGCTTTGCAAAATCATTATATTTCTGTGATGACTTCTGTGTTTCATTGGCTATTTACTTCAATAATAATTAATTAGCAAATATTAACCATCTCTATAGTATTTGCAATACAAAATCTGTAAGTATAATTGGAGATATCTGCTGAAATGCATGATGCCAATATAAATCAGTTCACAAAATTAACATTGCTTTTAACAGAGCATGAAAGTCAGAAGTCATGATATTTGCATGTGTAAAATGACATTCACGTATTCTTTCATGCACTTACATTCAATTATTATGTTAAGCAGTCACTTGATAGAACAAAACTTGAATATTTTTTGGAAAAAGAGACATGTTGCTGAAGGTTTTCATCTTATACTCATCAGGACAAATGCAAGATTGCCAAACATCAAATGATTGCAACAATTAATGGGTGCCGAATGATTCACAAGTCAAATCTAATTAGCCATGTCATTGTAATGGGGGAAGCAACAGGAAACCATGGATTCCCTAACGCTTAGGTAATTCAAACAAAGTTTGAACATCTTCCTTTGAACATTAATCCTTCTGTATTAATTTATTTCACTTCTACCAAGTGTAATGAGCCACATTCTGAGTCTGACTGGTTATCTTAAATTGGTTATTATTTTGTTAATTTTGTTTTAAACAAATATTTTAATTCCACAGTATGGAAGAGATTCGACTTCACATAGTGCTAGTAAAATGAGACCTTTAACGCTGATTTTACAAATAAATAAAATAGAATGAAGTTTGTGACTACAAATGTATAGCTAAATTCTTGGTTGGTGCCAGATGACCTTGTATAATGTGTCAGAGAATTTAAAGAGCATGAAATTCAAAAGAAGTAATTGTCTATCACAGAAATTTCAATCATATCACACCATTAAAGAAAGACATTAAACACAATGTAGAGTGACACAGCATTATTGGACACTATATATTTGAATATAGGGGGGGAATGCTGTCCCTTTGAGAGGGCTGGTCTGGTGACCTGAACAGCAGAGCTTGTGAGCAGTCTAGAACAAGTTGTGGAGGAATGAGATAAAAACCAAAAGAACTGTGGATATTGTGAATCAGAAACAAAACCAGGCATTTCTGGAAAAGCTCAGCAGGTCTTGCATCATACATGCAAAGAAGTTAGAGTTAATGTTTTGGGTCCAGTGACCCTTCCTCAGAACTGATGGTAGCTAGGAAAATGTTGGTTTATATGCAGAACGTGGGATGGGGAAGGGGGGTAAAGAGTAAACAATAGCAATTTTCCACTAGGAGACCCTGCAGCCTTGTAGACTCAATATTGAATTCAATAACTTGAGCCCTCCCATGTCATATTGAGTCCAGAAGACTGCAGGGTCCCCAAGTGGAAAATCACTATCGTTTACTCCCCACCCCATCCCCCACCTCCACCACACTATCTCCTGCATATAAACCCCAAAATTTTCCAAGCCACCATCAGTGCTGAGGGAAGGTCATTAGATCGGAAACGTTAACTCTGATTTCTTTCCAAGGATGCTGCCAGACCTGCTGAGCTTTTCCAGCAATTTCTGTTTCTGTTGATTGTGGAGATATGAATGTCAATGATGAGTTCCTGTTTAGATTTACCATTTCATTGCCTGGTATCTATTTCCTGATTCTAAAGGGAACACTGGCAACTGTTAAGAAATTTACATTCTTTAAAAAAATGCTTTTAAGATGTAGTATGTAAGGTTATTTCTTGATAGATGTCTTAATCAGTCTTTTTATCTGAAACAGCTAATGGTCCTTCTATGATGTTGTCATCTGTATCTTTGCCAATGTAATTCTATTCCAAATTTATGGCTACACATTCAGACTTTACTGTTCCATTACAATATCAGGTGACTTTCTTTCTACGACCATATTACTGAAGAATTGGTCCTCAAAATAAATGTGAATGTTGTGGTCGAGAAAGGTCAACTAGAAAAACATATCAAAGACCCAAGGGTATCTCAAAGGGTTCCAATGTTCTCAAAGGGGAGAGGGACCAATAGGAGGTTATTGTGCACATTAGAGCTAATGACATAGGAAGGGAAACGGACGTGATTCTGAAGGGAGAATATAGAATGTTGGGTAGGAACTTAAAACGATATTATGGACTAGGCCAGACTACTCAAAACATTCTTAAGCAGGCAGCCCAAACCATAGCTTTGCAATTTGTTTCGGTAAGTGTACAGTGAAAATTACCCAGAGTAAGTTAGCGAGGTTGACTACCAGGTTTTAAAACAGACAAAACTTTGTTCACAAAATTACAGAATGAAACACAAAGAACAGAATAAAGAACCCCTACAGAACTCAATCTATCCAAACTAGACTTAATTATGCCATTCCAAATATATACAGTCCCAATAAGCAAACCCCCTTAAAGAAACAGTAAAAATGGAATAAATGCTTGAAGTTAAAAGGGCAGAAAGAAAGAGAGAGCGCCTGTTTCCACACAGTTCACTGTTGAACTCCTCACTAGTTCTGGACTGAACCGCTCAGCTAAAGAGCTGGCCACTCCCTTTTCATTATACAGGTCACTTCTAAAACATGACTACTTTGGCCTGAAGTCTCATCTATTTACATATAAACAAAAAGGCCTTTCAATACCTTTTAATTTCTGTACCAAAATAGTCAGGCTGGAACCAGGAGCGGTTTATGACCTTCTGAAAAAAAACAAGGACACATTCTCCTTGAGAAAAGGAGCAACTTTTAGAAAAAGAAGCCCAGCTTTGTGAGAAAGGAGGACCTCGAGGGTAGTAATATCTGGATTACTCCCAGTGCTACAAGCTGGGGAGGGTAGGAATAGGAGGGTAGAGCAGATGAATGTGTGGCTGAGGAGCTGGTGCAGGGGAGAAGGGTTCACATTTTTGGATCATTGGAATCTCTTCTGGGGCAGGAGTGACCTGTACAAGGCGGCCGGATTGCACATGAATTGGAAGGGGACTAACATACTGGCAGGGAAATTTGTTAGAGCTGCTCGGGAACATTTAAACCATGAAGGTGGGCATGTGGGACCCAGGGAGATAGTGAGGAAAGAAATCAATCTGCGACTGGTACAGTTAGGAAAAGGAGTGATTCAAACAGTCAGGGACAAAGCAGAGAACAAGGTAAGACTGATAAAGTAAACTACATTTATTTCAATGCAAGAGGCCTAACTGTGAAAGTAGATGAAATCAGGGCCTGGAGAGGAACATGAGACTGGGATATCATAGCAATTACAGAAACATCGCTCAGGAATGGGCAGGACTGGCAGCTTAATGTTCCAGGATACAAATGTTATAGGAAAGATGGAAAAGGGAACAGGAAAGGAGGGGGAGTGGGGTTTTTCATAAGGAATAGCATTACTGCTGTACTTAGGGGGGATAATCCTGAGAATACATCCCGGGAAGTTATTTGGGTGGAACTGAGAAATAAGAAAGGGATGATCACCTTACTGCGATTGTGTTATTGACCCCCTAATAATCAGCAGGATATTGAGAAACATTTGTAAGGAGATTTCAGTTATCTGTAAAAATAATAAGGTAGTTATGGTAGGGGATTTAAACTTTCCAAACATAGACTGGGACTGCACAACACATAGTGTAAAGGGTTTGGATGGAAAGAAATTTGTTAAGAGTGTACAAGAAAATTTTCTGATTCAGTATATGGATGTACCTACTAGAGAAGGTGCAAAACTTGACCTACTCTTGGAAAATAAGGCAGGGCAGGTGACTGAGATGTCAGTAGAGGAACACTTTGGGGCCAGTAACCATAATTCTATTAGTTTTAAAGTATTGATGGAAAAGAATAGACCGGTTCTAAAAGTTGAAGTTCTAAGTTGGAGAAAGGCCAATTTTGACGGTATTAGGCAAGAACTTTCAATAGCTAAATAGGGGCAGATGTTCGCAGGTAAAGGAACAGCTGGAAAATGAGAAACCTTCAGAAATGCAATAACAAGAATCCAGAAAGGGTGAAAGAAAAGACTAGTAGGTAGAGGGAATGCTGGATGTCTAGAGAAATCGAAGTTTTGGTTAAGAAAAAGAAGGAAGCAGATGACAGGTATAGACAGGTGAGATCGAGTGAAGTGTTCAAAGAGTATAAAGGCAGTAGGAATATATTTAAGAGGGAAATCAGGAGGCCAAAAAGGGGACATGAGATAGCTTTGGCAAATAAGGGTAAGGAGAATCCAAAGGGATGTCATAAATACATTATGGACAAAAGGATAACTCAGGAGAGAATATGGTCCCTCAAAGATCAGCAAGGCAGCAAATGTGTGGAACCATGGGAGATGGGGAGATACTAAACGAGTATTTCACATCAATGTTTAATGTGGAGGAGCACATGGAATGTGGGGAAATAAATGGTGACATCTTGAAAAATGTCCAACCATGGAGGAAGTCATGGATGTCTTGAAATCTTTAGAAGTGGATAAATCCCCAGGACCTGATCAGGTGTGCCCTAGAACTCTGGGAAGTTAGGGAAGTGATTGCTGGGCCCCGTGCTGAGATATTTGTCTCATTGATCATCACAGGTGAGGTGCTGGAAGACTGGATGTTGGCTAATATGGTGCCACTATTTAAAAAAGATGGTAAGGAAAAACCAGGGAACTACAGACCAGTGAGCCTGATATCAGTGATAGGCAAGTTGTTGAAGGGAATCCTGAGGGACAGGATTTATATATATTTGGAAAGGCAAGGACTGCTTAGGGATGGTCAACACAGTTTTGTGCATGGGAAATCATGCCTCACAAACTTGATTGGGGTTTTTGAAGAAGTAACAAAGAGGATTTTTGAGGGCTGAATAGTGGACATGATCTATATGGACTTCAGTAACATGTTCAACAAGGTTCCTCATGGGAGATTGGTTATTAAGGTTAGATCTCATGGAATACAGGGAGAACAAGCCATTTAGAAACAAAACTGGCTCAATCGTAGAAGACAGAGGGTGGAGGTGGAGGGTTATTTTTCAGATTGGAGGTCTGTGACCAGTGGTTTGCCACAAGGATCAGTGCTGACTCCACTGCTTTTCATCATTTATATAAATGAATTGGATGTGAACATAGGAGATATAGTTAATAAGTTTGCAGATGACACCAAAATTGAAAGTGTAGTGGACTGTGAATAAGGTTACTTATGAAGGTTCAAAGTTCCTTGAAAGTGGAGTCTCAGGTAGAGAGGATAGCGAAGAAGATGCTTGCTGTGCTTTCCTTTATTGTTCAGTGCATTGAGTATCAGAGTTGGGAGGTCATGTTGCGGCTGTACATGACATTGGTTAGGCCATTTTTGGAATATTGCGTGCAAATCTGGTCTCCCTCCTATCGGAAGGATGTTATGAAACGTGAAAGGGTTCAGAAAAGATTTACAAAGATGTTTATAGGGTTGGAGGATTTGAGCTATCGGGAGAGGCTGAATAGGCTGGGGCTGTTTTTCCTGGACCGTCTGAGGCTAAGGTGTGACCTTATAAAGGCGTATAAAATCATGATGAGTATAGATGGGATAAATAGACAAGGTGTTATCCCTGGGGTTGGGAGTCTGGAACTAGAGAGCATTGATTTAGGGTGAGATGGGAAAAATTTAAAATGGAGCTAAGGGGCATTTTTTTTACACAGAGAGTGGATGGAATGAGCTGCCAGAGGAAATGGTGGAGGCTGGTACAATTACAACATTTAAAAGTCATCTGGATGGGAATATGAACAGGAAGGTTTTAGAAGCATATGGGCCAAGTGCTGACAAATGCGTCTAGATTAGGTTAGGATATCTGGTCGGCATGGACGCGTTGGACTGGAGGGTCTGTTTCCGTGCTGTACACCTCTGTGACTCTATGACTGTAACCCATGTGTTTATGATTAATATCAATCTCCTTTATTTGCCTTTTTAATCTCTGGCACTGACAGTGAACCTGCCACAGGAAGGTCAATAAAAGCAGCAAAGGATGTTCGATGCTAAGCGTAGTATGTTATTAACTTACACTGTTTTATTATACAGAAAATCTACCATACCCAGTACAGCTCTTTGCAGCATCCATGACATACTGAAGGAGGCTAAATTCAATGGTGATAGGGGGGAGACAGTGATGGTACTGCCATTGAATGTCAAGGAGAGATTGTCACTTTGTGCTATTTACCTGGCAGGAATGTTACTTATCACTTATCATCCTATTCCTGAATGTTATCCAGGTCATGTTGCATATGAACATGGATTGCACCAATATCTGAAGGGTCAGGAACAATCTGGACATTATGTAATCACCAGCAAGCAGCTTAATTCTTCATAAGATAGTACAAACTTTTAATAAAATTATCAATGGGTTTTCCTGGCTCCTAGTTGTTCTAATTATTCTTTGCCAATCTGAAATGGGGTTCTGTCTGAAGTAAAATAATAATATGGTAGGAAGACAGCAGTTACCAGGGCAAAAAGGCAAAGTTCCTGCCAATATTTCTTGTCTGCGTTGTGGCTGGAAAGCTCAATATCAGTGTCAAACCTGCATGACCAACAATGTTGATGCCATGAGATAGACCATCGTCAGGTATTTGGCTGAAACAGTAAAAGGAGTTTTCAATCTGCAATACGGAAGTCACAGAAGAGAAGCACAGCAATATGGTTGATCTGGAACTACCCTCTGGGCAATTAGAGATGGGGAATAAATGCTGGCCTAGCAAGGTGATGCCCTCATCCCATGAATGAACAAAACAAAATTCCAGCTTGGTGTGGCACTGTGACTCAGTGATTAGCACTGCTGCCCCACGGTCTCAGGGATCCAAATTCAGTTCTACTCTCAGGCGACTGACTGTGTGGAGATTGCACGTTCTCCCTGTGTCTGCATGGGTTTCTTTCCACAGTCCAAAGATGTGCAGGTTAGGTAGTTTGGCCATGCTAAATTGCCCATAGTCTCCAAGGATGTGCAGGGTAGGTGGATTAGTCATGGGAAATTCAGTGTTATGGGGTAGGTATGAGTGGGATGCTTTTCAAAGGGTTGGAGTGGACTCAATGGGCCAAGCAACCTGCTTCCACACTGTAGGGATTCAATGATTATACTATTTACACCAAGGTGAATACAAGTCTTTGACATATGCATTTTCTTTCCAGGAAGAGTGTATGAAACCTAATATTGTGCACTAATGCAAACCCATTGTTGGGCTTATTTGAGTGCACTTAATGTTTTAATTATAAGTCTTACTGGTAATTTTCTCCTGAAAGAGGAGAGTTTTAGGGTTTTAAATAATTCACATAAAAACATGGGGCAGCACAGTAGCTCAGTGCCTCACAGCACCATGGACCTGGGTTTGATTCCAGCCTTGGTCGACTGTCTGTGTGGGTTGTGGAGGTCTGTGTGGAGTTTGCACATTCTCCCTGTCACTATGTGGGTTTCCTCCGGGTGCTCCAGTTTCCTCCCACAGTCCAAAGATGTGCAGGTCAGGTGAATTGGCCATGCTAAATTGCCCATAGTGTTAGGTGCATTTGTTAGGGTTGTAAATATAGTGTAGGGGAATGGGTCTGGGTGGGTTACTCTTCGGAGGGCCGGTGGGGGTTTGTTGCGCTGAAAGGCCTGTTTCCATACTGTAGTGAATCTAATCTAATCTTATGGCATTCGCACCCTGAGTACACTTATGTGACTGTTGACAGCACTGACCACAATAGGAGACAGCTTGCAGAAGGTTGCAGATATAGTTGATCCGTTGTGCATGTTAAATTTCCTTTCCCTTTAATTCTTTGTGACTAATATATATTTGTGTGGTTTCACTGCCTCTATAGACTAATTCTATAATATTCAACTTTTAGCTATCTCTTAGGACAGGAAGTAGGAGACTTTACTTTAAAATAGCACTATTTTCATATGAAACAACAAGTAATTACTTGGTAATGAACTCTTCAGATCTTTTTTTGAAAGGTACTTTTAAACCAGATTTAATATTAGCATTTACTGTCCAATTCTAATCGCCCTAGAGAAAGTGCTGATGAACAGTCTTATTAAACTATTGCATTGTATGCTATGAAGATATCCCACAGTTCTGTTCAAAGTCACACAAAACCAGGTTATAGTGCAGCAGGTTTATTTGGAAGTACAGGCTTTCAGAGTACTGCTTGTACTTTCAAACAAACCTGTTGGACTATAACCTGGTGTTATGTGATTTTTAATTTTGTCCACCCCTGTCCAACACCAGCACCTCCACATGACAGTTAGGTTCAATAGAGCTTTGCATGATTTTGACTGAGTAACATATAGAAGCAGAGATATATGCCCAAGTCGGGACGTTGTTTAATTTGGAGGGAAACGTGGTGGTACTTTCGTTCCATTGCATCCACTGCCCTTATCTTTCAGGTTTTGGAGGACATAATGGGGTACTGCCAAGTAAGGCAAAGGAAGTACTAATTAGCTTTGCGGTCATGGCGTGCTACAAAAATGATGAGGTAGTTGAATAAGTAATAAAATAAAAATCTCTTCTCATATATGGATTTTACAAGAACATAAAATTCTTTTAAATGCTGGCAATATCTGCATTTTGGATCATGCTATGAATTCTTATAGAAACCGCATAGATCAATAAATTTATCCAATGTTGCTAGTGCTGAGAATAGTTCAGTCTATGCATAATGCACATCTATAGCTCATGCTAGGTAATATGCATATTTTTCTTTCATCTTTCTTTCCAGTTTATTTATTTCCTTTGGCTCCATTAAAGATGCCAATTGTACCTGAGAACGGTCTAAATGGCCATTCTTCATGTGGTAGGTGTCAGCAGATTTTTGAGTATGAAGAACTCCATTGTCAAGATCTTAGCTTCCCGCTCAACACCCAAACAAGTGTCCTGTCCGGATCAGTACACCATTGAACAAAAGCAGAAACAATGGCTGTTTATTTATATCCGTCCTTAGCCAAAAGTCGTGAGGTCAACTGTAAGGTCCTGGATCCAGCACTGCAGACAAGAAGGCAAACCTGGATTATTCTCAAAACCAGATTTATTCTTTAACCTCTGTTTTGGAATGACACTTAATGACAAGATGGTTTTATTAGTCATTGGTTCAAAAGATCCCAATTCATTACTGGAAGTAGAAATATATTAGGTTAGATTAGATTATTTACAGTGTGGAAACAGGCCCTTTGGCCCAACAAGTCCACACCAACCCTCCGAAGAGCAACCCACCCTGACCCATTCCCCTACATTTACCTCTTCACCTAACACTATGGGCAATTTAACATGGCCAATTCACCTAACCTGCACATTTTTTGGACTGTGGGAGGAAACTGGAGCACCCGGAGGAAACCCACGCAGACACGGGGAGAATGTGCAAACTCCACACAGAGAGTTGCCTGAGGCAGGAATTAAACCCAGGTCTCTGGCGCTGTGAGGCATATTAGATGCAGTACATTTTGATTTCTATTATCTGTTAAGTGAATGTTTTCTGTGGAACCAGTTCAATCCTTAGCAAAATATGATCTTGCAATATACTCATTCATCTACCATTAAAACTTGCAACTCTCACATCTTATGCCTGATTAATTCATCTTAGTTACAGTGTGCTACCCAAGCAAAAAAAACCCTTTGCTTTCTGGCTCAGAGATATTTCGCGATAGGCTTGCTATTCTCTATCGGCAGATCAAATCGCTAGATTCATTTATTCTTCAATTAACTCAATTAGAAGCCCAGTAAGGTTGTTTTATTCAGTTCTCGAAAAAAAATCCCAACCATAATATTATTCCATCTGCTCCTATTTTCCAGCTCATCAACTTTTGCAGTTAGCCTGATTTTGCGCCTTCATTGCTCTTTGGTTTTAAATAGTCCTCCACAGGATGCATTGCTATATCCGTCATCTTGTTAGTGATCTTGCTGGTTTCACCTCTTGAATTATCAACCATTTTAAAGGTTAAAAATTGGATCACTGGATCAGATATGGACTCTTTCCAACTACGAGACAGAATGCAGAGATTCCTCTTTTACTCACTATTTTTAGACATCTGAAGATAAGGGAATCTTTAAGACATGTGTGAGCTCATGACCTTTGTGAGCCAAGTGTTTTCAACCTAAAAAATTAATGGTCTATCCTTTTCAGTCTTCTCAAAGGAAATTTATTTTCAATTCAAATTAAGATTGATGCTGTACTGATGGTAGACGAGTAAAGCTAATCCCTGTTCCTGTCTCCTGCATTGTGACTGTTAATTTAAATTGACACTTCATTGTCACCATGAAAAAAACATCCATCCACAAGAATGTAATTTTTTTTTCCAAGATAACCTCTTTCAGATTATAGAAAAAAATAACATCATTGGGGAGTGGCCCAATATTTGTCATGATTTAGCATGTTGAAAGTAAACAGCTGAAGTGTAGGGCGAGATAAATAATGGCTATATGGTTGAATACTTAGCACAAAGTATTTACTCCTTCTGATACCTTTGCCTTGTGGATGTTTCTCAAAGGGAAACATTTTTCCATACATCATGCTCTCCCAATTCTGCAATCAGTTTGCAATCATTCAGCTGAACATACAGTGTGCAGCACAAAAAGAAAGCTTTAAAACATCCAGAACCAACTTTCAGAGCTAACATTAGAACAGTAATTCACAAAATATCATCACATTGAATCTCTAAAATATTATGCTGTATGCAGAATTTAGCAATTATCAAATAATTGGAATATATTTTACACTAAGTCTGCTTCATATGGATTGTGGCAATTACTTTGTTCCAACATTCAGTTATCACAAAATTTACAATTGCTACAACTAAAACTATATTGAATGCTAAACTCTCATAAGAAACTATTTAATAAATTTGAGTAACTTTTGATCTTCACTGAAAAAGCTACTCTTACTGCCATTTATAATGTCTAAGTCAGGAACCAGAATCTCCACAACACTTTTCATGACCTTCTGAAATATTTGACAGCCATTGAACTAATTTTGAAGACTGTTTCCCTTCATTGTTGAAATGAAGGGAAACAGTTTCATTAGACATTTTCTGCACAGCGAGATCCCACAAAATGTGGTGAATGAACAACCAAGTAATCTTGTTTTAATAACATTCGTTGAGGAACCAATGTTGCCACTTCATCAGGAGAATACCCTGCTGCTTTTAAAAATTTTCTCTGGAATGTTATGCCTCCACTTGTTAAAGCAGGAAGGACCCTGGTTTAACTTCTCACCTAAAACATAGAGCCTTCAATAGCGTGGGTCTCCCTCAATACTTTGAAATGTCAGTCTTAAGTTAGAGTCATAGAGATGTACAGTAGGGAAACAGACCTTTCGGTTCAACTTGTCCATGCCGACCAGATTTGTTTTAGATTAGATTAGATTCCCTACAGTGTGGAAATAGGCTCTTCGGCCCAACAAGTCCACACTGACCCTCCAAAGAGCAACTCACCCTGACTAATGCACCTAAAACTATGGGCAATTTAGCATGGGGAGAAAGTGAGGTCTGCAGATGTTGGAGATCAGAGCTGAAAATTTGTTGCTGGTAAAGCACAGCAGGTCAGGCAGCATCCAAGGAACAGGAGAATCGACGTTTCGGGCATAAGCCCTTCATCAGGAATCCTGATGAAGGGCTTATGCCCGAAACGTCGATTCTCCTGTTCCTTGGATGCTGCCTGACTTGCTGTGCTTTACCAGCAACACATTTTTAGCAATTTAGCATGGCCAATTCACCAAACCTGCACATCTTTTGACTGTGGGAGGAAACCGGAGCACCTGGAGGAAACCCACGCAGACACGGGGAGAATGTGCAAACTTCACACAGACCTCCACAATCACTGAAATACTCCTGGGATTGTATCCAGACAGACGGAATGACAGTATGAACTGTGGTGAACAGATATGACCGAACTGTCATTATGGAGATGTGGCTGCAGAATGAAGGGTTGTTGGGATTTCAGCAGGATAGGCAAAATAATCCCAACCTAATCGAGTCCCACCTGCCAGCACCCAGCACATATCCCTCCAAACCCTTCCTATTCATTGGGGAAGGGTCTTGAACCCACTACCTTTAGACTTAACAGCAAGAAGACTACCATTGAGTCAAAGTTAACATAATTCATGTAGTTCTCTTTTGTTCATCAACAAGAAAATGCCAGGTCATTGAACTAAATTGACGCAGCAATGAAAGCATGTGAGGGTCCTAGAGAGATTGAAAAAGAGAAGAACAGGAATAGATCCAGGGGTGAGGTATTTCACCTGCAGGGTTAGATTGGAAAAATCTGTGGTTGTTATCCTTGGAGCAAAGGAGATTGATGGATGGTTTTATAAGGTATACAAGACTATGATAGGTTTGAATAAGATTGACCATGAAAAGCTGTTCCCATTAATTGATGGCACAAGTATTAGGGGACAGAGATTTAACTTATTTTGCACAAGAAATGAAGGCAAATGTAAAGAAGAATGTTTTTAATGCAACCATTAATGGCACTCTGGACATAAATAGTGGAATTAGAGGTGACAAATTATTTCAAAAGGATGAACACTTTTAGATTAGATTAGATTACATTACAGTATGGAAACAGGCCCTTCGGCCCAACAAGTCCACACCGACCCGCAACCCACCCATACTCCTACATTTACCCCTCTACCCAACACTACAGGCAATTTAGCATGGCCAATTCACCTGACTTGCACATCTTTGGACTGTGGGAGGAAACCGGAGCACCCGGAGGAAACCCATGCAGACACGGGGAGAACGTGCAAACTCCACGCAGTCAGTCGCCTGAGGCGGGAATTGAACGTCCTGGTGCTGTGAACGTCCTCCACACTTGGTCCTGGTGCTGTGAGGCAACAGTGCTAACCACTGTGCCACCGTGCCGCCCACTTGAAGAAACAAAAATTGTAGTACTTGGAGATAAAACAGGAAGTACAAATTGTAACGATGATTGCAAAGTACTTTACTTGTTAATATGCTTACTCCTATAAGAATTGCAATATCAACTGTATTTATGTATCCCAATCTCCCCATGGATGTTAAATCATTCAAAATTCCGTTAACCTGCATCAAGTTAAAATCGAGCCCAGCATTTCTTCCCAATATTCTCTTTACATTATGCAGCTGGCATTTATATTGTCACAGCTTGAGCTGACTATAATGTTTTATAGTGCTTCAAGGTCTATGTTGGTTCACTAAAGTCAACAAAAATCAATGGAACATTATTGTTATGTTTGCTGAACTCTTAAATGAGTTGTAAACTGAAAATTTTCTTCTTATGAGACAGATGTGATCTTTGGGCAAATAACTATTGACGCATCTTTAATTCACAAGGTGAGTTGAATCCAACTCAATTCTGAAAGACCTGTCCTTCACTAATTGTTTCCAATAACTTTCTACATTTCATGGTGAAAACTTGTTAAAATAGATAATTTTCAGTACTCCTTAAGAATTGGAAGCAGATTAAGGACTGCTCCCTTATAGGATTGACTTTATTTCTAAACATTTATACTTAGTTTAATTATCTATAAGGATCAAGAAAGTCATGTGTTAATATTATATTCTGTTTAGTTATGGCCAATAAGAAATTTGTGTCAGAAGCTACATTTGTCAATTAAGTGAGTTTTGTCATGTACCCTAGGTCAAAAGCAATGTCATGGATTTATGGTTTTAATATAAATTTTATGGCCCAGTCTAACATGAACTTAATGATAGAAGAGATACACATTTATGGTTAACATAAACTGTAAAGCCATTTTGAAGTGAAATAGCTTTACTTTGAAACCATACAGTGCTTTATCTGAGATTTTCTATCATAGTATTTGAAAGGCCTACATATAAATCTACATTATGATACAGTTATAGATATTTCTAATTAATCTGTTCAGAGATGTTATTATACACCTCTAAAACAGTTGGGATTTGAACCCAGGCCTCTTAGTCCAGCTTGATTGATTGCTTTTATTTGTTGTCACATGTACCGAAGTACAGTGAAAGGCTTTGTTTATGAGCAGTACAGGCAGATCATAGTAAGCAAGGATGTAGAGATCAAAAAGACTTAGACAGAGACATATAGGTTACATTGCACGGGGTGTGCACTAGGCAAGATTGACATTAGCAAGATCAGCATTATTTGAGGCTAGAGAGTCCATTCATCAGTCTAATAACGGATGGGAAGAAGCTGCTGGTGCATTTGTTAAGTCTTCTGTATATTCTGCCTGATGGAAGAGGTTGTAGGAGATCATTACCAGGGTGTGATGCCTTTCCATGGCAGCGAGCTGTGTAAGTGGAATCCATGGATGGAAGGTTGGCTTCCATGATGGTCTGGGCCTTCTACATTCTGTAGTTTCTTATGATCCTGGGCAGAACAGTTGCCATTCTTTACCCGGGCAGTATGGTCTCAATGGTACATCTGTAGAGGTTGGTGAGGCTCCATATGGACATGCTGAATTTCCTGAGCCTCCTGAGGAAGAAGAAGCATTGTTGTGCCTTTTTGACCATTGCATCTACGTGGGAAGTCCAGGCCAGATTGTTGGTTATCATCACTCCAAGAAACTTGACACTTTCCACCCTCTCAACCTCAGTTCTGTTGATGCAAGTGGGGGCGTGTCCTCCATCTTTCTTTCTGAAGTTAACAATCAGTTCTTTAGTTTTGCTGACATTGAGAGAGAGGTTGTTCTCACTGCATCATGTCATCAAGCCCTCTATCTCCCTTCTGTATTGGTAGATATCCTTCCTACTATAGTGGAATCGTCAGTGAACTTGTAGATGGCATTTGTTTGGAGGGAGGGACATCACTACTGTATCACAAGAAACCCTTGATTATTAAATCTACCCGGTTCAGGCATGTTAGGACACAACTCCAGAGAAGTTGGGATTTTAATCAAGACCTTCAAGCCTCAAAGTAAAGACACTATTGCTGTGCCACAAGTGACAGTATAAGCTTTGATTCTTTGTAATGTGACCTCCATTTCACTGGAGAATAAAGAAAGTGACTTTTCAAATAACTGTTACAGGCTGTAGCAGAAATCACTCAATAAGAAAAGATTCTTTTAACTAAAATATATTGATTACTTTGAATCTGTTCATATTATTTAGATGTATTGATAAAATATCTGACATTAGATTAGTCATAGGATGTGATACAATATCCTCTCACTGCAAGGAAAAAGCTGTTCCCACAAGCAACTAACTTTTAAAGGAACCAATCAGGAAATACAGGAAGCGATATCTATAGGATGACCATCACACTTTAGAAACCAGTCAGGCATTGGGCACACACTATCAAACAATGCAAGACTGATCATGCAAAAATGTGCAGTTTATCCATTGGCAAGCCAATTAGCACTCAGAGTGCCACTAACCATGTACAAGGATCATGGCTGGTAAGGAATACACATAGTATGCAATAGCCTTCAGTAACTGGATGTGCAGGAAGAAGAGAAGACAGGAGAACTGTAGTCAACAGAACAGAAAAAGAAATGTGCACTTGGTCAGGCGGATGTTCATAAAACATACGAGCAGAAGTAGGTCATTCAGCCCATTGAATTTGTTCCATCATTCAATGAGATCATGCCTCTTCTGATAAACCCAACTCCACGTCCCTGCTTTTTCCTCACAACACTTGATTCCCCTACTGATAAACAATCTGGCTCAGCCTTGAATATACTTATTGTTCCAGCCCCTAAGCCATCTCTGAAAAAGAATTCCATAGATTCACTACCCTTTGAGGGAAGAACATCCTCCTGATCTCTTTACTAATTGGCCAAACCCTTATCCTGAGATTATACACCTCTGGTCATACAGTCTCCCACAAGGAGAAACAATCTCACTGCATCTACTCTGTCAAGTCCCCTGAGAATCTTATATGTTTCAAATAGTTTGCTTCCCATTCTTCTAAACTCCAATGACTATTGGCCAAGTCTATTCAAACTCTCCTTATAACACAATCTTTCTACATACAGGATCAACTGAATAAACCTCCTCTGGACTGCCTCCAATGCCAGTTTTGGGCTGACCATCCTTAGGTTAAAGGAACAAAACTATTCCCCACATGTGGACTAACCAGTGCTTTGTATAGATTTAGGAAGACCTCCCTATTTTTACATTCTATTCCCCTTGAAATAAAGACCAATATTGCATCTGCCTTCCCTATTGCCTGGTGAACTTGTGAGTTATGCACATGGATTCTCAAATCACTTTGAGCTGAAGTTTTCTATGGTCTTTCTCCATTTCAATAATATTCAGTTCCTCTGTTCTTTCTGACAAAGTATATAACCTCATATTTTACCACATTATATTCAATCTGCTAAGGTTTTGCCCACTCATAAACTATCTCTATCCTGGCTGTATTGGAACAACCCTTCAGTACTTTCGCCAAATATGTCAGGATGTATAAGCCTTTGCAATAACCCATTGCCTTTAGCCATTTCTTGCTATCAGATGGAATGAATAACATTGGTTGAAGACTAGCATTTGTGATACTGGGGACCTCTGGAAAAAGCTGAGATGGATCGTCGACTCAACATTTTTGGCTGATGACCTTTGCAAATATTTCAGTCTTATTACTTGCGCTGATAACTCTGAGCTCCTCAGTCATGAAGAATGGGAATTCTACTCCAGTGGTTGTTTAATTGTCCACAACCATTCATGATTGGATGTGTCAAGACCATAGAGCTTAGATCGATCCATTCATTGTGGAATCACTTGGATCTATCCATTCTTTGTTACTTTTGTTATTTAGGTCCAATGCAGTTGGCTTCATATGTCATTTTTTTGGTACTGTACCTGGCATGTCCTGCTGTACTCTGTACTCTTCATTAATCCAGAGTTGATGGAGGTTCAAGAAGGCAACTCACCACCACCTTCTCAAGGCTAATTAAAGATACCGCTCCCCTAATCTCGCCATCGGCCTCTGATTAACACCTACAAGCTAAATTCCAAAGGCTAAGAGCTTGTCTGATTGGAAATCAGGTCTGTCTGTCAGGCTGATTTCCTATAAAATAACAGAATGGAAATGTGGGTCTGAGACTAGTTCCTTGTAAAGTTAATTACAAGGGTATGAAGACAGGTTTCAGGAAAATGCATTGTAAGGTAAGAGAGTAGAGAATTAGCCGTTTTGGCAGTGAGATTGTTCTGTCATGGTGTAACTGACCATAACATGGCTAAAGCGATATAATCATTCACCTTCAAGAAAGTGTTGATGGTGTGGAGCTCTCTCTCTTTCAGTCTCTCCATTGGCCTGTGGGTGCCTATAGAACTGTAGCTCTCACTGAAGTATTTGAAGCAGTCATTGACAAACCAAAAACTATTCTTCAGAGGTATGTAAAAGAGATATGGAATGGCATATCTAGCAAAACCCTTCCTTTAGCATTGTGTCAATAAGCCAATATAAACATCAGTGAAAAAGTGTAGCCTAAAGAATGAAATATTTCTTATTGATATTCACCCAATGTTGCATCAGGATATGATTGTAGAGCTTAACTCTGGATCTCTATTCAGCCTGGTAACATATTCATTTGAAGGAACTTCTATTGCTAACTTCCTGTGACAACATGGCACTATTCCTGTAGAGACTGCTGAGGAGTCCTGAAGCTGGTGGCTCATTCTATTCCCAGTTCCCAGCTTTCTAGCCAGCATCAGTAGCTACGCTCTGCACTAGTCACTGCCCTGGCTCTTCAGTGCTGATCCACCAGTCTGGCTCTCTGTTCCAACTGCTGAGTGCTGCCCTACTCTCTGTCCTATTCCATGAGATTTCTCCAGTTTAGGGATGCTGCCAGTCTGGCTGGCTAGATGTCCAGCTGCTGCCTATCTGTTTCATTTCTCCTTCCTGGTTATACCACTATCAGTAGTTTCTCACTTATAATTTGTGGCTTTCTGTTTCAGTTTTTCAAAGATACTGGTCCTTCCAGGACGGGCCCCAGAGCTCTCTCTATCATTGCCACCTGCTATTGTAGGTCCTGCTAAATTATAATGGAGTCAGATTCAATCAAAATCTTCAAAAGAACACTGCGTAATTATGAGAGGCTAAACAGACTGGGGCTGTTTTCCCTGGAGTGTCGGAGGCTGACGAGTGACCTTATAGGGGTTTACAAAATTGTGAGGGATAGGATAGGTTAAATAGACAAAGGCTTTTCCCTGGGGTCGAGGAGTCCAGAACTAGAGGGCATAGGTTTAGGGTGAGAGGGGAAAGATATAAAAGAGACCCAAGGGGCAACTTTTTCACACAGAGGGTGGTACATGTATGAAATAAGCTGCCAGAGGAAGTGGTGGAGGCTGGTACAATTGCAACATTTAAGGGGCATTTGGATGGGTAGTTGAATAGGAAGGGTTTGGAGGGATATGGGCCTGGTGCTGGCAGGTGGGACTAGATTGGGTTGGGATATCTGGACGGGTTGGACCAAAGGATCTGTTTCCATGCTATACATCTCTATGACTCTACGACTCTATAATTGCATGACAACAAGGGCAAACACTGTGTACTGGGTTCTGATGAGGAGTTCTTGAAGTACTTCCACTATCAGATAAAGAAGTGGCAGCAAAGGGCTCTCCCAGACACAATGGGCTGAATGAATTATTTTCGTGTAACCTTTGATGACTGTGATTCGTGACTCTGTGCTATAAATTTCTATGAGTGATCATGGACAAGATTATTTCATTGGTTTTGCTATTGTGTTCATTATGGTGTGCACATTGATATACTCAGCAACTGGAGAGCATTTGTGCATTCAAGACTGTGTGTTAAAATGTTCAGTTCTTTCTTTATGAAAGAGACATTTCAAAGCTCCAGTTACCAAGGGATCTCCCCCCATCCTTCAAAGGTTGGCATCAATAAGTAGGAAGATTAGAGGTAATATTTTGAGTATTTAAAGATCAGGCCAGCACTATAATCTGAATTTAAATCAGAATTTACAGACCAGAGTTGGACAACTGTGTGGCTGAATGTGGTTACAAGTTCTAGATGACACATTGCATGGCTTGTTGTTAAATTTCATTCAAGTTTCTTTAAAGGCTTACAGCTGTCCTGGGAAAGAAACGTTCAATGTCATAATTTCCCTTTATAGATAAATTTGGATTTAAAGTGGAGCACATTGCCTCTCTCAAGAGAATTACTGAAGCTGCTTCACATCAAAATATCTCATAACTGTTGCTGAATTTCTGTCTGGTTGAGACATCCCTGTCTTCAAAGAGTTGAATCTGTGGGAGGTTTTCTTTTCAGTGATATTAATGCCAATCTTCACACTTCTTCTCTTCCTGTCTGTGCTTCGACAGTTAATGTGCTGCAAATGCAGTTCCCTGTCATCTGAAATTATTATCAGTGGAATAACTATAGACCCATTTTTATTCAGCCTATAGAATTCAATAGAGAGTGGAACATAGGGTTACACATAATTAAATCATTTAATGTCTTGGTGAGATGAGAATGTGGTTAATTTGGCACATAGAATCCTATGTTGGAGGCATAGAATGCAAAAACAAAGATGTTATAGTGAACCATAATAAAACATGATTGAGTCTCAACTGAAATATTGTGTCTTTTTTTTATTCATGCAAGGCAAATCTGTGTTCCTGGCTGAACCCCAGCATTAATTGCCCTTCCCTAATTGCCCTTGAAAAGGTTACAGTGGCTACTAGTGGTACCTTGAACCACAACAGACAGTGTGCTGTATGTGTACTCACAATGCTATCTGGAAGAGGGCTCCAAGATTTTTTCCCAGTAACAATGAAGGAACAATGGTATAATTCCAAGTCAAACTTGTGGGCAAGAATGGGAACTTGCAGAACATGATGCCATTAGGGAAAGAATTCCAGGATTTTGACCCAACTGTGATATATTTCCAAGTCAGGATGGTGAGTGGCTTGGAGGGGAACTTGAAGGTGCTGGTTTTCAATGTGCTCTTAAAAGAGCCTTGGAGAGTTATTGCAGTGCATCTTGGACAGGGAAGAAAGGCTTGCATGTGGCATAAGACATTGTCACACTACAAACTATCAATCTGCTTCCATAAGCATTACCCCAGTGTCAGCTGGAAGGAGAGCTATATAATCTATACTGACACAATGTCAGTGGTAGAGGGAGTGAATGTTGAAGGTGGTAATTAGGTACCAATCATGCAGGATGCATTGTCTTGATGCTGTCAAGTTTTTTGAGTGTTGTTGGAGTGGACTCCAATAGTTAAGTTGGAAGTTCCATCACAGACCTGACTTGTTACTTGGAGGTGATAGGCAGAGGGTATGAAGGTTAAGAATATTTGATTTCAGCTTAGGAAATCCAAACATTGAAAAATTTTGGGGTAATTCAGAGGAGGCCTGACTGGACTTAGGAGCAAACAAAGTCTCTGTTCTAGAAATGAGTGTTTTCAAAGCAGTTAAGAAAATGAGTTACCCCTGTGGAAATGTTTAATTTGTTTAACTTCTAAACCAGAAGCATTTGCTTAGAAATCAGCAGGATATTAGAAGCTGGGAAAGTCTGATCTCTCATTTCTGTGAGTATACATGTACAAAGATGCCACAATTCACAAGACAGAGAGTTGCAAGAATCAGTTGTTTCAAAAATAGTGAAGCTTTTTCTCTGGATTTGAGTTGCTATAAGGTGACGGTGTTGAAGAATAAGTTGAAACTTTGTTTTGTTGGGTGTTTTAAGACCTTTCTAACTGTGTTCTATAGACAGCTGCAGGTTTTATTTGTTTCCTTTATTCTTTTTTCTTCTGTTTTGTTGTTAAAGAACTCTGCAGACATCTGTGGCAATGTTTCAATGATCAACCATCATGTTGAATAATATTTTTAACAAATGTGAACCATTAGGCCTGATTTCAGTCTGTGATTGACTTATCAGTTGGTAGCATCAGCTAGGATCATAACACACCAGAAAAGACATACAGCAACCATCTGACATTCTCTCAGTATCGATGATACAACAATCTTTCCAACTGATGCTGGGGTAATGCTTGTGGAAGGAGATTATCACACTCTAAACTATCAATGTTTTATGTCACATGTTGTAACTGACCTGACCTGGAAGCCTTTCTTCCTTCTTTTAATCTTTAATTTCTGGGAGAATTGACTAACTACTCATCTGCAGAGAAGGCAGCTTCAGTAAGTAGTGCCTCCATATTTTTCAGAATGAGGATTTGCTGCTCAAATCAGATGGACAGAGCTGAAGGACCTGTGGATATAGATGCTCAAATCATTGAATGTTGCTTGTTGAGATGAGGATGTGGATATTTTGACACATGAAATTGGAGGCATAGAGTATGAAAACAAAGATGTTATACTGAAACACAACAAAATATAGTTTGAGTCTCACTGAAGTATGGTGTCAAAGTAATTTTATTAATGCAAGGCCAGTCTGTGTTCCTGGTTGGACCAGCATTAATTGTCCTTTTTAAATGCCCTTGAGAAAGTTACAGTTCCCACACCTTGAACCACTGCAATCAGTGTGCTGCATGTGCACTCACCTCCTGGTGAAGGAGCAGTGCTCCAAAAGCTTGTGATTTCAAATAAACCTGTTGGGCTAGAATCTGGCGTTGTGTAAGTTCTGACTTTTTCCCAGTGGCATTGAAGGAACAGTGGTATAATTCCAAGTCAGAATGTTGCGAAGCTCCGATGGGAGTTTGCAGAACGTGGTGGTCCCATGGATATGCTGCTGTATCTTTTTAAGTGACAGAGATTGTGGGTTTAGAATGTGCTGTTAAAAGAGCCTTGGTGAGGAGTATGAAGGTAAATAATTGACATGGAATTTCCAGCCCCGAGCTGCTCTTTCAGCCAAAGTACCTATGATATTTTTTTCATTTGTTTTTGGGATGTGGACTTTGCTGGCCCGGTCAACATTTATTGCCAATCACTAACTAACTTTGAATTGCTGGTGGTGAGCTGTCTCCTTAAATGGCTGCAGTCCATTTGGTATAGGAAACACCCATAATACTATTAAGGAGAGAGTGTCAGGACTTTGTCCCAGTGATACCAAAGGGTGATGATTGGCTTAGAGAAGAATTTTCATGTGATGGTGTACCCAAGTAACTGCTGCCCTGATCATGGGTCTGAAAGGTAATGTCTAAGGAGCGTTGGTGAATAACTTGACTTTTCTGTCATGGTTTGAAACAACTGAGTGACTTGCTAGGCACTTAAGAGTCCACAATTTTGCTATCAGTCTGGAGTCACATGCAAGCCAGACCAGGTGAAGGGAGGCAATGGCATGTTGTTATTATTGCTGTTATTATTACTGTTAATCCAGAGACACAGGTAATGTTCCAGGTTCGAATCCCAACATAGCACACAGTGGTATTTGAATTCATTAAAAATCTGGACTGTCTATAATCCATCTAAAATCCATCTGCTTCACCAAAGTCTTTTAGGGAAGGAAACTGCCATCCTTACCTGGTCTAGTCTATGTGACTCCTGACCCACAGCAACTCTTACCTGCTCTCTTGCCCTCAAATATCCTTCCTTCACAGACATTACGGGATCTGATGGACCTCTTACAAAAAACAATGGTTTCATGTCTCTACATTTCAAGATGAGAAGCCGTATGAGATGGTACAGAAAGGAATTACAAGCTATGGGTCTAGGTAGGGGAGACATCACCTCTCTGGAAAATTGAGAGAAAAAGAAAATTGAGGAGGTTTGGGAGAAGATTTAACAGAGGTGTTCAAATTTCTGTGTCACCTGGAGAGAGTAGAAAGGTAAAAGCTGCTCCCATTTGTGGAAATATCAAGGAAGAGAGGGCTTGGATTTAAGAAGACAGACAAAAGAAACAAAGGCGACATGAGACAAAACTTTGTTTTTACAAAGGATCTGGAATGCAGCATCTGAGGGTGTCATCAATTCATCAAGAATTGTGTAAGTATTTGAAGATGGAAACGATGGAGGAATGAGATTACTTGAATTGAATTTACAGAGCGCTTGTAGGACTTTACAGGAATGGTACTCTTTTGGTCTATGATTCTTTATTCAGTTTTGAATACAGAGAAAGAGGAACTGCTCGAGTGATCATTGAAACCCTACAGCATAGAAACAGGTCATCCAGCCCAACAAGTCCACCCTCTGAAGAGTAATCAACTCTACCCTATTACTCTATCTTTACCCATAACCTACACATCCCTGAATGCCAAGGACAATTTAGCATGGCCAATTCACCTAACCTGCAAATCTTAGGATTGTGGGAGGAAACTGGAGCACCCAGAGGAAGCTCATGCATACACGGGGAGAATGTACAAAATTCCACACAGACAGTCGTTTGAGGCTGGCATCGAACCTGGGTCCCTGGCACTGAGAGGCAGCAGTGTTAACCACTGAGCCATCATGATCTTGGTAAAAAGCACCTCCCCAAATCCATTCCAATTCCCCAATGTAAGAGTTCCAAGCCAAAAGGTTAATGATGACTGTAAATCAGAAGAGACAGTCACTCTTTTCAAGCATGTGTTTTAAAGGTATGTTTGACATTTATTATCACATTTGTCATATTTTATTGGTCTTAGAAAGCATGCTATTAATGTCAAGGAAGTCACATAAACCCTCTGCCTTTATTATATGTTCCTTCATTCACAACATGAATAATCTTTCTTATTTATTTACAGGGCATACAATCACTCATGTTAAGCCCCTGTTGCACTCTATAGTGCTATGCTCTGGATGTAACTGCACCTCTTGACATCCAGATGACATTCTCACTCTTTGTAATTTTCTTGTAGGAGAAAATATTAACCAAAACCTATAAACTGCTGTTGATATTCAAATCCTGCATCAGTCTGTCATTTGTCACTTCCCAGACTCTTCCCTTCACCTGACCAAACAGTATGGCAAAGACTCAATTCATTGCTCGAACACCAACATTATCCCACCTATTTAACTGAACCTAGGTCGGCATCAAGTGGAAAACCTCACCTTCTCCAAGCCTGTTTCTTTGCATTTCACCCAGATTCATTCATGTTACATGTGAACATATGAACTGGAAGCAGAAGTAGGCCATTCAGCCCGTGGTGCCTGCTCCACTATTTAATAAGATCATGCCTGATCTGTTCATGTTTCAAACTCCACATTCCTATCTACCCCTGATAACATTTGATTATAAGAATCTATCCACTCCCAACTTAAAAATATTCAATGACCCCACAGCCACTGCTTTCTGAAGGAGTATGCTCCAAAGGCACACAATCTTCTGAGAGGAAGCCATTCTCTTCACGAGAGTCTGACGAGGATTGCCCCTCATTTTTAAACAGTGCCTTAGTTCAAACAGTGCCTTCTAGACTCACACTCAGGAGGTAAAATCCCTTCCATGTTAATGTTGTCAAGACCATTCCAGATCTTAAATGATCTTCTGGTGAATAATTCCATTTTTGAATAACCCTGCAGCTATTATTGTGATCCCACTCAATTTATAGTTTAGCAACATCTGATTCCTTGTCAATCCAACTAAAGACGATCCAAACTTAGATTTTGCCATTCTCCCTGAAGGTCAGCATATTTGTTGGCAGTGTTAATGGTATTGCCCAATGCAATGTTCCCCATTTTCAATCGCAATGCATTATTCAGCACATGTGCTTTACCTTGTGCATTGTCATAAACTATTCTGGGGACTGATAGCTCACAACTTTAATTTATTCATCTGCCCAGTTTTACTCATGTTTATTATTATTTTCATTTTCAATAAATAATTGCATGTAACTGGCTTCAATTCCAAAAGCCCTACAGCCAATATATGGTGTGAGATGTATTTTTAAGCAGTTACTTAACCTAACATGATTGTGCATTATGTGATAATTTGCTGCATTTGTTGAGAAGAGTTTTTTTGGTTTCAAAATCCCTGAGCTCCTGTTGAATGGATTCATATTCTGAATTTAGATATATTTTGAAATCTCAGACTGTGGTTACACATTGCTTCTTGTATTATTATGCATATTGTGTTCAGACAGGCTCCAGAGCATTTTTAATGCCTTTATTTTTGTAATAAATCCCTTCCACAATTTGTACTTGGCTGACAGTACAGCTGTAATTATGAGATAATTTTCGACATAATTCTAGCTTCTGCAGTACGTATTTGCCTGTACCATAGCTATCTAATTTTCTTACATTTTGGTGGCTACTTAGTGGAAAATGATGCATGTAGATTGAGATAAAAATTAGCAATTGACTGGTTTGAAAAATCATTGGTTTAATTTCTCATTCATTCTGGTGTTTATTTACTTTCTGAAATCCACTAGCATAGTTTACCAACTTAAAATTCTGATAAAGAAAGAATGTCACAATTGTGTTTTCTTTAGAAATAGCATTTTGAAGATAATTTACTTTAGAAGAAAAGTAGAAATTCAGACAAGACATTTTACATTTTAATTAGCCTACTAGTAATGCTCTTGTCTTTGTGATAGTTGTGACTTCATGTCCCATTAATCTGTGCTGGCATTGCAGAAAAGGAATGAGGGAGTACAGCATTGTATGAAGTGCCATCTTTCAGACATCAGACTAAGTAATCAAGTTCTGTCTGAGCTCTCATATAAACGATCCTTCTGCATGATGTGGAGAAAAGGACAAGAATCTTCATGGTTTGGTCAATATTTTGGAATAGTTCTATAGGATCTTTTACATGCAGAGAGAGTAGAAGGGTTTTGCTTCCACATCTCATCTGTAAGGTGGTACATGGAACGGTGCAGCGCACTGTCAACATTGCATTAAAGTGACCACTTGGATTACGTGCTTAAGTGTCTAAAGATCCAAAATTCTCATCCTTGTTTTAAATTCTTCCATGGTCTCACCCTTCTCTATTTCTGTAGCTACTGCCAGCTCTGCAATTTCTGCATTCTTCAAACTCTGGTCTTTTGAGCATTCCTGATTTTAGCCTTACCACCAGAGATAGCCATGCCTTCAAGTATCCACTGCCTTAATTTTAGAAACTCCTATTTAAATCATCAGCCCAACTCCCTTTCCTTCTTTAAGATGCTCCTTAAAAGCTCTTTCACCCAAATGTTGGTAATTAACATTGATATCTCCTTACGTAATGTAATGTTAAATTTATCATGATAATGTCGCTACAAAGTGTCATTGTCTTTCTTTTACTACATTAAAAGGTGCTATAACATGGAAAGTTGTTGTTGTTTGAATAACAGAAACCCACGCTCCATTGGATCTAATATAGTTCATGTTTTCACAGAGGGGAGCAAAGCAGTCAAATGTACTTTAACTAATACTTGCATCAAGTGTTGCCAGAGCAATTATATTTTGAAAGAGAAAAAAGACATTAAACTGCTATGACTGAGCTAGACTTAGCTCACAAGTGGTTAAATCTCCAGACACCTGTGCTGGGGCATATAGATTAGGTTTGAGCTGGTGATGTCTGACTCAACATGCTTCAGACAATGAAAGATAGTTTAGCAATCTAATGATTGTTCACATTCATTGCTGTGACAACTCCATTCATTTTGAACTCAACAGGGGTCATTGCCAAGTTAAGCTGATGGATTCAGTTTCTGGGTAAGGGAAGTAGTCAGTTCATTCTGCAGAATACACATGACTGAGCAAGCGTAGAAGGCTTTTGTAAACTTCTGCCACACTTCTTGCAATGTTTGGAAAATAATGAACTTGCCACACCGATGCACAGGTCTTATGGATACTTTCAGGTAGTTTGATTGAAAGCCGACACTGAAGAGGCAATGAAGGTAAGGGATGCATGGTGATCATCATTCAAAATTGGATATATTTTGGAATAGTTCATGAGGACTGGTAGGTGCAAATATGGCACCCCGTTTAAGAAAAATAGAAGAAGAGAACAGTGAGCTGCATTGAGACTGACATTAGTGGTAAGGAAAATACCAGAAGCTATTGTAATGGATGTAATACTGGCATACTGCAAAAATAATGATCTGATTGGGAAGGCTAAACATGAATTTATGAAGGGCAAAATCACATTTGAAAAACACGATCGAGTTTTTTTTTAAGGATCTGACTAGTAAAGTACATAATGGGAAATCAATGGATGTGGATTTGAGTTTTTAGAAGGCTTTTGATAAGAGTTTAAATAGGAGCTTAGGAAACAAATTTAGATAGGCCTGATGGATAAGGCACTGACATCCTTATCCAGAGATAGGAGCTAATATATTGACATAGATTGAAGATTGGTTAATGGAGCATGCAAGGTTTCAAAAAGGAAAGAGAGAGGCAAAAGTGGACACTGGACCACTGGAAAATGAGGCTGGAGAAGTAGTAGTGAGGAACAAAGAAATGGTGGAGGAACTGAATAGGTACTTTGTATCAGTCTTCATGCTGGAAAATACCAGTAGCATTCCAGAAATTCAAGAGAGTCAGGGGCAGAAGTGAGTGTAGTAGCCATCACTATGGAGAAGGTGCTGGGGAAGCTGAAAGATCTGAAGGTGGATAAATCACCTTCACCGAGTAGACTTCTCCTCAAAGTTCTGAAGGAGATAGCTGAAGAGATTAAGGTATTGGTAGTGATCTTTCAGCAATCACTGGAATCAGAGAAGGTCCCAAGGAAAGGAAAATGGCAAATGTAATACCCTGTTTAAGAATGGAGGGAGGCAGAAGGCAGGAATTTACAGGCCGGTTAGCCTGACCTCTATCATTGTTAAGAGTTTAGAGTCCATTATTAAGGATGAAGTTGCAAAGTACTTGCAAGTGCATGGCAAAATAGAGGTGAGTCAGAATGGTCTTGTCAAGGGGAGATCATGCCTGACAAGTCTGTTTGAATTATTTTGAGGAAGAAATGAGCAAGTTACACAAAGGATTACCAGAAGGCCGTTGACAAGGTGACATACAGAAGGCTGATAAATAAGACACAATGGTATTAGAGGCAAGACACTGGCATGCATAGAGGATTGGCTGACCTGCAGAAGGCAGAGAGTGAGGAGAAAGGGGTCTTTTTCAAGATGGCAGCTGATGACCAGTAGAGTTCCACAGTGGTCAACATTGGGACACAATTATTTAATTATACATTAATGATCTGGATAAAGAAACTGAGTGTATTGTTGCTAAGTTTACAGAAAAAAAGACATAAAGATGGATGGAGGAACAGGTAGTGTTGAAGAGGCAGAGAGGCTGCAGAAGGACTTGGCTAGACTAGAAGAATGGGCAAAGAAGTGGCAGATGGAATACAATATGAGCAAGTGTGAGGTTATCACTTTGGTAAGAATGAGAGATAGACTATTTTGTCAACAGGGAAAAACTTCAGAAATTTGAAGCACAAAGGGACTTGGGATTCAAAATTCAGGATTCAAAACTCAAGATTCTCGTAAGGTTAACATGCAGGTTCAGTAGGAAGGCAAATGCAATACTAGCATTCATTTTGAGAGGACTACAATACAGGAGCAGAGATGTACAGCTGAGGCTGTACAAGGCTTTGGTTAGCAGTTGGAATATTGTGTGCAGTTTTAGGTGCTCTTTTTGGAGGAAGAATGTGCTGGCATTGGAGGAGGTCCAGAGGAGGCTCATAGGAATGAATCTGGGAATCAAGAGCTTGTCATATAAGGAGTGCCTGAGAACTCTGGATCTATCCTTGGAGTTTAGAAGGATAAGCGGCAATTTCATTGAAACTTGCAGAATGCTGAGAGGCCTAAATAGAGTGGACGTGAAGAAGTGGGACAGGATAAGACCCAAGTGCATAACCTCAGAGTGAAGAGATGACCCTTGAGCACTGAGATGAGGAAGAATGTCTTCAGCCTGAAGGTGGTTAATCTGTGGAAATCATTGTTGCAGAGGGCTGTGGAGGGCAAGTCATTGAGTGTATATAAGATAAGGTCAGGGATCAAGGCTTCTGGGGTGAAAGCAAGAGATTAGCGTTGGGAAGGATATCAACCCTGATTGAATATCAGAAGAGAATTGATGGACTAAATGGAGTAATTCTGCTCTTATATCTTCTGGCTTTATCTATATATCAGATTCTTAAGAGGCTTAACAGAGTAAATGCTGAGCGGATGTTTCCCCTCATGGGAGAGTCCAGGACCACAGAGCATAGTCTCAGAATTAAGGGGTGCCGATTTAAGATTGAGATGGGGAGGAATTTCTTCTATCAAATGATTGAGAGTTTTTGGAACTCCTTGTCACAGAGCACTGTTGGGGCAACGTCCTTGTATATGTTTAAAGCTGAGCTCGGTTCTTGATCAGTACGGGAATCAAGGATTATGGGGAAAGGACAAGAAAGCAGACATGAGGAGTGTTGAATTAGCCATGATCGTGTTGAATGGTGCAGCAGGCTCGGGCTGAATGGTCCACCCCTATTCCTACTTCTTATGGTGTTGTGGTCTTCAATGATTGTAAGAGATCCACCTTTCTGAGGCCAGTGTCTGAACACAAATGTAACAATAAGTTAAGAACAAACTTAAAACTTTCCAACTAAATTCTTCAACTCATAAGGATTCACACCTGGTTCCGGGACTACAGTGTATGAAAGGAAACACACAAAAAGCAGGGTTTGTATCTAATTACACACTTTCACCAAG
Organism: Chiloscyllium plagiosum; assembly: GCF_037043375.1. Taxonomy (NCBI): domain Eukaryota; kingdom Metazoa; phylum Chordata; class Chondrichthyes; order Orectolobiformes; family Hemiscylliidae; genus Chiloscyllium; species Chiloscyllium plagiosum. The sequence continues at coordinate 23,819,283 of NW_028270155.1, read as the reverse complement.
TTTAATTATGTCATAATTGTTCCTCTGTAATATTACAGTCATGTATTGTTGCATCAAAGGTGATTTTCATTACCAGCACTAGTTATAAATAAGACTTAGCTGGCACCCGCACTGTGCATTATAATGAAGACCTGAAGAGCCAAATGTAATCCAATTACAGCAGTAAAGCTGCAGTTACAGCAGGCACAATCTCAAACTGCTGTCTGTGGAGTCCAATGTGCAATCAGCAAACTCAAGTTCTGTTCCTGACGGTGGGTCAAATAGAGGTCAGAGATAAAGAAGTCTTGCTGAATTGCGCTCAGATACACGTGCAGGGCTCTGCTCCCTGGGTGGCTAATATCAATGTCAAGACTATGCACGTGAAACCATCACTGTGAATTCAAACCAGTGGGAGATAGCTCCTTTAAGATTAAAATTCTTGATGTTCCTAATCTCCCATCCAGGTAAAAATCCATTTTTTTTTCAGCAGCAGTTGGAGAGGGAGGAGTGACAGCAAGAAACAGATTCCTGACGGGAAGGTAAATTTAAAATACGTAAAAGCTTACCTCATGTCTAGGTGGAATGCACACTGAGCAGGAGTGGACATGGGACTACTGGGTAAGTGAGGATTTATATTTGGATGGTTGCTTGGCCTGAAACACAACTCTGGTACTGTCTTCTGCCCATCCTCCTCTAACCAAAAAAAAAGATTCCGTGCGCAGAATTGGGAAGGTGACTAGTTTGTTATTTTTTAGCTTTTCAGTCTTGTTGGGAATTTAGAATAGTGGGAATGGAGGTTAGGCCAGTTGAATGTGGGAGGTAACGGTCACCAATAGTCTCCTGCTGACTGCATCAGTGGGAAGTGCACCAAACTCCAACTCATTGAAAACTGCGTTAGGGAGCTGGAGCTTGATGAATGTCGGATCATTTGGGAGGTGGAGGAGGTTATTGAGAGGAGTTACAGGAAGATAGTCACACCTCAGGTAAAACAAAAAGGTAGGTGGGTTACTTTCAGGGAACAGAAAGGGAACTTGCAGGCCGTTCCCCTCAATAACAAATATACCATTTTTGATACTGTTGGGGAGGATGACTTACCAGGGGTAAGCAATGGGGCACAGGTCTCTGGCATAGAGTCTGTCCCTGTTGATCAGAAGGGAAGGGGGAAGAGGAGCAGAGCATTAGTCATTGGGGACTCCATAGTAAGGGGGACAGATAGGAGGTTCTGTGGGAATGAGAGATACTCACATTTGGTGTGTTGCCTCCCAGGTGCCAGGGTTCATGATGTCTCTGATCATGTTTTTGGGCTCCTTGAGGGGGAGGTGGAGCAGCCCCGAGTCGTGGTCCATATAGGTACCAACGATACAGGTAGGAAGAGAGAAGGGGATTTAAGGCAGAAATTCAGAGAACTAAGGTGGAAGCTTAGAGATGGAACGAACAGAGTGGTTATCTCTGGTTTGTTGCCCATGCCTGTGCTAGCGAGGCAAGGAATAGGGAGAGAGAGGAGTTGAACACGTAGCTGCAGGGATGGTGCTGGAGGGAGGGTTTTGGATTCCTGTATAACTGGGGCTCTTTCTGGGGTAGGTGGGACCTCGACAAACAGGATGGTCTTCACCTGAACCAGAGGGGTACCAATATCCTGGGGGGGGAAATTTGCTAATGCTCTTTGGGTGGGTTTAAACTGATTCAGCAGGGGGGCGGGAACCTAAATTGTAGTTCAAGTATACAGGAGGATGAGAGTAGTGAAGTCAGAACTAAGATTTCAAGGTTGCAAAAGGCACCAGCAGGCAAGATGTTGGATTGAAGTGTGTCTACTTCAACATCAGGAGCATCCGGAATAAGGTGGGTGAACTTGCAGCATGGGTTGGTGCCTGGGATTTCGATGTTATGGCCATTTTGGAGACATGGATAGAGCAGGGACAGGAATGGTTGTTGCAGGTTCTGGGATTTAGATGTTTCAGTAAGAACAGAGAAGATGGTAAAAGAGGTGTGGGTGTAGCATTGTTAGTGAAGGACAGTATTAAGGTGGCAGAAAGGATGTTTGATGGCTCATCTACTGAGGTAGTATGGGCTGAGGTTAGAAACAGGAAAGGAGAGATCACCCTGTTGGAAGTTTTCTATAGGCCACCAAATAGTTCCAGAGATGTAGAGGATAGAATAGCAAAGATGATCCTTGATAGGAGCTAGAGTGACAGGGTGGTTATTATAAGGGACTTTAACTTTCCAAATATTGACTGGGAACACTATAGTTCAAGTACTTTAGATGGGTCAGTTTTTGTCCAATGTGTGCAGGAAGGTTTTCTGACACAGTAGGTAGACAAGCCAACAAGGCGAGACCACATTGGATTTGGTACTGGGCAATGAACCCAGCCAGGTATTAGATTTGGAGGTAGGTGAGCACTTTGGTGATAGTGATCAAGGCTTTCTATAGGTATATCAGGAATAATCAAGGATAGTAGTGGGAAGTTGTGCATCGATCAGAGGAGATAGGGGAAGTGCTAAGTCCATACTTTTCAACAGTATTCGCACTAGGAAAAGATAATGCTGAGATACCGGCTACTAGACTAGATGGGATTGAGGTTTAGAAGGAGGAGGTGTTAGCAATTCTAGAAAGTGTAAAAATAGATAAATCTCCTGGGCCTGATGGGATTTATCATAAGATTCTGTGGGAAGCCAGGGAGGTGATTGCCGAGCCTTTGGCTTTGATCCTTATGTCATCATTATCTACATAAATAGTTCCAGAAGACTGGAGGATAGCAAATGTTGTTCCCTTGTTCAAGAAGGGGATTGGAGAAACCCTAATAATTATTGACGAGTGAGCCTTACTTTGGTTATGGGTAAAGTGTTGGAAAGAGTTATAAGAGATGGTATTTATAATCATATAGAAAGGAATAAGTTGATTAGGGGTAATCGACATGGCTTTGTGAAGGGTAGGTCATGCCTCAAACCTTGTTGAGTTCTTTGAGAAGGTGAGCAAACAGGTGGATGAGGGTAAAGTGTTGATGTGATGTATATGGATTTCAGTAAGGTTCACCACGGTAGGCTATTGCATAAAATATGGAGGCATGTGATTGAGGCTGCTTTTGCGGTTTGGATCAAAAATTGGCGAGCTGAAAGCAGGCAGAGTTAAAAATCATACAACACCAGGTTATAGTCCAACAGATTTACTTGGAAGCACTAGCTTTTGGAGCACTGCTCCTTCATCAGGTGGTTGTGGACAATAAGATTGTAAGACACAGAATTTACAGCAAAAGTTTACAGTGTGATGTATTTGAAGTTATATATTGAAAAAGACTTGGATTGTTTGTTAAGTCTCTCGCTTACGACCTTAACTTACGAACTTCTACTCCACAACCATCTGATGAAGGAGCAGCGCTCTGAAACCTAGTGCTTCCAAATCAACCTGTTGGACTATAACCTGGTGTTGTATGATTTTTAACTTTGTACACCCCAGTGCAACACCAGCACCTCCGAATCATGAAAGAAGACAGTGTGGTGGTTGGGGAAATATTTATCCTGGCATTCAGTTTTGTGTGGTGTACCGCAACGATCTGTTTTGGGTCCACTGCTGTTTTGTCATTTTTATAAACGACCTGCATGAGGGCTTAGAAGGTTAGGTTAGTAAATTTGCAGACGACGCTAAGGGTCGGTAGAGTTGTGGATAGTGACAAAGATGTTGCAGATTACAGAGGGACATAGATAAGCTGCAGAGCTGGGCTGAGAGGTGGCAAATGGAGTTTAATGTGGAAACGTGTGAGGTGATTCACTTTGGAGGGAGTAACAGGAGTGCAGAGTACTGGGCCAATGGTTAGATTCTTGACAGTGTCGATGAGCAGAGAGATCTTGATGTCCTTGCAAGTTGCCACCCAGATTAATATGGTTGTAAAGAAGGAATACAGAATGTTAGCCTTTAATGGTAGAGGGATTGAGTTTTGGAACCATGAAGTCATGCTGCAGCCGTACAAAACTCTGCTGCGGCTGCACTTGGAATATTGCGTACAGTTCTGGTCACCACATTATAGGAAGGATGTGGAAGCTTTGGAAAAGATTCAGAGGAGATTTACTCGGATGTTGCCAGGTATGGAGAGAAGGTCTTACAAGGAAAGGCTGAGGGACTTCAGGCTGTTTTCGTTAGAGAGAAGAAGGTTGAGAGGTAACTTAATTGATACATTCAAAATAAAAAAAGGGTTAGATAGTTGGACAGTGAGAGCCTTTTTCCTTGGATGGTGATGGTTAGCAAGAGAGGACATAGTTTTAAATTGAGGAGTGATAGATATAGGACAGATGTCAGAGGTAGTTTCTTTACTCAGAGTAGTACGAACATGGAACGCATTGCCTGCATTAGTTGTAGACTCACCAACTTTGGTCATTGGGCTCCCAGCTCCACACCTACACCAGGTCCTAGCTCCCAGCCCTGCTGAGTTTTCACCATCCTCTCCCCCCGCTCCCACATCTCCCCCTCACTGAGGACAAACGATCAGTCCTCAGCAAAGGCCTTACCTTTGTCCCCCTCTGCCCACACATCAATGAAGTTAATACGCGTTGTGACGTCGAACAGTTCTTCCACCGCCTCCGCCTCTGAGCTTACTTTTTCAATCAGGTCTCCCGCCCACCTTCCAAGGACCCCTTCGCCTGCCTCCAACACACTCCATCCACCTGGACACTCCACGCTGGCCTATTGCCCACCCTCGATCTCTTCATTTCCAACTGCTGCTGAGACATTAATTGCCTCAACCTGTCTACCCCCCTCCCCCACTCCAACCTCTCACCCTCACAACATGCTGCCCTCCACTCCCTTTGCTCCAATCCCAACTTCACCATCAAGCCAGCAGATAAAGGGGGTGCAGTGGTAATCTGGCACACTGACCTCTACACCGCTGAAGCCAGACACCAACTCGAAGACACCTCCTTCTACAGCCCCTTCGACCATGACCTCACTCCCCATCACCAAACCATCATCTCCCAGACCATTCACAACCTCATCACCTCAGGAGATCTCCCACCCACAGCTTCCAACCTCATAGTCCGGGAGCCCCCGCACCACCCGATTCTACCTCCTTCCCAAGATCCACAAGCCTGACTACCCCAGCCAATACATTTTCTCAGCCTGCCCCTGCCCCACCAAACTCATCTCCACCTACCTCGATACTGTCCTCTTCCCCACTAGCCCAGGAACTCCCCACATATGTTCGAGGCATCACCCACTCCCTCCACCTCCTCCAAGACTTTCATTTCCCCAGCCCCCAATGCCTCATCTTCACCATGGACATCCAATCCCTCTATACCTCCATCCAACATAACCAGGGCCTCCAAGCCTTCCGTTTCTTCCTCTCCCGACATCCCCAACAGTACCCTTCCACTGACAATCTTATTCGTTTGGCTGAATTGGTCCTCACCCTTAACAATTTCTCCTTCGAATCCTCCCATTTCCTCCAGACCAAAGGGGTAGCCCTGGGCACCTGTATGAGCATCAGCTATGCCTGTCTCTTTGTCAGCTACACAGACCAGTCCTTCTTCTGTAGTTACACCGGCACCACTCCCCACCTCTTCCTCTGCTACATTGATGACTGTATTGGCGCCACCTCGTGCTCCCGCGAGGAGGTTGAGCAGTTCATCAACTTCACCAACACATTCTACCCTGATCTTAAATTCACCTGGACCATCTCTGACACCTCCATCCCCTTCCTGGATCTCTCCATCTCCATCAATGATGACCGACTTGACACTGACATTTTTTACAAACCCACCAACTCCCATAGCTACCTGGATTACACCTCTTCCCACCCTACCTCCTGCAAAAATGCCATCCCGTATTCCCAAATCTTCCGCCTCCGCCATATCTGCACCCAGGAGGACCAGTTCCACCACAGAACACACCAGATGGCCTCCTTCTTTCGAGACCACAATTTCCCTTCCCACATGGTTGAAGATACCCTCCAATGCATCTCATCCAATCCCGCACCTCTGCCCTCAGGCCCCACCCCTCCAACCGTAACAAGGACAGAACCCCCCCGGTCCTCACCTTCCACCCTACCAACCTTCGTTTAAACACCATCATCCGCCGACATTTCCGCCACCTCCAAACAGATCCCACCACCAGGGATATATTTCCCTCCCCACCCCTTTCTGCTTTCTGCAAAGACTGTTGCCTCCGTGACTACCTGGTCAGGTCCACGCCCCCCCAACAACCCACCCTCCCCTCCTGGCACCTTCCCCTGCCACCGCAGAAATTTCAAAACCTGCGCCCACACCACCTCCCTCACCTCCATCCAAAGCCCCAAAGGAGCCTTCCACATCCGTCAAAGTTTCACCTGCCCAATGTCATTTATTGTATCCATTGCTCCCAATGCAGTCACCTCGACATTGGGGAGACCAGACGCCTCCTCGCAGACCGCTTTAGGGAACATCTCCGGGACACCCACACCAATCAACCCCACCGCCCCGTGGCCCAACGTTTCAACTCCCCCTCCCACTCTACTGAGAACATGCAGGTCCTGGGCCACCTCCACCTCTGTTCCCTCACCACCTGCCGCCTGGAGGAAGAACGCCTCATCTTCCGCCTTGGAACACCTCAACCCCAGGACATCAATGTGGACTTCACCAGTTTCCTCATTTCCCCTCCCCCCACCTTACCCCAGTTCCAACCTTCCCGCTCAGCACCGTCCTCACAATCTGTCCTACCTGCCAATCTCCCTTTCCACCAATCCGCTCCACCCTCCCCTCTGACCTATCACCTTCATCCCCACCCCCATTCGCCTATTTTACTCTTCGCCCCCGCCCGCCCCATTTATATCTCCACCCTGGAGGCTCCCTGCCTCCATTCCTGATGAAGGGCTTTTGCCCAAAACGTCGATTTTCCTGCTCCTCGGATGCTGCCTGACTGGCTGTGCTTTTCCAGCACCACTCTAATCTAGACATCTGGACAAGAATGGAATAGTGTAGGTTAGATGGTCTTCAGATTGGTGTCACAGGTCGGCACAACATCGAAGGTCGAAGGGTCTGTACTGCACTGTGATGTTCTTTGTTCTATGTTCTAATCCCTAAATTGCAAGCCAGATAAGACAACAAGTTGCCCACCCACAATTACAGGAATTTTTTAAACCCAATCTATGAGGCAGAGCGTTTCCCAACGGAAGTACTTTAGTCCAGTACAGCTCAGTGGTCCATGCAGACAGGCAGCAGCAGACTGAATCGACATTGAAATCATGCCCCTTTTTACAACAGTAGCTGCAGCATTCCATGGTTTAAAGGTCCCACTTTGTAAGTGATTGAAAAGAGGTCAGTTTGGAGCTAAGTGTGGAGGGGAGTGGGGTACAATGCTATGTGGCAGATGGGTAGAGTGCCAAGTAGGTGAGGGGCACAGATTCCAGAAAATAGTTTTCGAAGCTTGGTGCTGTGATGATTGGGTAGGTTGATGCGTAAGCACGCAAAGACTTAGGGTAGGTCAGAGTAGAGCCAGTTGGAGTGGGAGTGACATATGGATCAGCAGGGGATTTGGATCAGGTCAGGTCAAGGGGTGTCAGTGCGGAGGAGTCCGGTGGATGTTTCAGTCAGGAGGGGTCAGGTATCCATGGTGGATATGGGGATGGATTGGATCATTGGTAAATGAGTTTCTGTGGTGTGTCAGATGCCAGGCAAAAGGGGGCTTGGGTTCATGGGTGCTCGGGCTCAGGGATGGGTAGGCATTCTGGAGGAACAGACGTTGGTCAAGAGTGGGAGTGTAGGGAGTCAGTGGTGAGTTGTGGGTCAGTTTAATGGTTAGCAGGAGATAGAGCAGCATTTAATCCCTCTAACATTTTCTGGCTAAATATTAAGGTAGCTAAGTCAGAAATCCTTCAAATTCTCCAAAACTAACTCAAATCTGGAGACTTGGAGAAGTCCGGATGTTGGACAATTGCACATCTGCAATTTCAACTTTCCAATTTCAACTTTCAAATTTCAGTACAGACAGCAACATCTGGAATTCCACATTGCCCCAAATGCAGCTGTTCCTCTCTCCCTGACAGAAACTGCAGTCTTTTCATCAGGAGTTCAGGGTCCATGTGTTTGGGACCAATAAGATAGGGTCCTGGGTCCTGAGTTACTTTGCTGATACAGCACTACACAAAGGCCTCATTGAGTTGTGGTCAGATGACCCATGACCTCCAGGATTGTTATAGAAATATTGATATTTTTTCATGATTATGGATCAAAACATGAGTGATACTCATTAATGTATTTGTTAAATGTTCACAGAAATACAAATGCATTGCATTTTTCACTTATTTCCACATGAAAGTATTTTGCCACAAGTTTCTTTACGGATTTTATAAATACATTTACTGAGATATTTATATCATCGATCGTCACAGGTGAGGTGCCAGAAGACTGGAGGTTGTCTAACGTGATGCCACTGTTTAAGAAAAGTGGTAAGGAAAAGCCAGGGAACTATAGACAGGTGAGCCTGACATCGGTGGTAGGCAAGTTGTTGGAGGGAATCCTGAGGGACAGGATTTATTATTTGGAAAGGCAAGGACTGAATAGGGATAGTCAGCATGACTTTTTGCGTGGGAAATTATGTGTCACAAACTTGATTGAGATTTTTGAAGAAGTAACAAAGAGGATTGATGAGGGCAGAACAGTAGACATGATCTTTATGGACTTCAGTAAGGTATTTCATAAGGTTCCCCATGGGAGATTGGTTAGCAAGGTTAGATCTCACAGAATACAGGGAGAACTAGCCATTTGGGTACAGAACTGGCTCGAAGGTAGAACACAGAGGGTAGTGATGGAGGGTTGTTTTTCAGACTGGAGGCCTGTGACCAGTGGAGTGCCACAAGGATCGGTGCTGGGTCCATGACTTTTCATCATTTATATAAATGATTTGAATGTGACCATAGGATGTATTGTTAGTAAGTTTGCAGATGACACCAAAATTGCAGTGTAGTAGATAGCGAAGAAGGTTACCTCAGATTACAGCAGGATCTTGATCAGATAGGCCAATGGGCTGAGGAGTGACAGATGGAGTTTAATTTAGATAAATGCGAGGTTCTGCATTTTGGAAACACAAATCAGAGCAGGTCTTATACATTTAAAGCTAAGGTCCTGGGGAGTGTTGCTAAACAAAGAGACCTTGGAGTGCAGGTTCATAGTTCCTTGAAAGGAGAGTCGCCTGTAAATAGGATAGTGAAGAAGGCGTTTGGTATGCTTTCCTTTTTTGGTCAGAGCAATGAGTATAGGAGTTGGAACGTCATGTTACAGCTCTACAGGACATTGGTTAGGCCACTTTTGGAATATTGTGTGCAATTCTGTTCTCCTTCCTCTACTGGATGTTATAAAGTCATAGAGATGTACAGCATGGAAACAGAACCTTCGGTCTAACTTGTCTATGCCGACCAGAATAGCCCAACCCAATCTAGTCCCACCTGCCAGCACCTGGCCGATATCCCTATTCATATATCCGTCCAGATGCCTTTTAAATGTTGCCATTGTACCAGCCCCCACCACTTTCTCTGGCAGCTCATTCCATACACGTACCACCCTCTGTGTGAAAAAGTTGCCCCTTAGGTCTCTTTTATATCTTTCCCCTCTCACCCTAAACCTATGCCCTCTGGTTCTGGACTCCCCCACCCCAGAGAAAAGACCTTGTCTATTTATCCTATCGATGCCCCTCATAATTTTGTAAACCTCTATAGGGTTGCTCGTCAGCCCCCGATGCTTCAGGGAAAACAGCCCTCGCCTGTTCAACCTCTCCCTATAGAACAAACCCTCCAACTCTGGCAACATCTTTGTAAATCTCTTCTGAACCCTTTCAGGTTTCTCAACGTCTTTCCGATAGGAAGGAGACCAGAATTGTACGCAAAGGGTGTTATGAAACTTGAAAGGGATTGAGCTATAGGGAGAGGTTGAATAGGCTAGGGTTGTTTTCCCTGGAGCATCGGAGGCTGAGGGGTGACCTTATAGAGGTTTATAAAATTATGACGGGTATAGATAGGATAAATAGACTAGGTCTTTTCCCTGGGGTGGGGGAGTCCAGAACTAGAGGGCATAAGTTTAGGGCGAGAGGGGAAAGATTTAAAAGGGACCTTAGGGGCAACTTTTTCACACAGAGGGTGGTGCATGAGGAATGAGCTGCCAGAGGATGTGGTGGAGGCTGGTACAATTGTAACATTTAAAAGGCATCTGTAAGGGTATATGAATAGGAAGGGTTTGGAAGCCTATAGACCAAGTGCTGGCAAATGGGACTAGTTTAGGTCAGGATATCTGGTCAACCCAGATGAGTTGGACCGAAGGGTCTGTTTCCATGCTGTACATCTGTGACTCCTTGACTAAGTCCAGTTGCTTGTTCCTCTAATTTTGTGTAGCATTAAACATCGTGACAAAACTGATTTGTTGTCTTGGTGGTTTTGCAGTGGACATCGGTTACATTTTTCAAGTTTCACAATGAACAAGATAGATGTAACAGCATAAAAAAAATGATGTGACAAGAACAAAATGTTCAGGTTTTGACTTCACTTCAGTCTTGCTTCCTTCCTGATTTACCACATTTATCTTTTTGTTCTCTTATTTTGGTCCTTCATCTTTCTTTTCTCAATACGAGTAATAGCAATGTATTATTCTCATTGAAGCTTTGCTTTATACACCTCTTTGTCAATAAGGAGAATATTAGACATTCTGTTATGAGATCAAAATCTCATCAAATCTCATCCATTGTAGAGGTGACAGATATTCTTGTCAGCAAAATGACATCAATAGGAAGACTAGTTCTGTCTGGAAATGCACAATAGACTGATGATTGCATTTTTCTAACCTGTCTCCATCTATTTCATTAATTCTTTCCCCAAACTCCCTTATATTATCCTTAGTTCTATAGCCTCAAGATTTGTTGCCACCTTCATTTTACTTGCCGATTTCCTTTATTCTGTCGTCTTGATTGAAACCACCACTGTTGGCTTTTGCCTTTTATTTACTCTCAAGTTAAACATGTAGCTACATAAGAGTTTTGTGATGCAAGATCATGTGTGAATTTGGATTTGAATAATAACTGAAAAGGAGTTGAGCCTTTGCAAAGTAACCAGGCTGTAATGCATTCTGGAATCCTGAGTTTTCCTCTCTCAATACAACTGAAGGAATCTGCTACAATTTTACTTCAGTATTTTGTGGGGTCAATTTTATCCTATGCCAGTTGATATAAATAAGAGAGTATTCTTCCTGCCCAACTAACCCTGATGATGTAAACACCACTACTTTGCAACGCTTAAAGCACCTTCTTGTTTCAGACACTATCTCAGTTCAAGATGAAAACTTATCTATAATCAACACATTATAGTTTAGAAATGGCCATAACAAGCATTGTGTGGGTGTCTGGATTATCTCCATGAGCAATAATGGTGAAGAGGGCCAAGCCAAAATCAAATAATTGTTTGTGGGCTGATTCTCTGGCCCTTGCAAATAATCTGGGCTGCAGCCCAGGAACCTCCCCTTTCCCCCCTCAGTGCAAGGCACGAATTACATTTTTGGCAGTAAACACAGTCTGACATTTATAAGCCTGTGTCTGGTCTGATTTTTAATGAAATTGCAGCTCACAATCGTTGCTGCTTCTTTAAATTTGATGCCATATCTTGGCCCACTTTGTTAAATTGTCAAGAATTTACATTGAGCACTTTGTATTACTATTTAATAGATTGTGAAAAGCTTTATTTCACAGGAGAACCATATTGCATCTTCTCATTGCTATCTCTTTCTTTTTAAAGTGCATATTTAAATGATCATTATTTGTGGGCATATTTTTGGATTTCTTGATCATTTTCAAGGATAATTTAGCAATAATTAAGTCAGTTGAAGGGAAGTTTAAGCCACTCAGTGATACAATGACAGTAATAATCATTATTATACACAGTAGTATGTGAGGAAATTATTCATTTGACCTTTACAAGAAGAAATAACTTGCATTTATGCAGAATTCCTTCACATTGTGAAATGCTTCAGAATTTGCGAATTGCAGTAATTTTAGCATTGCAATTTGCAGATGGCAATGTTCTACAAGCGATAATGTAAATAGCCAGATTACAATTAACTGAAGCTGGTTAAAGAGTAACTGCTGATCCAACCAAGAAATGAACCCCTCAGAAATTCTTCAAATACTGCTGTGGAATCTTTTACAATCACTAGAGAAGAAAAACAGAGCCATGTTTGGATGTCTTATCTGAAAGATAGCATTTCTAGAAGTTCTGCACTTCCTTATTATTGTACTGAATTATTAACCTCAATTTGTTCTCTGGTTTCTGGACTGGAACTTAAACCCAAAACCCACTAACTTGGAGAGTATTTCCAATGATCCAAGGTTATGACTTGGTTTTATCTGTGGTACTTACAGTTCAATTGTGAAATTTTACTGCACTACAAAGAAGTTTAATTACTAGAAATCTCAGACTTTCATAGAAATATATCAAATCTCTGATAGAAAAAGTAAAGCTCATCAGAGTTTGGTTACTTTTAGAAAGAAGACACTTAACCCTCCCTATGCAAATTCAAGCAGTGTTACCTGGCAAGGCAATTTTCCAAATCAGAAGCATTTTAAAATGTGGTCAAACATTTCAAAGTTACAATGAGAAGATAGCATTAATTTGCTTAAAAGAATAAATTTGAAAGTAAAAGAAACTGCAGGATAGCAAATAATAAGACTTCCCTGTCTTTAATTTAAAAATCCAAAACCATTTAAAAGTAATGATAAAATGTGACTGGAATTTGGTCTGGATGGAAACTGGTGAAGTAAGAAAGTTCCAACATGTCATAATATGGCAGACCATCCAGCATCAATAGAATTCATGTCTTAATAATTAATTTAAATAATTCACGGTGGTGACTCATTGCTATTGCATCTCAATTTCATCAGAAACTGAGGACAAGCATTAACATCAGTTAAAGGACATTTTTTTCTCTGATGGGTAATATGTGGGCAAGCCATTCACAAAAGCTCCCTCTTTTTCTTGACCAGCTAATTAACTGATGTAATATCAGCTACCCTCTTGTGCCCTATTATGTCTATGTACTGTGGTTACTACTTGGAAGTGAAAGGGGACCATGACCACACCACTCAGTAAAGATAAAAGGCAGAATACTTTCCCAGCATGCCCCATTCTAATTCACTTAGTCCTTAATTCCATGCAACATTAGGCATCATAGTGCATCTTCGACCAGAATATAAACTGTTTTTTCTCAAACAATTCCCTTCTGAACAACAGTGGGGTCAACCCACAGCAGGTGGACTGCAGCAGTTCAAAAAGTTAGCTTACCACCACCTTCGCAAGGGCAACTAAAGATGGGAAATAAATGCTGGCCAGCCAGCAATGCCTACCTCCCACAAATGAATTTTAAAAATTACAAACTTATGACTTAGAAGCAGGAGTAGGCCTCTCAGCACCTCAAACATTCCCTGCAATTCAATAAGATCATGGCTAATCTAATTACTCTCATTCCTGTTTCACCTCTTATTTATTATGGATCTATCTACTTCTGCCTTAAAAGTATTCAAGGACTCTGCTTCCTCCACCTTTTGAAGAAGAGAGTTCCAAAGACTTAGGGCACTGAGAAAATATCTCCTCATCATCTGCCTTCAAAAGACAGTAATCTTAATTCTAGATTCCCCTGAAAAAACAAAATATCCTTTCCACATCTATCCTGTTAAGACACCTTAGTGTCTTGAGGTATGGAAACAGAAATCAATCACCGAGTTACCATGTTAGTGTTAAAATCACCAAACAAAAAGTATAGATGAATTAAGTGGACATTTTTAGATTAATATGTAAAACAACCGTATAATTGACAGAAGATTGAGAGATAATATTTGAAACAACTTCCAAATAAACCTAAGCTAATCATATTCTGAATCCATATGGCAGAATATTTAAAACAAAATTTGGATTGACAAGTTGTAAATGAACAAGATGATTACATTATAATTTAAGAAACCACACACAAAGTAAGTATCATCATCTTAATAGCTATTTGAAGGGGTTTTGCAAAAGACAGATTCAGTTATTACTGAATCAAAAACATGGGGCCAGACTTTCTCAGAGGTAGGACCTTTAAAACAGTGGGCAGGACCTGGCTGTGGACAGCTCCTCTTTCTGACAGATCCAGGTTTTGTCAGCAGGGGGATGGGAGTCGATCATCATTCACACGAGCAGGAACCTGAACTCAGGAGTGCTATTTAAACTAAGTGCTCAGTTAAAACAGATCATATTTTGAGTTGCTCCAAGGGCCTTAACCTGCAGTGTGGGAATTACCAAGTTATTGAGTTAATGTAAGTGCTCCTAAAGGGCATATACTGTCTGATTAAGTAGCACATTCTGACGTTTGCAAAATCCCCTGCTCTTTAAGCTTGCAAAAATGCAAGGCTGAAAAAAAATCTGGTAAACTGCTTTAATTAACAGAGTATTGAGTGTAAGTTAGAAAGTCTGACTGCCTCTTTTGTGTGTGCCTCATTGTAGAGACCCATTGACCACAGCAGATAAGGAAGGAGTTTTGTAAATGGTTGCATTTCAATCTAAATATTAGTGGTTACAAATCAAACCTTTGACTCTCCTTTTTAATTTTAAATGCTGGGTAATCACTTTAAACATTTTAACTCTTAACAGATTTTTAAAAAATTTCTACCCAACCCGATCTGCTAGTTCTCTCAATGTAGTGTCAAAGATTTCAAAGAATCCTCTAATATATTTTTACTTCTAGAAAAACTTTAGGGACATTCAAAGTTCAGTCTGTGTAAAATACTTCACAACAACTGTACTGTTCTTATGCACCATTCCTCCATGTACTAACTTCTTCAAAAATTTCACGGAATCCTCTTAAATCTGAAATATTCCTATTTCACCAAAAGCCCCCACTTTGTTCTGATTCCAGCAAATTGTAATACTGCACAAGTCAGATCTCAGACTAAAACCTGATAGGTTTTATTTTTGCAATTTGATTATTGTGGTTGCCAGTCACTGAACATATCCGTTCGGGGTAGCCAATGTTATTTTAGCAAGACCACAGACATGGAAAAAAAAACCTTTTATATGGTAATTTCGAATGAGATTAACAGATACAGCAATAAGATAGTTTTGACCCTTTTCTCTGCGATACCCTTTTGATTAGATTAGATTAGATTACTTACAGTGTGGAAACAGGCCCTTCGGCCCAACAGGTCCACACCGCCCCGCCGAAGCGCAACCCACCCATACCCCTACATGTACCCCTTACCTAACACTACGGGCAATTTAGCATGGCCAATTCACCTGACCAGCAGTGCTAACCACTGTGCCATCGTGCCACCCACTCTAGTCACTCAATCTGGATAAAGGATCAGCTCTGTTTTTCACTTCAGTGTTTCTGACTGAACTGACTCTTTTTTCAGTTCTGATGGTGTTAATACTTTTTTCTAATTCTGACAGTCTGGTGATTTCTACCAATTCTCACAAACTGGATCCTTCTACAAACTAAACCGTTCTCTGCCGATATGAAACTATTCTTCTGAACTGAAACACTATTTTGGCTTCGAGCCATCTATCTTTTTGAAGTAGTAAACCTCTCCTTTGTAAACATCAATCTATTAACCTCCTGGGTATCTGACCGAGGCACTTAACGTCAATCACATGCTTTCTTAGAAATGATGCCTTTAGTTCACTGTTCCAAATGTCTTTCTGACCATTTTTTAAAATGTCACCTTCACAGAACTGAAATTAAATTCCAATTTTCCTTTACTTCTAAATCAAAACAGCTACATATTAACAATGAATTAATGAGTAATTTTATATAGCACAGTTGCAAACTGAGTGAAAACTTTCTGCCATCTGTACTACCTTGTAATATGTTGCACATCTTTGATTTTATTTTCAATGACTATCTTTATTTACAAAAGACTAAAATTCTGCAGTCGACAAAAGTTTTTTTTCAAAAGTTGAAACTATTAATGTTGTAATTGATTTAACAGTTTTATGAAAAGTGAGAGCGTAGGATTTATTTCAAAAAGTAATGTCAATTTTATTTTTGACTACCCCCTCGGGGCCAGGATTTTCCACATTTCATCTCTTATCAGCGATGCTGTGAACAATCTCTGTTAATAGAATGGGTTTGAAGGGGTGGTGCAGTGTCAAAGTGGTTACCTCCAATGATGGAGAAAGTGAGAACTGCAGTTGCTGGAGATCAGAGCTGAAAAATGTGTTGCTGGAAAAGCACAGACCATCGCCGACAGATTTGCGGCCTCCGCAGGGTTCACAGCCACCGGGAATAATATCATTTCTGCTGTCGCCGCATCCACTTCCGCCCCCAGTGACGTCACTCACCTGCACAACGACCACGCCGAATGCGTCCCTGACCCACGTTGATCCCTGCCACTGTGCCAATCTCCACCCCCACGCTGATCTCTGCCCCCACGCCTAACCCCGCCCCCACTCCCAGCTCCAGCCCCACACTAGGTCCCAGGTCCTAGCTCCTTGCCCTGCCATATTTTCACCATCCCTCCAGACCTCCCCCTCTCTGTGGATGAATTATCAGTACTCAGCAGAGGCCTCACCTTCATCCCCCTACACTCCCAGATTAATGAGTTCAACACGCAGCGAGACATCGAACATTTCTTCCGCTGCCTTCGCCTCCGCGCCTACTTCTTCAGCCAGGATTCTCGCCCACCCTCTGACGACCCCTTCTCCCACCTCCAATACACCCCATCCACCTGGACACCCCGTGCTGGCCTCTTAATCGCCCTTGATCTCTTCATATCCAACAGCCGCCACGACATTGACCACCTCAACCTGTCCACCCCTGTCACCCACTCCAACCTCTCACCCTCACAATGCGCAGCCCTCCACTCCCTCTGCTCTGACCCCAACCTCACCAAACCGGCAGACAAGGGAGGCACGGTGGTAGTTTGGCGCACCGATCTTTACATTGTTGAGGCTAAACACCAGCTTGCGGACACCTCCTCCTACTGCCCCCTTGACCATGACCCCACCTCCCACCACCAAACCATCATCTCCCAGACCATCCATAACCTCATCACCTCAGGGGATCTCCCATTCACCGCCTCCAACCTCATAGTCCCACAATCCCGCACTGTCCGTTTCTACATCCTGCCCAAAATCCACAAACCTGGGACCCATTGTCCCAGCCTGCTCCTGCCCCACCGAACTCATCTCTGCATACCTAGACATGGTCCTGTCCCCCTTAGTCCAAGAACTCCCCACCTACGTTTGGGACACCACTCACGCCCTCCATCTCCGCCATGATTTTCACTTCCCTGGCCCCAACGCCTTATCTTCACCATGGATAGCCAGTCCCTATACACCCCCATGCCCCATCACGAAGGCCTCAAAGCCCTCTGCTTCTTCCTTTCCCGCTGACCCAACCAGTACCCTTCCACTGACACCCTCCTTCGACTGACAGAACTGGTCCTCACTCTGAACAACGTCTCTTTCCAATCTTCCCACTTCCTCCAAATCAAAGGAGTAGCCATGGGCACCCGCATGGGCCCCAGCTATGCCTGCCTCTTCGTCGGATATGTGGAACAGTCCATCTTCCACAGCTACACTGGCACCACCCCCCACCTTTTCCTCCACCACATCGAAGACTGTATCGGCGCTACCTCGTGCTCTCACGAGGAGGTTGAACAGTTCATCCACTTTGCTAACACCTTTCACCCCGACCTCAAATTTACCTGGACCATCTCAGACTCCTCCCTCCCCTTCCTAGACCTCTCCATTTCTATCTCGGGCGACCGACTCAACACGGACATTTACTATAAATCAACCGACTCCCACAGCTACGTAGACTACACCTCCTCCCACCCTGCCCCCTGTAAAAACGCCATCCCATATTCCCAATTCCTTCGCCTCCGCCGCATCTGCTCCCAGGAGGACCAATTCCAATACCGAACAATGCAGATGGCCTCCTTCTTCAAAGACTGCAATTTTCCCTCAGATGTGGTTGACGATGCTCTCCACCGCATCTCCTCTGCTTCCCGCTCCTCCACCCTTGAACCCCACTCCTCCAATCGCCACCAGGGCAGAAACCCACTGGTCCTCACCTACCACCCCACCAACCTCCAGATACATCATATCATCCTTCGTCATTTCCGCCACCTCAAAACAGACTCCACCACCAAGGATATATTTCCCTCCCCTCCCCTATCAGCATTCTGGAAAGACTACTTCGTCCGCGATTCCCTCGTCAGGTCCACACCCCCCACCAACTCAACCACCACTCCCGGCACTTTCCCCTGCAACCGCAAGAAATGCAAAACTTGCGCCTTCACCTCCCCCCCTCACTTCCAAGGGATCCTTCCATATCCGTCACAAATTCACCTGCACCTCCACACACATCATTTACTGCATCCGCTGCACCTGATGTGGCCTCCTCTACATTAGGGAGACAGGCCGCCTACTTGCGGAACGTTTCAGAGAACACCTCTGGGACACCCGCACCAACCAACCCAACCGCACCGTGACTGAACACTTTAACTCCCCCTCCCACTCCGCTAAGGACATGCAGGTCCTTGGCCTCCTCCATCGCCAGACCATGGCAACACGACGCCTGGAGGAAGAGCGCCTTATCTTCCACCTAGGAACCCTCCAACCACAAGGGATGAATGCAGATTTCTCCAGCTTCCTCATTTCCCTTCCCCCCACCTTATCTCAGTCCCAACCCTCTGACTCAGCACCACCTTCTTGACCTGCAACCTTCTTCCCAACCTCTCCGCCCCCACCCCCCTCTCCGGCCTATCACCCTCACCTTAACCTCCTTCCACCTATCGCATTCCCAACGCCCCTCCCCCAAGTCCCTTTTCCCTACCTTTTAGCTTAGCCTGCTTGGCACACTTTCCTCATTCCTGAAGAAGGGCTTATGCCCGAAACGTCGATTCTCCTGCTCCTTGGATGCTGCCTGACCTGCTGCGCTTTTCCAGCAACACATTTTTCACCTCCAGTGATGGAGCTGGTACAAACGAGGGTGTTGGGTAGAAGTTGGCTACTCCCACTCTTATACTGCGCTGACAGAAATTGTCTGAAATGGGGATGGCATTCCCAAAATCAGACTCTATCCGCTATTTTAAAGTCTTCTGAACCTGATAAATATCAAATGGATTGCTTCCCTGCTTTTGACCCAGTTCCATATTTATTCCTTAAATATTATTGTTTCTCTTAAGTTTTAGTCAGTTGCAATAAAAGTGTTGAAATTCTTTCCAATGAGAGAATTTGATATCATTAACATTGTTTAATCTTTGCTGCTCAATGGAAGTTGTCATTTTTGTTAATGCTGCATCAATATCTGAAGGATAACGTGTTAAAATGTTCGTCACATCTCTACAGCTGACTGAATAATGAATGATTCACATCCACAGATTTAACCTGGTTCACTTATTGGCTGGCCATGTAAGAACAAAAATGTCTTGCACCACATATTTTCACAAACGATAGTGAGAAACTGGAGCTAACTTCCCCAATAAGTTCTTAATGCTGGGTCAATTGACGTTTTCAAGGCTAAAGTTGATAGACTTATTTTGGGCAGGTGTATCACAGTAGGGTATACGGTATAGAGTGAAAGGTCAGCTGTGATCTAATTGAGTGACAGGATGCATCTGGTGGGGAGTGGGGGAGGGAGATGGCATTGCTTATTCCTCTACTGTCAATTCCTGTGTTGCTTTATGTCCCCATGGTGCTGCAATGTGCTTTGCCACCAATAGATAAGATGGTTTGTGAGTGAAAGTTTCAATCAAAAAGCAAATGAATGAAGAAAGTTGAATCTGTTTCTGGTGAATTACGGCTGAAATAAAGAATGCGAGTCAGTCCGGCAGAAGAATTCACCTCTTTTACTCTAAAATCATATTTTTGTATCAATACAAAATGATAAACAGGACCTTAAGTTTTAAATCTCGTTCACAAGGTATAATCCACAACAATCAAATAATCACTTATTACAAGTATGGAAGTTAAATATCAGTTTAGATTTTGTGCTTAAAGACTTACTGGGTATTGAATCTGCAACTCGTATGAATAAAAAATGTGAATGCCACCAGCAAAGATAACTGAATATCCAATAACAAAGTAACTGCTTGTTATCTATATCCCAAGTTCGCCATATTGAATTGAATTTTACCTTGTATTCTTTTTCCCATTTCTCGATACTATTAAGAGAATTCAATTCTTGCAAAGACTACACCCCAAAGCATTAATCAGTTTCTTGTCTGTTGATCTCATGGCTTTATTTTGAAACTCCTGTATTTGTAATTGTGTTCTTTTTATTTGGACGGCACATTGTCTAACTGATAGTGATTCTCATTAAGCCTTACATGTTTCACAAGCAACGCAATTATTTTAAAGAGCAAAGTTGACTCTGAAAATAAAATTCAGTCAGCTTTAATGGTGCAAATGCTAAAAATGCACAAATTAAGAATAATAAATGAGAACTATCACCATATACTGCAGAGTAACAAATAAAGATTTGCTGCATTAGCTTTAAGATTTGAATCTTTTTACATATATATATATATATACTGTAAATAACATTGTTGCCTAAAAATCGGGGATAGAAAAAAGCTTTGTGTTTCAATAACAGATTAAAATTACTTTTCTTGCTACTTGATTTGTTCAAACATGTATGCCATGGAAGCATTTCCAATATTGCTAATATACCCCAGTATTTCACATAAAATGTTGGAAAACTAGAAATAGTCCAGTAACAGTACATGATTGGACCACAGCAGCCAACTCACCGCGGAACCAAGTGCCTGCAAAAAGCTTGTAATCTCACAAATAATACAGTTGACAGTCATCGTTTTTTCATCCAATTGGCTATTACAGTGTGATGTCACTGTAAAAGCGTACACAATAGTTCCTCAATGGATGTACATCCTTAGATGTGAACTATTGCTTGCATGAACAAAATCAATTACGTAATTTTAAGTATAAATTTAAGAGGGGATGGCATAGTGCTAATGTTTCTGGCTTGTTATTCAGAACCACAAGCCAATGTTATGGATTGGATTCAAATTCCCATCATGGCAACTGGAGAAATTTGAATTCAATAAAAATCTGGAGTAAAGAACTGGCCTAATGGAGAGTGTGTTACCACTGTGAATTGTAGTAAGAACCAATCTGATTCACTAACATCCTGTGGAGAAGAAGATCTCCCATCCTCACTTGGTTTGGCCTATTTGTGACTCCAGACCCACAGTAGTGTGGCTGACTCTTAGTTGCTCTCTGGGCAGTTAGTGATGTGTAATGAATGTTAGTTGAGCCAGCAATGCCTACATCAAATGAATGCATTCAATAAAGATTTTGATGAACAGTTTTACTATATACTATTTTAGCTTTCTTTCACAGTTCTAGTCAAATTGCAATACATCATGGGGTCAGATGACTTCATAAATCAGTTGAATTTAATATTTTTCTTTAATGTAAATGTGTCCGACTATGTTGCATTTTAAAAGTTTCCAATGCTTAGAATCCAAAGAAACCAAACATCAAAACATCCACATTATATAGCTGCAATAAAACTTCAGTTAAATGAACAGCTTTAATCACTGAAGACAGGTTGTTCTTCATAACTTTTAATGCTGAGATGAAGAAAAACCTGCCAAAAATAGAGAATGAGTCTTCACATCCACATGACATTGACTATACTGTATGCACATTGGCACAATTTAGAATTAATTTTAAGGGATTCCACACCTCTTAGGTTTCAGATGATAAAAATGCAGCATTTGGAATCCATTTTCCTGATGCTGGAAAATAATCAGAACCCTAGAACGTGTTGTTGCTTTTTCAGTCTCTCCAGCTTATGAAAAAATTTCAAATTCTACAACACTAACAATGGGTAGCAATCAGAATTCACTGTTACTACTCCATAAAAATGATTCGATCTTTGGAGTCTGTACAAATAATTTAACATGTAAATCCAGATGTTGCTTTCAGTGATACTGTGCTTCTCCGGTGGATGCTCTGTTTAGGAATTGCAAAATTGGACAGAAAGCAGATAATGGAATTTTAGATTGGACAGGGATGATTTAAGGTGAGTCTCCAGCAATGACCAGAGCATTGCTGAAGCTGAACCTGGGATTGATGAAGGAGTTGAAGAGTATGTTCATAGTATTATGAGAAAATAAAGTTGCAGTGGGACTGTCTTTCAGAGATGTAAACAGGTAATCATAATGATGGATTGGGTGAGGTAATGTTGGCTTCAGCTTTAGTGTACAGTAAAAAGTGAATTCAGTGGGAAACTCTGGACAATATGAAAGTTGAAGAACATGCCTAGTTCATCCTCAACCATATGTGAAACAGGCACCTAGACAATTGAGTACCTGCCTCAGGATACAGGATGGTGTCAGAAGGTGGACGCTTCAGGATTCATGTAGAAGCTGTTAGATGCTTACAATGATATTATCCAAGGAACACAAATACAGTTGTTGTTTGATCTCTTTGATATCTAATTTTCTATTTTGATGATTCTCATAAAGAATTAAGGTCTACTTTCTTTGAATTGTTGTTAAAAGTATATGTGAATTATTTGTTAGCTAGCCATTGTGGCCTGTTCTACTGTTGCAAATGCTGAGCACATTTCTCATGAGACTCATCTGACAATGTGTTAGCCAGCTGCAATAGCATGTTACATAGAACATAGAACATAGAACATAGAACATAGAAGAATACAGCGCAGTACAGGCCCTTTGGCCCTCGATGTTGCGCCGATCCAAGCCCACCTAAACTACACTAACCCACTATCCTCCATATACCTATCCAATGCCCTCTTAAATGCCCATAAAGAGGGAGAGTCCACCACTGTTACTGGCAGGGCATTCCATGAACTAACGACTCGCTGAGTGAAGAACCTACCCCTAACATCAGTCCTATATCTACCCCCCCTTAATTTAAAGCTATGCCCCCTTGTAATACCCGACTCAATACGCGGGAAAAGGTTCATACTGTCGACCCTATCTAACCCCCTAATCATCTTGTACACCTCAATCAAGTCACCCCTAAACCTTCTTTTCTCTAGTGAAAACAGCCCCAAGTGCCTCAGTCTTTCCTCATACGATTTTCCTTCCATACCAGGCAACATCCTGGTAAACCTCCTCTGCACCCGTTCCAATGCCTCCACATCCTTCCTATAGTATGGCGACCAAAACTGCACACAATATTCCAGATGCGGCCGTACCAGAGTCTTATACAACTGCATCATGACCTCAGGACTCCGGAACTCAATTCCTCTACCAATAAAAGCCAGTACGCCATATGCCTTCCTCACCGCACTATTTACCTGGGTGGCAACTTTCAGAGATCTGTGTACATGGACACCAAGATCCCTCTGCTCATCCACACTACCAAGTATCCGACCATTAGCCCAGTACCCCATCTTTTTGTTATTCTTCCCAAAGTGAATCACCTCGCACTTAGCTACATTGAATTCCATCTGCCACCTTTCTGCCCAGCTCTGCAGCTTCTCTATATCCTGCTGTAACCTGCCACATGCTTCCTCACTGTCAACAACTCCTCCGACTTTCGTATCATCCGCAAACTTGCTCACCCAACCTTCTAACCCCTCTTCCAGGTCATTTATAAAAATGACAAACAGCAATGGTCCCAAAACAGATCCTTGCGGAACACCGCTAGTGACGGCACTCCATGAAGAAACTTTGCCATCAACTACTACCCTCTGTCTTCTTCCATCCAGCCAATTCCTAATCCAAACCTCCAACTCACCCTCAATGCCATATCTCCGTATTTTCTGCAGTATGTTGAGGAATTCCTTCAAACCTCACATCACTTTGATATTGCCTTTTTAAATTCAAGTCTTTTATATACATGCAAAGATATTTTCAGAGCAAGGCAGTCTATTTTATTAGACAATGATGAATCTGTGCCAAATAAATATTTGTGCAGTAAAGTGAATCATTAATATGAAGTGGCAAAAAGAGTGTCACACTTTTTTTCCACAGGAGACTGCCCTCTATTATTATATTACCGTTGGTGCATTGCACCAGCTTCTATCATAGTGTCCTTCAGTCAGACACTATTTATTAAAGCAGATGGCAAGTTGTCTCAACTTAATTGAAAACGTGCTGTTCACGGGAAAATAACACAGAAAAATAAAGTCTAACTCACCATAAAAATATGAGCTAAAATTGGTCCTGTTATAAATAGATGTGCATTTCTAGCCTTAATTTAGTGAATTTATTGTTTTGATAACAAGCAGTATGAAACGTTATGACAAAACCATATAGCCCCTGTCTTGATTAATCAAAGGAACTTTGAAGATCTGCTGAAATGTTAATGACTGACTTATTTACTGAAGACCAAATGTTTAGAACAATTTACTGGCTCTTGGAGGTAAAGACAGTTTAGACAATTTGTGGTTGCTTTAAATTTGTATTGAATGCAACCAAAATACTATACCTAAGTCACTCAAGGCTGGAAAATAGCTTCATCACAATTCTGGCCCTTACAGCACCACTTTGTGCTATTTCACTGTTTCTTCTCTCAAAAGCAGAATTGCACACAAGAACCTGAAGTATCACAATAGGTGGATGTTTCCAAATCAAGACCATGATATTCCTGATATTCCATTTACCGTTACTGATTCAGTTAGTAATCTTTGTAGGGTTTTGTGCTATGTGGTGAATCTGTCTCAAATAATAAACATTTACTTGTTCATGTCTCAGAAGACAAAGACATTTGTTCACTGCTGATGTGCAAGGATTTGAGTGACAATATTTTTGGAGTGCTAAAGAAACAAATTTTCAAAACAACAATGATATGCTTTAGATTCAGCTAAGACTAACAAAAGCTGTCAGCTAAATTATGAAAACAACGGAGAAACGGGAAATAGTAATTATAAACTCTTTTTAAAACTAAGGTAAATAACAAAGGGCAATTAAATACTACATAAGACTATTAAACAGTTCCTTAGGAGAGTTTGAAGATCTAGGAAATAGATATTTTGTTTCACTTCAGTAGGATATGCTTAGCTGGCAAATCCAATTGAATTTTTTTTTACAAGTCCTCATAAAAGATCATTGACTTGAAATGTTTACCCTGTTTTCCTGCCAGCAGATGCTGCCTAACCTGCTGCACAATTTTCTACCTTGTCAGATAGATATCAGTATTATGAATGTCATACAATAGTTTCAGTAAGGTAGTTCATTTTGGAGTATAGGTATCTAGTTCTGCAGTCAGAGTGTTGTGACGTATTCAGCAAATCTGGCTTTTGAAGCATTTGTTTTTGATTTCCCAATCAATACAACCACACACACATTATCATGAAGCAGATGCAACACTGTTCAAGTTGAAACCTTTGACGAATAATCCAACGAGACTTACACTTTATTGAGTCAAATGTTTTGGTCCAGTCAATGAATGCATTGAAGAGTCCCTGACTTTGTTCTCAACAATTTTTTTTGGATTTGTCAGGCAACCAAAGAATGTGTTATGAATTTATCAGGACAACCTAAAGCCACAGTGTTTGAAACAGGATTTCCTCAACCATAGAAAGCAGGCAATCCAGCCCATACCATCATTTTCCATGTTACAAACAAGGACAAATGCACTGGTAGTTTTTACAACATGATTGATATTACTTCTTGAAGATTGGTACAATCATATTATTTCTGAATATGAATCTTTTGGATGAATTTGTGCAATTTCAGCTTTCTATGCAATATGGCAGGAGGTAGTTTACAACAATCCACACTTAAACAGAAGCCTTCATGCAAACGTTGTTTTCATCACCATAGTCTTGTTCTGCAATGAAATCTGCACAGTGTGTCAGAGACACACCACATTAGACACTCTTGATTCAACTAGATGACCATCAAACGAAAACTAATGTACTTCTTCAAGCCAGATCTACAAGTATTCATGCAATACTGCCTCTAAATAAACTTCAATGGACTGGACATTTTTAAAAACCTTACTTCTAGACAAACAAGGCAAGGGAGAATATGATTAATAGTAGGACCATGGGAAACACCGAAGGTCAGAATGATTTTGGTGCACATGTCCATCGATCCCTTAAGGTAGTGGGACAGTTGGATAGAATGATTAAGGTGGTATGTGGGATATTTGCCTTCAGTAGCCAAAGCATACACAGTTTAACAGCAAGGACATTATGCTGGAACTGTATAAAAGAATTGGTTTAGCCACATTTAGAGTACAGTGTGCAGTTCTGGAATCCATGTTATGAGAAGGATATCATCGCAATGGAGAGAGTGCAGAGAAGATTTACCAGGATGTTGCCTGGGCTGACGAGTTTTATTTATGAAGAAAGATTGGAAAGACAGAGGGGCATATACAATTGAAATGTATAAGCTATGAGGGACACAGAATGGGTGAACAGGAAATAACATTTCTGCTAGTTGAAGGGATTAACGCTGAGGGGGTCAGATTTAGAGGGAATGTGAGGAACTAGTTTCTCTCACTCACAGGGCATTGGAAATCTGGAATTCACTGTGAGGAAGTATTTAGATGTATATCTTGGCATTGCAAGTGCAAAAGCCTATGAACTAAGTGATGGAAAATGGGACTGTAATAGTTAGGTGGTTGTTTCTGACCAGCTCAGACTGATGGATCAAAAGGCCTTTTTCTGTACTGTATTTCTTCAATGGCTCTATGACTCATATTCTGAATGTTTATTCAGGTTTTCTGGATATAGATATGGACTACTTTTGGTATTGGAGGAGTCATGAATAATACTGAAAATTGCCAGAGACTCTATTCACTGCAGTTTA
This sequence comes from Chiloscyllium plagiosum, assembly GCF_037043375.1. Taxonomy (NCBI): domain Eukaryota; kingdom Metazoa; phylum Chordata; class Chondrichthyes; order Orectolobiformes; family Hemiscylliidae; genus Chiloscyllium; species Chiloscyllium plagiosum. The sequence goes on along the minus strand of NW_028270155.1, from coordinate 23,792,573 downwards.
TAAGAATGAGAGATGAACTCATTAAACATAAAGGATTCTTAAGAAACTTGACCAGGTAGATGCTGAGAGAATGTTTCCCCTCATGGGAGAGTCTAGGATCAGAAGGACATGGTCTCAGCATAAGGGGCTGAGATGAGGAGGAAGTTCTTCTGAGTGTTGTACGCCTTTAAAACTCATTGCCTCAGAGCTTTGGGAGCAGAGTCCTTGTGTATACATAAGGCTGAGATAGATCCTTGATCAGTCAGGGAATCATGGGTTTCAGAGAAAAGGCAGGAAAGTGGATGTGAAGAATGTCGGATCAGTCATGATCTTATTGCATTGTGAAGCAGGCTTGTGGGGCCAAATGGTCTGCTCCTGATACTATTTATTATGGTCTTATAAAGAGCATCCAGCTTGTCAATAACATCTGGCCTGCCAGGTCTTTCTTAGAGCTTTCAAATGGCTAGCAGCCCAAAAAAGGACAAAAGAAATACATCACTCTGAAGACTTCCTTAAAGCTTATTAGATTAGAGGAAATTCACTAAAGCTTCAGTTAGATCATTGATATTAATAATTCAGATTACTTTTGGACCAATGATTCAAAATGGAAACAATTTGCCCATCGAGTTGCAAAATACTTTGAATCCAAATACCTTATGGCAATCCAATAAAAGTAAAATACTGTGGATGCTGGAAATCTGAAACAAGCACAGTGTAATCTGGAGAAACTCAGTAAGTCTGGCAGCATCTGTGCACAAAGAAACAGAGATATGGTTTGAAGTCTAATATGACTCCTCAGTTGCAAAGAACAATCATATTGGACTCAAAAAAGCTGTTGGTTTTCTTTCCACAGATGCTACTTGACCTGCTAAATTTCTCCAGCATGCATTTTTTTTTCAGATTTCCAGCATCTACTGTGTTTTGGTTTTGGTAACCTGGAGAAATTCAGAAAAAGCATGCCTCAATTGTTTGTCATTAAACTATCTGCATCTTCTACAGTCAATACTCAGGCATTCATTTTACCAAAAAGGAGAATGAGTTGTATAATGTAGTTCATACAACAGAAGAATGATTGTCAGTGTATAAATCACTAAACTGCAGGGGACTCCTGTTTACTTTAGACTTGAATGTGAATGAACACCACAGCTACGCTGATGTACCATTAAACTAGAACAATATATAATTTTTGTCAAGTATCTCTAAATTGATTGTGATGTTTGGTTAACTGAGTGACTGTAAAATAATATGTCTTGAGTTCTGAATGTGCCATACCTGCATGTAATATAACATCAGCAACCTGATAAACATCTTACTGGAATCACTAAATAATATTGATACTAACACGGTTGCTGTCATCCATCCAGGTTTGGATAAATATTCTTACAATCTCCAACTGTCTGCTTTTAACTCAGGTTCATTGCATTTATCGTACATCACAGTAGGATAGGGATGAACTGAAACAAGGTGAACTGGATAATTAAAAGCAAGATATCTACATTAATCACAGGGTGCTGGAAAAGGAGTTTGTACAGAATGTGGCTCAATAGCTGGTATAAAATTGCATCTTTTCAACGTTTATGACAAAGTACGTCATGTATCTTTGGTCAATAAATAATTTCAAAGGTCCAATGATCTTAGCAAGTTTTGAAACCATCAATGATTAACCCCAGAACTGATTGTACACTGGTAATGATATGTTCACATTTGTCTTCAGTGCTTATTAATTAGCTATAGTTTTATGAGGGAAATATCCTTTCCACATTAGCGATTGTGAGGCAGCACAACTTATCAAAAATTAAACATGGCACATAGAAATTCAAAATATTTATTCTAAATGTAATATTTTCCTCATATTTTGCAGGTAATTATCGAGGACAATCCTGTGTTAATGGATAAATCCAGATTTTATTTTAAAGGTTGCAAACAAATAATTGAAAACAGTAACAATCAGAAGGTTTTGAGAAACAGGACACAAATATAAATAACACAATGTTTTATTGGATCAGAGAAAATAGCAGTCTCCATTATTAAAATTATTCATTTCACATTAGTAGCCACTTATATTGGTTTGCATGCACTTTTCTGCATACCCATGTGGAAAATGTAAACATAAATGGCATTTTAAGCCAATATTATGTTTTAACCATCATCGTATATAGAAGCATGTTTAGACTATAAGACCAAGGAAATACTAACAGGAGTTGACCATTTGGCCCTGTGAGCCTTTCCACCAGTCCTCATGTCCACTTTCCTGCCTTTTCTCTGTAACCCATGATTCCCTGACTGATCAAGAATTGATCTCAGCCTTAGATATCCCCACAAGGACTCTGCCTCCATAGCTCTGAGGGAAAGCGGTCTAAAGGCTTACAACACTCAGATGAAATTCATCCTCACCTCAGCCTTTTTACTCTGAGACAATGCCCTTTGGTCTTATACTCTCCCATGTGGGAAACATCCTCTCAGCATATACCCTGTCAAGCCCCTGAAAAATCCCATATGTTTAATGAGATCACCTCTCATTCTTCTAAATTCCAATGAGTAGAGTGCCAACCTATTTAGCCTTAGTTTTAGACAATTCCACCATACTGAGGATCATCCCAGTGCCTCTTCTCTGAATGCCTCCAATGAAACCCTTCCTGAAAAAAGGGAACCAAAACTGTGCATAGTACGACGGAAATGATCTTACTAGCACCTTATACTTGTTGCAGCAAGACCTCCCGACTCTCATACTCCAACCCCCTTTAAATAAGGTTCAACATTCCATTAGCCTTCATGTTTAGCACCATTCCCTCTCTTGTTTTTATTAATAGCTTGATAATTAATGCCAAAAGTTATATTCTTCATAAAAATGCACCACTGACCGTGAAATATTAAATTCTATGAGATGCCTCTCCCCATTTATTAATCTTGGAGCAAAACAGAAGTAAACACAAAATAGCTGTTTTCACAAAAATGTAGGAGGTGGGGAAAATATTGTCAATATCCTTAAGTCCCAGTTATAAATGAACCATTACGTGGTGTGCTATCTACTGTTGGTAAGATGGAAAATGATTCTCACTGCTCAGTCTTCTGGAAGTCCATTAAGTTCTCTTCTTCTTTTACAAATATCTGCCTCTTTAGTTTAGCAATTAGCTCTGAGCAATATTGGGCAAATATTGGCTTAACTCAAAAGTTTTTGGTAAGTGTTTGATTTTTTTCATAAAAGGCTACTGTCACTTTGATCAAAAGGCAACATAAAGACATGTCTCTTGTCCCTGTTTTTGCTGAGGTTGAAAGCAACGAGAAAGTCCTTGGGTAAAACTAGTGCCAGAAAGTGATGGCACAATAAAAGGGTATAATCATTTTGTCAATATACATAAGTAAAATAAATGTGCAGACACCTGATTGATGATTTTTTTATTCAAAGAAACATGGAAAGCCAATACAGGCTCACTGGTACAATTTTAAGGGGAGCACAAGAGAGAGCTTGGAGTTCTCATGTATAATTCTCTGAAGGTGGTCAGGAAAGTTGAGGTGACTTACAGGATCTTTGTGTTTCTAAATAAAGCAATAGAGCATAAAAGCAAAAAATTAATATTGCACCTCTACAAATCATTGATCAGACCACATTTTAGAGTATTGTGTTCAGATCTGGACACCTTATTTAAGGAGGGATGCTAAAGCCCTGGAGACAGTGCAAACGAGATTTACTAAAATGATACCAAGAATGGGGGATTTTAAATACAAGAAAATATTAGAGAAATTGGGCTTATTCTCCTTGGAGCAGAGAAGTTTAAGAGGTGACTATATTGAGGTATTCCAAGTTATGAACAATTTTAACAAGGTAAAGAAGGATATTTTGTTTCCACAAATTGATATCTCAATAACTAGGGGGTCACAATTTCAAGATTGTTAGCAAGAGATGAGGTGAAACATCTTTATTCAGAGAGTTGATAGGATTTGGAATGTGCTTCCTGGGAGGGTGTTGGAGGTGGATTCCACTACAGGTTTCAAACGAAAGCTGGATGAATGTTTGAAAGTGATGAATTCAGAGGGCTACAGTGATAGGGCTGGAGAATGGAACTAGATGGGCAGCTCTGTGCGGCACAGTGGCTCAGTGAAGGATGGCGCTTTGGCTCAGTGGTTAGCACTGCTGCCTCACAGCACCAGGAACCTGGGTTCAATTCTAGCCGCGGGTGACTGTCTGTGTGGAGGTTGAACATTCTCCCCGTGTCTGTGCGAGTTTCCTCCAGGTGTTCTGGTTTCCTCCCACAATCCAAGGATGTGCAGGTTAGTTGAATTGTCCATGCTAAATTGCCCATAGTGTTCAGGGATGTGAAGGCTAGGTGCATTAATCAGGGGAAATGTAGAGTAATCGGGTAGGGGAATGAGTCTGCGTGGGATACTCTTCAGAGGGTCGGTGTGAACGTTTTGGGCAAATGGCCTATTTCCATTGTTGGGATTTTATGATTCCATTAATTTTTTGGGAGCCAGTACAGACGCAATTGGTTGAATGATCCCCTGTGTACAATAAAATCCAATGATTCTAACTTAGTAACATTTGTGTCTGTAATGTTAATTTCACTGTAGCCACTGCTTAAGCCAAGATTTCAGGCATAACATTATGCGTCCAAATTGCCAATGACATGATTATGCCAGAAACGTCGATTCTCCTGGTCCTCGGATACTGCCTGACCGGCTGTGCTTTTCCAGCACCACACTGTTTGACTCTGATATCCAGTCCTCACTTTCTCCTTTCTCCTATTTGTGTGATTGTCTAGTTGCAACCTGAGGATCAGGATCAGAAGAGGTGAATGGCTGCGCGGCTGAAGGGATTCTCTTCTCTTGATAGTTTGGTTCTGAAGTGGACCAAAGACTTGTTGCATACCCACAGTGAACGACGGCATCCTAATCTTCACTCCTGAGTGCAATTCAGTAGTACTTTGAGGTCAGTTGCCCAAAATGTGCTTCTGTTCTGACAAATGAGATTTCCAGTAGGCTATATTCAGCACAATTCTACTGGACTTTAGATCTGCCTGTTTACCAATCAATGTGATAGATAAGTTTCTGGTTTGCATAAAATCCTGAATGATTTCATATTTAGCTTCCTCTACCCGTGCTCCAAATGTCCGAGAATTTTATGCAAGGTCTTGTGTATTCTGCTCTTTAGCATCTTGAGGGACTGCAACCTATATTTCAGTGAGAGGGAAAGCAGCAACTGCTCCTCAGCCACACTTGAAATCAGGACTAACTTGGATTCCAATGAAATGATCAGACAATCTGTTGATACTGAGAAGCAGCTAAGACCTCCCATCACGTTATAAAAAGGAAAGTGCTCTATGGTACTCAAATATTTATCTTACATTACCAATGAGATGTTAGATTTTTGACCACCCAAGTTAAAGGAAACCATATCTGTCAGTTTGACTGGCATATTGGTACATTTTCACTCCATTCTCACTCCTCCAGTTCTTTTCATATTCTTTGGGTCAAATATTATATCCTTACAAAGAGTAACTAGTTTATTTCATGTGGAATCATTTGAGATGGCATATTGAAATCAGAATGGAGATAATACAAGGTGTGGGGAGATCAGTGATAATAGGCACTGTCTAATTCCAGGAATGTGTGTTAGTGGCCAGCAGTTCATTTTTTAATCTTCACTGTTATCACCACCACTTCATTTCTCCTTTTCTTCATTATGATCATTATCTCAATGAAGGTTTAGGCCATTATAGCTTTGCTTTAATGCACTAAGGAAAGGCTAATTAATGATCTTCCTGTAAAAGGAGACTTTGAGAAATAATAAAGACAATATAATAGAATTAACATCAAGATTCAAACTGTTACAGCTGTTCCTAAAATTACAGGCTGAATTTTATGAAAAATCAGACGAGTCAATTTCAGGGAGTTTCACAATTAGTTTTTTTTGTGAACTCTATTGGGTTATCTCACGCAAGTCTCAATGGTACACCTCATTATACATGCACCATATCTTTTTGGCACTGCTCGCAAAGTATCTTACACTCACTGGTGTCAAAGTAACCACCATTTGTGGGGAACTTCCAGGATTTCTGCTGTCCGCAAAATATTGAAAACCAAGCTGTGCACCAGGTCAATCACTGCCTGCCAGTGGTGAGGTCAACACCACGTGACACAGATAGCATAGAGTATGCAGCACGTTAGCATCACTGAGAAACAGACTAGGAGAGCAGACCTACATTAGAAGGACAGCAGTAGGTAAAAACCAAAGGCAGAGAGCCCCTTCAACCTGTTTCAACCTGTCATATCTGTACAATCTGTACAGTTTTCATAAGAAAACAAATAATTAATTGGTTGGTATTTCTTCCCTCTCTCTTTTGATTGGCCAACTGGTTTGAATCAGGAGACAAAATAAAGCTGAAGACCACAATTAGGAAATACACTTGTAAAACATTTAACATTCAAATTAATTAAATAGATCAAATAAAAACTTCAAGCATGCGGTGTCAGGCAGGTACAGTTTGTTGGAGTGCTGGTGGACACTGATGCAATCCACGGTGACCACATTTGGTGCACTTCTTGGTTTATCAAGGAACATTAACTCCGGGTTGATGTGCTGGAGTCCAAGCTGTGGACATGGCACCACATCAGGGAAAGGGAAAGTTATCTGCACATCGGGTTTGAAAGGTCTTCATTTGAATGCTTCAGATTATTTGTGACAAGATAGATGAGATAACAACACAAACAAGAACAAATGGAAATGAATGGATAGCTACTACAGCAACTTAGTTGCAAGGTGACTCGGGCTGTGAATTCAATATTCAAGGATGTTGATTATTCTGGAAAAATAGGCAGAAAGAAAAAGGAGGTAAGGTAGAAAGTGTCAAAGCAGTGATGGGGAGTAACATAGGTGCAATACATCATGATGTGGAATCAGTTCCCTTCAAATAAGGAATAGCAGTGGAAAGAAGTCACAGATGGGTATTGCTGATTGGCCTCCAAATGTTTCTGCTGTTTTAGGATCACGTATAATTCCTAAAATGAAGAGGCAAGCAGGACACCAGAAATGTCATGGGTGTTTTCAATCTGCATACTGACTGGACAAATCAGATAGGCAAAGGTAACTTGGAAGATGAATTTGTAGAGTCAGAGGTCAGAGATTGTTTCTTAGAGCAGTATATTACACAATCTACATGAAAACAGTTTTTTAAAAAAATATATAGAGTAGTCTAATGAGGTAAGATTAATAAGCTATCCAATAGTTAAGAATACTTGAGGTGGTAGCAATCAAGGCATTGTAGAATTTCAAATTCAGTTTGAGGGAGAGCAATGTATGCCAATTCAGTGTCCTCAGCTGAAATAAATGCAATGTCAGAGGTATGAAAATGAGGTGTCTAAAGCTCATTGGGAAAATAGACTAAGGAAAAAGTCAGTAGATGTGTAGTGGCAGACATTAAAGCAGATAGCTCATAACATTCAGCAAAACCTTATTCCAGAAGGACTCAATGAGAAGGATGGTTCACAAAGATAGTCTGTAAGACCATAAGACATAGATTTGAAAGGTCTTTGCACCAATGCAGCAATTTGCCCCATTGAGTTTGCTCTACCACTCTATCATGACAAGTTTCTCCACCCCATTCTCCTGAATTCTCCCTATAACCCTTACTATTAAGAATCTATCAATTTCAGTCTTAAATATGCTAATTAACTTGGCCTCCAGAATCTTCTGCGGCAAGGGGGTTTCATAGATTAAGCACCCTCTGACTGAAGACATTCCTCCCCTTCTCACTTCTAAAGATTTATTCCTTTTGACGGTTGTGTCCTTGGGTCCTAGTGTCTCCTACTTGTGGAAACATCTCCTCAGTGTGGGCTTATGGCGCAACAGTAGCGCATCTGGCTCCAGATCAGAAGGTTGCGTTGTCAAGTCACATCAGGCTCATTGTGCTTAATTGAAGCTCAATTTCAGGCGACACGGTGGCACAGTGGTTAGCACAGCTGCCTCACAGCGCCAGAGGTCTGGGTTCAATTCCCGCCTCAGGCAACCGTCTGTGTGGAGTTTGCACATTCTCCCCGTGTCTGTGTGGGTTTCCTCCGGGTGCTCTGGTTTCCTCCCATGTCCAAAGATATGTAGGTTAGGTGAATTGGCCATGCTAAATTGCCCATATTGTTATATGTAGGGGAATGGGTCTGGGTGGGTTGCTCTTCGGAGGGTTGGGGTGGACGTATTGGGCCGAAGGGCCTGTTTCCACACTGTAAGTAATCTAAGTAAATCTAATGTCCATTCTATCCACGCTTCTCCATTCTGTAAGTTTCAATCAGATTGCCCCCTCATTCTTCTAAACTCCATCAAGCACACATCCAGAGTCCTTCTCCTCCTCATATGACAAGCCTTTCATCCCTGGCAGCATTCTTGTAAATCTCCTCTGGGCACCCTCCAACACCAACACATCCTTCCTTAGATTTGGGACCTAAAACTGCTCACAACATTCCAACTGCACAACTTCGTCAATACATTTCTGCTCTTGTATTCTAGCCTTCTTGAAATGAATGTCATCTTTGCATTTGCCTCCCTAACTGCCAGTAAACTTGCATGTTAACCTTAAGAGATTCCTGAAACAGGGCTCCTGAGTCCCCTTGCACTTCAGATTTCCAAAAGCTTACCCCGTTTAGAACTTAGTCCTCACCTCTATCCTTCCTACCAAAGTGCATAACTTCACACTTTCTCATATTGTATTCCGTATGCCACTTCTTTCTCCACTCTCCTCGCTTTTTCAAGGCCTTATGCAGTTTGCCTACTTCCTCAACATGGCCTGCCCCTCCACCTACCTTTGTGTCATAGCCAATAAAAAGCTGTCATACAAAGTGGTGAACTAGAAGTTTTTGGGGATTTTTAGGGGGGGTGGGGGGGAACAGTAGAAGGTGACTAAAAATCAATAAAAATTGATTAAGAAAATAAATTAGTAAGCAAGAAAAATACCCAACACCTTCTACATCTACATAAAAGGGAGAGTAGCTAAAGTGGGTTTGAGCCCGTTTGGTGATGTGGCTGGGGATTTAATAGCAAGAAACAGGGAAATGGCAGACAACTCAACCCAATACTTTGCATATTCTTCATGGTGGTGGCCACTGAAAACACTCCAAAGAATCAGATAAGAAAGGTGGTAATGGAGAAAAGGACTTGTAATTAAAGAGAGAGTCTCTATTACAAAGGACAAAGTATTTGATAAACTAATGGGACCAAAGACAGATAATCACCAGGACCTAACAGCCTGCACCTCAGGGTTTTAAAGGATGTAGCTGCAGAAATAGTGGAGGCATTGGTCAAAATATTCAAGAGATCACTGGATTCAAGCAGGGTCCTAGTGAATTGGAAAGCCTGTAATCTGACACCCCTATTCAATAAGCGAGGGGTTCAGAAGGCAGGAAATTAGAAAATTCTAGAATCTGTTATTGAGGACAAATTAGCAGGACATTTAGAAAAGCTTAATACAAACAGAATCAACATGGTTTTGTTAAAGGGAAATTTTGTTGGAAAAAATTGCTAGAGTTCTTTGAGGTTATAATAAATATAGTTGATAAAGGGTAATTTATAGATGTAATGCGTTTGGACTTCCACAAGGCTTTTGATAAGGTGCCATTTAAAAGATATTTGCATGGTTAACAAATAAGTCAGGATTAATGGGTCTTTTTCAGGTTGGAGCGTCATTACTTATGGAATGCTACAGGTATCTTTCAAGATTCTCTCGACTCAGGAACAGTTCCTGTGAATTAGAGGGTGGCTAATGTAACACCACTATTTTAAAAAAGGAAGTAGAAAGAACATTGACTGGCATTGGTAGTGGGGAAAGTGGTAACGTGTATTATAAAGTAATCAATAGTCGAGCACTTGGAAGACAGTGACAGGAGCAGACAGAATCAGTATGAATTTATGAAAGGGAAGCCATGCTTCATAAACTTATTGGAATTTTTCAAAGATGTAACTTGTAGAGTTGATAAGAAAGCAGCTAGTGGATGTGGTTAACTTAGACTTTCAGAATGCTTTTGGTAAGAGATTAGATTGTAAACATTTTTTGTTCATGGTTTTTTAAATTTATTCATGGGATGTAGGTATCACTATCTAGACCATCCCTAATTTCCCAGAGGGCAGTTAATAGTCAACCACATTGCTGTGGGTTTGGAGTCACATATCAACCAGATCAATTAAGGGTAGCAGTTTCCTTCCTTAATGGACAAGCGAGTTTTCCCAACAATTCGTAATACTTTTATGGTCACGATGAGACTCTGAATTCCAAATATTTATTGAATTCAAATTCCACCACCTGTCATGACAGGAATCAAATCCATGTCCCTGGAACCTTTCCAGGATCTCTGGATTAACGATCTAGCGACAATACCATCAGGACACATCACTTCCCCACAATGTAGTGTAGGGATTGGGTTTGTCCTCTGACATGGATGGAGAACTGATTGGAAACAAAGAATAGGAGTAAACAGACCTTTATCCAAGTGACTGGCAGTGACAAATTGGGCAGCTAGTAAATCTACTGAATTTTAGATTGAAGTCTTAATATAAGATTTGAGATGCATTAAAAATAGTGGATGTTGGTGTAGTAATAATATCACTGGGCTAGTAGGCCAGAACTGCAGGTTGGTGACATTGTTTTGAGTACTACCATGGCAGATAGTGAATTCAATTGAATTTGATAAAAGAAACTCGGATTAAAGATTAGTTCAATGTCAACCATATAACTATAGTTGATTGTTGTATAAACCCACCTAGTTCCCCAATATTCTTAAGGGAGGGAAATTGTATCTAGTCTGACCTACATGTAGTTCTTAACTATCCTTAAGGCAATTAAGATGGGCAATAAATGTTTGTCAAGTCAGCAAGATACACTTAGAGTCATAGAGAGGTACAGTAAAGAAACAGACCCTTCCGTCCAACTCATCCACACCGACGAGATATCTTAACTGAATCTAATCCCATTTGCCAGCACTTGGCCCATATCGCTCTGAACCCTTCCTACTCATATACCCATCTGGATGCCTTTTAAATGTTGTAATTGTACCAGCCTGCACCACTTCCTCTGGCAGCTCATTCCATACACGCACCATCCTCTGTGTGAAAATGTTGCCCCTTAGGTTCCTTTTAAATCTTTCCCCTCTCATCCTAAACCTATGCCCTCTAGTTCTGGACTCCCCCAAACCCAAGGAAAATACCTTGTCTATTCATCCCATCCATGCCCCTCATGATTTTATAAACTTCTATAAGGTCACCCCTCAGCCTTTGACACTCCAGGGAAAACAACCCCAGCCTATCAGCCTCTCTCTATAGATCAAACCCTGCAACCCTGGCAACATCCTTGTAAATCTTTTCTGAATAGATAAAAACTGTCTAGTTAAAATATTCCAGCTTTGTGAATATGTGATAGAATGCATTAACTGTGACCTTACCAATCTGAAAGGTGTCTATTGTGAGTATTTTTGTGTAGAACTGCATGTCAGTTGTATTAAAATAAAAAGCTTCTGTTTTTAACTTGTGCCTGTCCTAATTTGAATATTGTGGTATTTAGGAAAGTTAATGCTTGCATTTTGCTTTATGGCTTTAAAAGTTATGGAGGATTGATAATTATTGAGGATATGGATGAATGCTTATAATTCTGAATCTGTGAGTCCATACACCAATACAAATATAGAAGATATTGTTACTATGTGACTTCATTCCCTCACAAAGGAGTTAGTGAGAATAGAGGGAGGCCTTGAAAACCCAAAAATAGCCCTAAAGAGGAGCTCTTGAAAAAAAATTATACTGTACCCTAGAGGGATAAATTGATTAAGGTACCAGGGATAATTCACCAAGCTCTTCTTTAAAGTAATGCACAGGAGCTTTATCTGCAGATGGAGCTCTTATAGTATAGCCTCTCTTCTGTGTTGGACAAGGAGTGTTAGCCTAATGTTTCTTGCTCATGTCTCTGGCCACAAACTTCTGATTAAAGCAAGAAGGAGAACACGGGTGGCACGTTAGCACAGTGGTTAACACTGCTGCCTCTCACAGAGCCAGAGACCTGGGTTCAATTCCCACCTCAGGCAACTGTCTGTATGGAGTTTGCGCATTCTCCCTGTGTCTGAATGGGTTTCCTCCGGGTACTCCGATTTCCTCCCACAGTCCAAAAACATGCAGGTTAGGTGAATTGGCCATGCTAAATTGCCCGTAGTATTAGGTGAAAGGGTAAATGTAGGGGGGTGGGTTGTTCTCTGGAGAGTTGGTGTGGACTGGGCTGAAGGGCCTGTTTCCACACTGTAAGTAATCTAACTGATACACAGCTGTCCCAGTAGCAAACAGACGTTAGTAGTAAAAAAAATTCAACATTTTTAGCAGACTTAAAATGAAATTAAATGGTTCAGAAATTCACAAAGTAATGCACATTGATTTTCTATTAAGGAGAATAGCTATCATGCAGTAAAAGGAACGTTGTTCTGTAAATTCACTCAAAATATTCAATGTTGAAGATGTTCTGATTGCATCAATCAAATAAATTAAGCAAAAATGGCATCACTGGGAAATCTATCACCTAATACAAATGATTCAACATTACTTCTTTTGGTTGCATTTAACAGTACATTGAATTCTGATGGCCACAGCTTCAGCTGTGACCTGTACAGAACAAATGGGATAGAATGAATTCAACTCCAGTGGAAACTAGGGAATATGTGCAACACCAATCACAGGTGATCACCCAGCCATGTCCATCCAGTTACAGATTTCATCCAAAATGATTAATTCCATTGCTGGCAAGGAGATGAAAGATTGATATGGTTGTCCCTCATCGAGAAAATATTAAACTGTTGCTAAAATAATTACCATAAAGATTGGTATTTCATTCTGAGATACATTTTCTTTTCTGCCACAATCCAATTATTTGACATTTCAGGTAAGTGACAGTACAATATTAAGCCAATTTTGCCGAAAAATGTTCATGTCTTTTACTTGACCCCTGCATTTTGATAGCTAATCCTTCGATTCTTGGAAGTGATTTATGCTTTAGAAATTTCAGCAGACAAGGCTCTCAGTTTCTGTTTTATGTGTATTTAGAGTAATTCCCATTGCTCTGCTATTCTTTATTAGAAATCTCTGATGTGCAACAGCATTACATTCCAAAATAAAATAATAATAAAGTGCCTTTGAATAAGAATAACAGCTGAAATATCTATCTGATCAGCCTGAGGTTGCTGTGTCAGTAAAACTGTTGCGATGAAGTTCACAATACTGCTGAATTGATGGTCTCAAGGAAATTAAGCCCAGAACAAATGTCAAAAGAACATGTTGTTTATGTCATAAATCAAAGGAAAGTCAAAGATATAAAATGGTTGGCAGGGCTTACACACTCAGTGGTAAAGGTATCTATTTTACAACGTACTTATGGTTTGCATATAAAACACTAATGGCCCAAAATAAGAGTGTTGGGTTTTGTTTTAAATGCTCTGAATTTTGTGACTGTCTTCAGAATACTTAACCAAGTTCATTTGACTTGAAATGGTTATAAATCAAATAGATTCTCTTTGAGAATATCACAAAAACAAGGTTGCTTTGACATTAGATCAATCAAAAAGACATTAGCTTAAGACCACAGATCATTCAAAGCATTATATGCTGCATTGAATTTTACTGATATGGCTATGATGCATTTTTCTGTTAATGCCCTTTGACCAGAAAGAAATGCCTTGTTAAAAGTCTTCTGTGATGCAAGGTCAATGTATATCGGATTTTAGACAGGCGGGTGTGCCCCAGGTGACAAAGAGAATGTTACTTACCGACCTGATCAATCAATGCCTGTTTTATCAACAACAAACCTAAAGGCATGAGTGTGCACAGAATAGGATGAGGCGAATGAGTAGTAGAATACAAATAAAAGTGTCAAAATATGGATCAATTCTAAAAGGTTTCACAAACATTCCACAGTGGGCGGCACGGTGGCACAGTGGTTAGCACTGCTGCCTCACACCGCCAGAGACCCGCGTTCAATTCCCGCCTCAGGCGACTGTCTATCTGTGTGGAGGTTGCACATTCTCCCCGTGTCTGTGTAGGTTTCCTCCGGGTGCTCCGGTTTCCTCCCACAGTCCAAAAATGTGCAGGTTAGGTGAATTGGCCATGCTAAATTGCCCCTAGTGTTAGGTTAAGGGGTAAATATAGGGGAATGGGTCTGGGTGGGTGGTGCTTTGGTGGGTCGGTGTGGACTTGTTGGGCCGAAGGGCCTGTTTCCACACTGTAAGTAATCTAATTTAGACCTCCTTCTGAGAGAAGCATCATGAAAGGTAACCTGCACTAAAAAAAAGAAAAATAGGATATAATTGAAGGACCCTATTCCTTCAACATCATTACATATCTTCTTTCTCTCTGGGTGTAATATATAGATGGACGTTTAGGTAAAAAATATGAACAATTTCAAGTATTTAATCCAATGATTAAACATCCATGGTTCTTTGGATTTGGATTTGATTTTATTCTCCTGTGTACTCAAGTACAAAAGTACAGCAGTACACACAAGGCGCCATCTTAGGTATCCAAGTAAATAATCTGAAGAACAAGGTAGGAAGAAAGAACAAAGTCAAAAGTTAAACATTGCAGTTTTTATAGTATAGCGTAAAACATACAAAATAAGGTTAAAAGCTACACATTGCAGACTTTCTTAGTTTGAAGTAGAAAATAAGGAAGTAAAGTTGAAAGTTCCAACATTACAGTCTGAAGTGCTTCACTACAATGGCACTGCATTTCGAGGAATCACCTCGAGACCAGAAGCCCATACTGAGGCCACACCAGACTGAGAGACCACCACGTACTGTCAAAAGACCATGCTGAGCTACTGAGAAATCACTATGCCAGGCCGAAAGGCCGCCTTGCCAGGCCAAATGACCACCTTGCCAGGCTGAATGACCACCTTGCTAGGCCAAAATTATGCCATGCCAGTCCAGGAGGCTGCCTCGCCGGGTCTGCATTGAGTCTGATGCTGGGAGTTCCTTGCCGGGGGAAGAGAGAAGCAGGAAAGAATAATACAAAAGAGAAGATAAAGGAGAGAGAAGAAAAAGAAAATGGACGGAACGGACACTGCCGCCATCTTGAATTAAACTTCTAAAATTGCAAAGAATTCATGGACCTGATAGGAATTTCTCCACAACTCAGTCCTGAATATCTAATCCCTTATCCAGAGACTGTCAGCCCTTCCCAGCTAAGGTAATATTTTCCCAGCATCTACTCTGTCAATCCAATGATGAGATCCCCTTTTGTTCTTCTGAGCTACAGGCAACATAGGTCTATTCTACACAGTCTCTGGTCATTGGACAATCCCTTCATCCCAGGAATTAGTCCAATAGATACTTATTTGCATGCATCCATCTCTAACAAAGCTATCCTTCCTTAATGAAGGAGACTAAGATTATCCATAAAGTTCCATCTGTGTCTCCCCAAGGTTTTGTATTTGATCTTGAAATCTGGGAGAGCTGGAGAAGCAAATGGGGTACACCAACATTTAAGTTCTGTTTAGCGGATCTGTAGATAGATTTTCTATTTGCTATGTTTTATTATTAGGAGGCAAATTAAAGGAAAGAGCTAAAGAAGTTGTTTTCTTTACGGTCCTGGAAAACTTAAGCGGAATATGTCAGTTGCAATCTGGAGTAATTCCCTTTGACACCTTCTGAAGTTCCAAATTCCTCATTAGAGCAAAGGTGCTAAATCCTGAGCAGAATACCATCGCAAGCAGCAATGCACCAGCTGGTACCATCTGATCCGTCTTATGAGGAAAGATTTAGCAGTTTAGGCCTATACTCGCTAGAGTTTAGAAAAATGAGAGGAAATCTAATTGGGGTATACAACATGCTAAAGAGGATTGATGAAGGGGATTTAGAGAGGATGTTTCCCCTTGTGGAACAATCTCATCTTAGATTTAGTCTAAGGGGTGACACATTCAAACAGCAATACGGAGGAATTACTTCTCTCAAAGGGTCTTAAATCTATGGAATTCTGCATCCCAATGTGTGATGAATGCTGAGATGCAGAATAAATTTAAGTAAGTAATGGACAGATTTTTTAATTAATAAAGGGCTTAAGAGTTGTGGGGAGGAGGCAAGAAAGTGGATTTGAGGCTGCGGTGAGATCAGCCATGATCATATTAAATGGCAGATCAGGCTCGAGGAGCTGAATTGCCTTACACCTGCTCTTTGTTCTTCTGTCTAAGCATCTGAATGTCATCTTCAGTGTACTCAATGATGGACTGATTCATAGAGTAGCGTTCATTATAACTGCACTCAGATTCCATCCTAGCATTTTGAACCAGGCCACTCATCATCCATTTCTGCAGGGAGTAACCTTTATCACCAATCAGCCTTCCATCCAATACATCCGAGGCCAAAACATACCTGACACCTGGGAGTATTGCTTCCGGGGGACTTAGCAGAAGCCAATATAATTAACAGGTTGTGGTCACAAAGTATCTATTAGTTAATGGAATGTGATCCCTTGTAGCTTATAAAAGGTCAAGTTGGCCTGCTAGTGCCTTGATAACTATCCAGGTACAACAAATGATCACCTGCACCATTGGGAAACCTGCCATGGCTTCAAGGCCTCTGGACCTTTCCAGTTGACTGCTGTTAACTGAAGATAATACAAACAAAGAACAAAGAAAATTACAGCACAGAAACAGGCCCTTCGGCCCTCCAAGCCTGCGCTGATGCAGATCCTCTATCTAAACCTGTCACCTATTTTCCGAGGATCTGTATTCCTCTGCTCCCTGCCCATTCATGTATCTGTCTAGATACATCTTAAATGACGCTATCGTGCCCACCCCTACCACCACCGCTGGCAACACATTTGAGGACCCACTACCCTATGTGTAAATACCTTTCCACGCATATCTCCTTTAAATTTTTCCCCTCTCTTGAAGTCATGACCCCTAATAATTGAGTCCCCCACACTGGGAAAAAGCTTCTTGCAATCCACCCTGTCTATACCTGCCATTATTTTGTAGACCTCAATCAGGCTCCCCCTTAAACTCCATCTTTCTAATGAAAATAATCCTAGTCTACTCAACCTCTCTTCATAGCTAGCTCCCTCCATACCAGGCAATATCCTGGTGAACCTCCTCTGCACCCTCTCCAAAGCATCCACATTGTTCGGGTAATGTGGCGACCAGAACTGTACGCAGTTTTCCAAATGTGGCTGAACCAAAGTCTGATACAACTGCAACATGACCTGCCAACTCTTGCACTCAATACCCCGTCCATGAAGGAAAGCATACGATTTGTCTTCTTGACCACTCTATTGCCACCTTCAGAGAACAATGGACCCGAACACTCAGATCTCTCTGTATATCAATTTTCCCCAGGACTTGTTCATTTACTATATAGTTCGCTTTTGAATTGGATCTTCCAAATTACATCGCCTCACGTTTGCCCGGATTGAACTCCATCTGCCACTTCTCTGCCCAATTCTCCAATCTATCTATATTCTGCTATATTTTCTGACAGTTCCCTTCACTATCTGCTACTCCACCAATCTTAGTGTCATCTGCAAACTTGCTAATCAGGCCACCTATACCTTCCTCCAGATGGTTTATATATATCACAAACAACAGTGGCACAAGCTCGGATCCCTGTGGAACACCACTGGTCTCAGTTCTCCATTCTGAGGAACTCCTTTCCGCTACTACTCTCTGTCTTCTGTTGCCCAGCCCTTTCTCCATCCATCTAGTTAGTACATCCTGGACCCCATGCGACTTCACTTTCTCTATCAACCGACCATGGAAACATTATCAAATGCCTTACTGAAGTACACGTATATGACATCAACAGCCCTTGCCTCATCAATCAACTTTGTCACTTCCTCAAAGACTTCTATTAAGTTGGTAAGCCATGACCTTCCCTGAACAAAACCATTTTCTTTCAAGTGTAAATAGAGCCTATCCTTCAGAATCTTCTCCAGCAGCTACCCTACTATTGGCATCAGACTCACCTGTCTATAATTACCTTCATTATCCTTGCTACTCTTCTTAAACATTAGCAGTTCTGCATCCCTCCAGGACCTCAGCCACATCCAAGGATACTGCAAAGATATCTGTTAAGGCCCCAGCTATTTCCTCTCTTGCTTCCCTCAGTAACCTGGGATAGATCCCATCCAGACCTGGGGACTTGTCCTTAATGCCTTTTAGAATACCTAACACTTCCTCCCTCCTTATGCCAACTTGACCTACAGTAATCAAACATCAAACCTTAATCTCAACATCCATCATGTCTCTCTCCTTGGTGAGCACCGATGCAAAGTACTCATTAAAGATGTCACCCATTTTCTCTGACTCCGCAGATAACTTCCTTCCTTTGTCCTTGAGTGAGCCAACCCTTTCTCTCGTTACCCTCTTGCTCCTCATATATGAATAAAAAGCTTTGGGATTTTCCTTAACCTTATTTGCTGAGAATGTTTAAGCATGGCATCAGTGAATTTCTTTATACGGTGATGTGCTGCAAGCTTGATGATCCCACTCAGGTCTCCACAGGTGACCTGACATGACCTCAAGGCAAAGAGGCTCTGCACTGCTGTCATTGTTACTGGGGTGGTCACCTACATAATTGGTAACTATTTCAGGGACAAGCATGTCACATTGACACATGACAATGGCTCATGAGACCCTGACAGTTTGTTATCTAACGATATTACATTTCATCCTCGGAATGAGCTTGACAGGATATGGCCTTTGGCTATCTCTTAGCGTCTGCTATTGCTTCCCTTCCTCCTCAGCAACGAGGCCACCTTTCTCCAAAGCATGTGTTCTCTGTCCTTTGATAGCTGACCTCCAGCTCTGGAGAAGGTACCTCCCAAAGAGTATACAATGTCCATAAAGGAGACTTTCTCAGCATCTGAAGTGCCACGATGAAAGATGGACAGCATTAACAAGATTTTGGATGTTCCCCAGAAGGATATCCCTGACTATGATTAGATGCTTACGGACAACTAACATTTCCCAGAGAAACAACAGTGAGCAGTCTCTTCTGCGATCTACCTCTAGCCTTTAAACCCACTCTTTCATGACTGCCTGAAAAAAGAATTGAACACATTGGTGGGTTTTATGTGCATCCACCTTATTGCTCCATCAGGAATGTATTATAACAGCCGTGGCAACACCACCACTTGCAAGTTCCTCTCCAAGCCACTTAGCATCCTAACTTGGAAATATATCGCTGTTACCTCACTGTCGTGGTGTCAAAATCCCAGAATTCCCTCCCCACCAACATTGTGGGTCAACATACAGCACATGAACCTCAGCAGTTCAAGAAAGCAGCTCACCACCACCTTCACAAAGGCAACGAGGGATGTCTCATGAACGAACAAAAAAATCAATTGGACTACTTATGACCTTAAACACAACTTATTAATTTTAAACTGAAAACAAAAAATGCTTTAAATCACAGTGGGTCAGGCAGAGCTCTGATGAAGAGCCATCTAGACCCTAAACATTAGCTTACTCTCTCTGCATGGATGCTGCCTGACCTGCTCTGATCTCCAGCATTTTTAGTTTTCGGTACAGATTTCAGCATCTACAGTAAGTTGCTCCCTTTTTAAATCTCCAAGTAGTTGAAAGACTGCTGACTTAGGAGCCTGAAAGTTAACATCAGGTTCACAACCCAACATCAACACATTGGATGATACACTTCAGTGGGACTATGGCAGTTCAGTTTGCTCCTCATGAAATTCAGTCTATTGAGTCATGGAGTCATTATAGCAAAGAATGAGGCCACTTACCCCATCAAGTCTATGATGTTGATAAAAAATATCGATAACTTCTCAACACGGTTTATGAATGTTATAAAGAAGTGTCACAATTCATTTGAAACACGGAAAGGTTTTGCAGGAAACCAAGTTGCAGTAACAAAAGGTGGGAACAGATTTGCAGTATGTTGCTTCTATTGCAGTCTCTTACTGCCATACTTCAGGTTTTATTCAGTTTGCTTTCCAATGGTTATTAAATTGAAATCCACATTTAATAATAACAGAAACTGGAGGTAATATGACAGCAAATCAAATGTAGCCTGATGTTCAGGTGAACCTGGTCAGTCTTAGGATTGTTCAGCAATTGCATTGATTCCCACATTTGCCTTCAAGTGTCTTACATGTTGATTATTCCATCCCTTTTTGTCTCTTGTTGATGTTTGAGGTTCTGTCCTGTTTTATAGGTTCCTCCATATCCTGCTTTGTGCTATAGTCTGTATAGGCTGATATCTATATAATGAATTAATCAGCAAAAGACTGTCTGAGATTAATCAAGGTTTTATTGCAAAACTATAGTTAAGCACAAAAGCACTTTCCACCTTCCCTTCTGGGCTCTTTCCCTGTCCAGAAGGTAACCCCCTGGCTGTGTCCTTTTTTTTATTTTAGAAACCCACAACAAGGTAATAAAATGCTGAATTTACCTAAATTACAAACAATCCTCCAACAGAAGATTGGGAAGAAATTAGGGAGGCGATTACTTAAATCAAAATGGGAAAATAATGCATCCCAACTCACAGTGGTCACTCTCCCTAATAACCTCAAGGGTACCAGTGGACCCAGTGTACTTTCTCTCCAAGGACACCCATGTACAGTAGAGGGGCTTGATAGAGTGGTAGGCAGACAAGAATTATCATACCCTCCACAGTCTGCCACCTGGCACTGTTAGTGGCTACTTTTAGATGGGCAAATGAAGCTATCTCTTTTTATAAAACCCACTCAAAAAATCAACTGAACAAACAGATTACAAGTGCTGCCCACCAGAGATAGTGTGACAATAACTAGAAACAAACAGAAATGTGGGAAAAACAATAACTAGAAACAAACAGAAATGTGGGAAAAACAAAGGAGGGCAATAAATCAAAATGGTATAAAGCCTTCTCTTAAATACAAAGTCAAATGATCAGTTGCTCTCCATTAACTTTGAACTTGTTCTTGTTTACCCTTAAGGGACCTAAATTTCTATTATCAAGGGCCTGTACACCTATGTCCACAGTGTCATATTAGGGACAGGGCGGATGTGGCAGCTTCTCACCCACTCTAGTTGAAATAAGAAGTCCTGAATACTCAGACAAGCCAATCGACTGTGGCTGTACTGACCTTAACCTGGGTTCAGGCTATACAAACTAATGCGTGAACTACTCTGCGGCGAGTTAAGACACTTCTGACCTCTGATAGCCTTTCAGCTTCTCACCCTCAATCTGTACAATCTATTCAACAGCTCTGCCTCGTGTTCTAAATAAGGTTGCAAAGGACATAACTGTCCATTCTGAGAAGAGGAGGTACCGAATGAGAGCATTATATCTTTAGTGCACCCCATTCAACCGTCTGGTGGATGCCTCTGGGGCTGCAGACCTCCCAGCTGAGAACCTTTGCTCTAAGTCATATTTGAGCCTCACACTCAATCAAATTCTTTCTCGCCCGATCCTCTCACAATTTCATAACGTTCCAGCAGCAGCAGCTGCCTCAGTGTTAAGAAAGAGCAAAAAGAAAGATTGCCTCTGATTTATGTACCATTTGAGCTTGACCAGTAAAAGCCATTGAAGCACTTCACATGCAATTAATTATTTTGAATTACGGGACTATTAGATTAGATTACTTACAGTGTGGAAACAGGTCCTTCGGCCCAACAAGTCCACACTGACCCGCCGAAGCGTAACCCACCCAGACCCATTCCCCTACATTTATCCCTGCCCCTAACACTACGGGCAATTTAGCATGGCCAATTCACCTAACCTGCACATTTTTGGACTGTTAGATCTCTAGAGAGTGTTGCTGAACAAAGAGACCTTAGGGTGCAGATTTGTAGTTCTTGAAAGTGGAATTGCAGGTAGATAGGACAGTGAAGAAGATATTTGGTGCACTTGCCTTTATTGATTAATGAATTGAGTATAAGAGTTGGGAAGTCAATGAAATTTGTTAGGTCAATAGCAAAGATGTTGTGAAACTTGAAAGTGTTCAGAAAAGATGTACAAGGATGCGTCCAGGGTTGAATGGTTTGAGCTATTGGGAAAGGCTGACTAGGCTGGGCCTGTTTTCCCTGGAGCGTTGGAGCTAAGGTGTGGCCTTATGGAGATTTATAAAATCATGGGCATGGAAACGGTGAATAGCCAAGGCTTTTTTTTTCCACGGCAGGGGAGTCCAAACCTAGAGGGCAAAGGTTTTAGATGAGAGGGGGAAAATCAAAAGTAACTTTTTCATGCTGAGGGTGGTGCATGTATGGAATGAGGTGCCAGAGGAAGTGGTGGAGGTTGGTACAATTACAACATTTAAAAGGTATCTGGATGGTTACATGAATAGGAAGGATTTAGAGGGATATGGGCCAAGTGCTAAGAAATAGGACAAGATTAATTTAGGATATCTGGTCAGCATGGATGAGTTGGATCGAATGGTCTGTTTCCGTGCTTTACATCTCTATAAGTCTGGCTTTTTTCTGTAAGTTTTGCCTATGTCTCTAAAAATGATTTGGTTTAATGTTCATTTAATGATCAATCAGTGACAGTCTTACATGGAAATGGGAAAAAAAGCACCTGTGTAAAAGTTGTGACATTCGATTTATTTTTCACAGGCAAAAGCACAGAAATGTAATATGAGAATGCCTAAAGACACCAATGTTTCTGAGCAAACCTTTCCTTCCATACAGCACAGAAAGGACAGAACTTGCAATGACATTATGAATTTCTTGTCTTTATGAGATTATCAATGCATGGAATGGACTTTGAATTTGATCTTAACATGCTGCATTTAGAGAGGGACGGATGGATTTTAAAGTGGATAAACTGAAGTGGGCTTTTCTCATTCATAGTTCTCTTGTTGTCTGGTAAGAATAGTTTCAATCACAGTTAATGATTTTGCTTTTGTCTGTTTCTTGCGAACATTTGTTTATTGCCTGCTTCAACGCCTAGAAGCATGAACGTTAGTCATCGTTAAAGTGCTTTTGTTCCTTGCTGTCTTTTTGTATTATTTGTTTATTTTTGCACTCATCAGTATCTGGTTCTGAAGAATAGATATGTTTCATATTCAGCAAATCCAGTTCCTGCACTAATGAAGTATAATACAATCAGACTCACAGTGAAGCTTCCTCTGTGCTGTCCAACAATACACCTTACAACCTGAGTATATTCACAATTCACATGAAATTAGGACATTTTAATCTACATTTAATAAGAACTAAACAGATGCATTAATGTAATTGGCAGCAACTTTCATCCTGCTACTATAGATGACTTGCATTCAGAAGAGAAAATTTCCTATGAGTTTAATCTCTGTATAAAAGAACGCACATTGAGATTCAATTACTAGTGTGGATAAGAGTTGTTAGATACAGTGTGGGTTAATTCCCCAATATATATATTTGTAGCGGAGAACATGACTCTGTACTTCCATAATTGTGTAACAAGCTGTCAGTAATTAAACTTACTCCACAGGTAGCAGTCATTTGGAAAATTAGCTCTGCATATTTTATAACATCTTGTTGCTAGTTTTAACTGTTACTACATTCTACTGTAAGTTTTAATTGATAAGTGAATATTTCAGCATATATTATATCTGAACAAAGCCTGGGACAGGGGGCTACACCAGGGTTCAATGGTCGGGGCTTGGAACTGCAGAGGCCCATTGGGCTTAGGTTGGGGCTAGGGGCAGCAGTAGCAGCGGGGCCTGTGATTTTTGTTCCTGCCTCTGAGGTTTCTGTTACTAATCAAGAGAGGCAAAGCAATGAGGCTTGAGATGCTTCAAGTGGTACAGTTGCTGATATAACCAGAGCATATGGGTCCCCAGTGAAAATGTACTAAGTCTATCATGCAAATACTTTTGACATTTATGAGGAAAGTCTGCTTAACCTCCAGCTAGCATTATTGGTTTCCTTTCAGTGTTGTTGAGTCAGAATCATGAAGCTGCTTCCCTAACACCATTACTGTTGTGTCTACAGCACACAGGCCAGTTGCCACCATCTTCTCAAGGGCACCTAGGAACAGCCAATAAATGCTGGCCAGCTATTGAAGCCCACATTTTACGAGTGATTCATTAATAAGTAACACTGGCTGACCATTGAACAAATCAGCCCCTCAAGTGTCCAAAGAAGGGTATGGCATCGATTGGTCATATTTAACCTCATCATCTTTCCATTTCATCGTTATGGTTAGTTTTGATTAAAAACTTAAAGGTTTAGCACATGTTTTAGCAGATATAAGATTATAGATGGAGATTCAGTCCGCTGGGGTGAATTGGTGGCATTGTCCAGTTAATCAGGTGGGAGAATGATGGATGTTGTTTGGAGAAACACATTTCAACATTGTATTCTCTAACATGCCGTAGTGATGTGACCTCTAAATGTAGTTTTTTGTTTAAAAGTATGAGCAGAAGCCTTTAATACTCATTAAATGAAACGTTATCACACGAACACACAAACAAGGAACAAAAACAGATGACTCTGCCCTTTGAGCCTGATGTACCATTTAGTAACATCGTGGCTAATCTAATTTTAACCTCAAATCTACATTCCTGCATGTCCCCAGTAATCAAGAATCTATCTACCGCTGTCTTTAAAAATATTCAAGATTATGTATTCACTGACTCTGAGAGAAAATATGTTAGGCAAAAGTGAGGACTGCAGATGGTAGAAACCAGAGTTTAGATCAGAGTGGTGCTGGAAAAGCACAGCAGGTCAGGCAGCATCCAAAGAGCAAGAAAATCGATGTTTCGGGCAAAAGCCCTTCATCAGGAATAGAGGCAGGAAGCCTCCAGGATATGTTACCTCATCTCTGTCGTGTTAGGGTGACCCCTTGAATTAAACTATGACCCCTAGTTCCGGATTGTCCCACAAGACAAAACATCCGGTCAACATCTAAATAAAGGCAAAATACTGCAGATTCTGGAAATCTGAAACAAACAGAGAAAATGGTGGAGAAACTCAACAGGTCGAGCAGCATCTGTGGAAAGAAAAACAGAGTTATCAATTCAAGCCTGATATAAATCTTCTTTAGAATGGAAGGGTGTTGGAAAATTGATTCCTTTTTTAAACTTTTGACAGAGGCAGAGGAGGAGGTCCAAACAGTGCAATAATTCCTCTCTCTTCTAGTTCTCTAATATATAGGAGTAGAATTAGGTCACATCTGCTCCACTATTCAATTATAGTTGATATGTTTCTCAAGCCTATATTCATGCCTTTTCCCCATAACCCTTGATCTCCTTACTAATCAAGAACCTACTTACCTCTGGATTAAGTATGTTTAATGCTTGGTCTCCATAACCTTCAGTGGCAATGAGTTCCACCGATTCACTGCCCTCTGGCTGAAGAGCTTCCTCCTTGTGTCTTGTTGAGAACAGTTGGTGCTGTCAGATGGTTCTACTTGCTTTTAACTTTCTTAAAAGTACAATACACCCACATCTTCATAACAGTTGTAACCTCCTTTCAAAATTGAACTGGCTTTATGCCAGTATTAATGAGATGTGAAACAAATAAAAATGTGATTCCAAGACCCATTTGATTCAGTAAGAGCATTTGAAGTTGGACAAATGACTTCTACCTATTCATTGAAGAAACAAACAACACTGGTAGAAAAATGGTCTCAATTATAAAATGAACAGTTTGCCTGATGACTTTTGTTTGTAACTAATAAGTGTTTTGGTTATCTAAAATAAACAAACAAAAATGTAATTTGCTGGAGAAACCCAGCAGGTCTGGCAGCATCTGTACAGAAAACAAAGTTAATGTTTCAAGTGCTATGACCCTTCCTTCTGCAGAACATCCCAGCATCCACAGTTCTTTGTTTTATTTTTGGTTAGATGCTAGATCTACTGACTTCATTTTGAAGGTGTTTACCAGCCTATTAACATAAAATGAAAGTTGAGAAAAATCAAGCCCAGTGTGTTTCATAGTAAGTGGGAGCTGAAACTTGCGATCTTTTAAGAGTTATTTGGATAATAGGGCAAAATATCCAATGCTGGAAGGTAGAAGAGTTAATTTTGAACATGCAATGGAAATGCAAAATAGGCAGTTTCTAAAACAGAAGGCTAACCTAAAATATCAGTTCATTGATCAAGAAAGGACGGAAAGAATTATTCCAAGGAAGTGTAAATTTGCAAGTCATAAAAATCAGTGTTTCAAAAAATTAAACTTTTTGACATTTATATCAAGCATGGAATTACTTGATTCTTTTCACTTTAATTTAAATCCATTTTCCGTAGTCAGCTGTCACTCTCCTAGCGAGGAGTTAGCGAGGAAGTCAATCACATGGCTATAAAGTTACTCGTTCAGGCATGAGGAAATAAATGTGCCTGGTAAACCTGCTTAGGTTGAATTCACACCAATTGTAATAAATTTGAGTCTGTGATAGAAAGGTGACAAAGTCTGATCGGAAATGTGGCACAAAATATGTGCGCTGTATACTTTTCCGTGATACATTGCTTCCTTGTGACAAAAGCAAAAGACTGTGGATGCTGAAATCTGAAATAAAAGCAGAAAATAGCGGACTGTATCCCTACCCCTGGACTGGAAGAGCCAGGTTCAATCCCACCTGTTCCAGAGGTGTGTAATAACATCTCTGAACAGGTTGATGAGAAAATAGAGTCAAGAGTGTGGTGCTGGAAAAGCACAGCCGGTCTGACAGCATCTGAGGAGCAGGAGAATTGACATATCGGGCAAAAGCCCTTCATCAGGATGAAGGGCTCTTGCCTGAAATGTCAATTCTCCTGATCTTCAGATGCTGCCTGACCTGCTGTGCTTTTCCAGCACCACACTCTCGACTCTAATCTGCAGCATCTACAGACTTCACTTTCGCCTTGATGAGAAAAATGTTTTTTTTTAAAAAAAGGGGCCAACAGGTGACTGTCCAGCTGCACAGATGTAGGCTGACCTTTCAGATAAAGGAGAGAGAGGGCACTCCAAACTTCCAACCACTTTTTAAAATGCCAAACATTGCTCAAGGGAGAGGTGAAGTCAGATCTTTTTCATTCTTGTAGTCATCAGGACTGAAATACAAGGGGAAAAACAACTTTAGACATGAAGCAACAATTTCTACAGCATTTTTACAAGAAAGGGTACTGATTGGTTGGACCCTGTGGAGATGCAACAGGAATTGTCCAATGACTTGTTTAACTGATTAAATTCAAACCAGGCAGCCCAACTGCAATTGGTTGGGACACAGCCAATCCCTGTTGCCTTCTCATGGCAATCTCCATTTGCCTTTATCAGTGGGAAAAATATACAATGTGTAGCCATATTCCTTTGGCCAGCAACAAGCATGGACTTGCATGTGAGAAAAGGTAGTTTCTAGCACACATATGAACTTAAACTCATTTGAAGTAGTAGAGTGATAGTCATAGAGTCATACAGCATAGAAACAGACCCTTCGGTCCAACCAGTCCATGCTGAGCATAATCCCAAACTAAACTAGTCTCACCTGCCTGCTCCTGGACTATATCCCTCCAAACCTTTCCTTTTCATGTACTTATGCAAATGTCTTTTAAACACTGTAATTGTACCCTCAGGAGAAAGTGAGGACTGCAGATGCTGGAGATCAGAGCTGAAAAATGTGTGGCTGGAAAAGCGCAGCAGGTCAGGCAGCATCCAAGGAGCAGGAGAATCGATATTTCAGGCATAAGCCAATTCCTGAAGAGGGACTTATGCCCGAAACGTCAATTCTCCTGCTCCTTGGATGCTGCCTGACCTGCTGCGCTTTTCCAGCAACACATTTTTCAGCTCAATTGTACCCTCATCCACCACTTCCTCAGGAAGTTAATTCCACACACGAATCATCCTCTGCGTAAAAAAAAATTGCCCTCATGTTTTTTTTTAATTTTTCTCCTCTACCTTAAAAATGCGTCCCCTGGTCTTGAAATCTCCCATCCAAGGGAAAAAAGAAACAGCTTTGTTAAGATTTCCCAGTTTAAGTAGTCAACATTCACATCTAATTTTAGACAATATGTTCTAAGTTTTTCAGACCTCAGCGAATTGGGCATAGTCAGTGCTCCTTGACAGATAAAGGGATGTGTTGTTTGATACAATCTGTCAGTGGTCAGTATGTACAGTGTGCGTATGACCTACATCTCTGGCAGCACTCCACCAGGTTTCGGTGAGGTTTCCACTTATCCTTCTGCGAAGATCCGACAAAGCTTACTGATAGTTATGATTTGGAGATACCGGTGTTGGACTGGGGTGTACAAAGTTAAAAATCACACAACACCAGGTTATAGTCCAACAGGTTTAGTTGGAAGCACACTAACTTTCGGAGCGTCGCTCCTTCATCAGGTGATGAAGGAGTGTCGCTCCGAAAGCTAGTGTGCTTCCAATTAAACCTGTTGGACTATAACCTGGTGTTGTGTGATTTAATACTGATAGTTAGTAATATCACATTCATATCATTTTTCAACAGGCTAGCCTATTCAACTAATGCACTACTCAAGAAAGCCATTGACATTTGCACTATGTCTCTATATCATGGCAGTATAGATATGCCACTGGGTTCTGAATCTGTTTCCATCAAACTCATGAATTTAGTAACTCATGAGATTGAATTCAGTGACAACAACATACATACACCTAAATAGATGGGGATGCCAGGCAAACCTTTCCAGACCTTGCCCTCACTAACACCCATGTTTGTTTCGGTAGGGAAAGTGCAGATAGTGATAGAGTGTGAAACTGCTGATGATTGAGAAAAACAAGCTTTGATAACTTTGATAATTATACGATGGTCACAAGGCAGCACTCAAGATTGCAGTCAAGGGCCATAAGTATGTGCTGGGATAGTATAGTCATGGAAATGTGCTTCATTAGTTATTGGACATTGTAATTAAACAAGCACATACATGTTATAATGTATTGAATACAAAAATGTGAAATGAATGACGTAACCAGAAATACTGGTTGTAATTCAAAATCAAAAACCATAAAACAAGTACATATTTTTGACTTTTATCTGAAGTCAATCAATACAACAAAAAGGTAGAAAGACTAATGTTCAGGGAGTCTGTTTGCAACATGGTGGTAACGGATCCCCTATAATTGCTTGAATATAGGCTGATGTTAAGAAGCGCTCAAGTATTGCCTGGTCAGTTACATGAGCCAAGAGAGTTGGATAACTGAAGGTTCTTATAGGAATGAGCATTACCTTCCTACATGCTTCTAATACATAGATGGCACATTAGCCCCAATTGAATCCATAGCTGCATCTAAAAATTTCCTTACACATCTTAATCGACTTCATCATGTATTCAAATTCATCTTTGAAATGGAGTAGTTGAACCTTCCCTTTTCTCTATGTGCTGGTTGAGAAATCTGCCATGTGCCAACCATACCTCCCAGTCACCACCCATTTCAATTCCCCCAACCACTGCCTTTCTGAGATGACCTTCCTTCACCTCCTCCATTGCCAAAATGAACCATAGTGCAATTTGAGGAACAACACCTCATCTTCCACCTGGACAGCCTACAGCCTGAGGAATCAACATTGAGTTCTCTAAGTTCAAATAACCTCCCTCCCCATCCCTTTACTCCCTTCCCAGCCCCTCCCCCTCCTTTCCACTGCTCCCTGCCAACAACCTGATTCATTCCTCCCATTGACCAACCAGGTCGTACCCTCTACCTGTCTTCACCTCTCCCCATTTCACCACCCTGCCCTGGCACCCTCTTTAACTGCAGTTCCCCCCATACCCATTCACAGTCCTAAAGAAGGGTTATACCCGAAACGTCGACTTGTCCACCTCCTGATGCTGCCTGGCCTGCTGTGTTCTTCCAGTCTCCTGCCTGTCTATATGGGATGTTTTAATACTATGTAGTGCATGTCTATGCTCACTGCTCAATATACATGTTAGAATTCCCACAGTTCAGTGCACTACAAGATCAATCTTATTGGCAACTTTGTGAATAGTAGTCTAGCCATCTGCTCGCTGTTTAACTCTGATGATGGTGGCTCAGTGGTTAGCACTGCTGCCTCACAGTACCAGCCTCGGGCGACTGTCTATGTGGAGCTTGCGGATTCTCCCCATATCTGCGTGGGTTTCCTCCGGGTGCTCCGGTTTCCTCCCACAGTCCAAAGATGTGCAGGTCAGGTGAACTGGCCATGCTAAATTGCCAATAGTGCTGGGTGCATCAGACAGAGGGAATTGGGTCTGGATGGGTTACTCTTCGGAGGGTCGGTGTGGACTGGTTGGACTAAAGGGCCTATTTCCACACTGTAGGGAATCTAATCTAATGTGATAATGGCTGCCCTGATCAAATAATCAACCACTGTGTATTGTGCAAAAGCCTGAATTGGTCTAACACTACCAAATTCAGCATTGGAAAATTCCCAGTCTATCTCACCTTATCCTGAAATAAGGTTAAAAATCACACAACACCAGGTTATAGTCCAACAGGTTTAATTGGAAGCACCCTAGCTTTCGGACGACGCTCGTTCATCAGGTGATTGTGGAGGGCTCGATCGTAACACAGAATTTCCGAATCATATCCTGAAATAGTGTTACAACTCAAATATTTGCAAGCTAGCACTGCTACTTAACAGTAAGTGTATGAATAGTTATCCCCACTCGCAAGAAGCTACAATAAAGCCGAAAAAACCATTATGCCTTCCATAGAAATGATAATACGGTAATGGGTTTCAATATGGCCACATGTAATAAGGACTGCCAACCCATGTCAAAGATCCTATCTTTTACCTTTCTGCAGCAGACAGCTTGCTGACCATGCTCAAACTGTCATTGCCTGCAAAATCCAGAAAATAATGTCAACATTATTTCTGTTTCTTGGGCAATATTTACCAAAAATCCTGATAATGCACTAAGAATTATACCAGGAGCCAATTTAAGATTATCAGTTGAGTTTACAGCATTATTCATTTCTGCATTCTAGAAACTGCATTCATTCACACCCGGATTCGAACTCCTTGTTTGAATTTAATCAGTTAAGTCATAGCTCCTTGAAAGTGGAGACGCAGGTAGATAGGATAGTGAAGGAGGCATTTGGTATGCTTTCCTTTATTGGTCAGAGTATTGAGTACAGGAGTTGGGAGGTCATGTTGCGGCTGTACAGGACATTGGTTAGGCCACTGTTGGAATATTGCGTGCAATTCAGGTCTCCTTCCAATCGGAAAGATGTTGTGAAACTTGAAAGGGTTCAGAAAAGATTTACAAGAATGTTGCCAGGGTTGGAGGATCTGAGCTACAAGGAGAGGATGAACAGGCTAGGACTGTTTTGCCTGGAGCGTCAGAGGTTGAGAGGTGACCTTATAGAGGTTTACAAAATTATGAGGGGCATGGATAGGATAGATAGACCAAATCTTTTCCCTGGGGTCGGGGAGTCCAGAACTAGAGGGCATAGGTTTAGGGTGAGAGGGGAAAGATATAAAAGAGACTTAAGGGGCAACTTTTTCACACAGAGGGTGGTACGTGTATGGAATGAGCTGCCAGAGGAAGTGGTGGAGGCTGCTACAATTGTAACATTTAAGAGGCATTTGGATGAGTATATGAATAGGAAGGGTTTGGAGGATATGGGCCGGGTGCTGGCAGGTGGGAATAGATTGGGTTGGGATATCTGGTCGGCATGGACGGGTTGGACTGAAGGGTCTGTTTCCATGCTGTACATCTCTATGACTCTTTGAGTCTAAGTGTTCCTGCTGCATTTTCATATCAAACATAGTCCAACCAATCAGCTTTCTGAATTGTTCATGCTGTAAGAATTTGTTGCTCTCCTCCTAAAGTTGCTTATTCTTCAACTACAATCCTGAAAAGTTCAAGATGTAAAGTTATGGTTTCATGCCTCTTTGAGCAGTGTTTAAATTAAGCATTGCCAAGAAATTATTGAACTTTTCCACAGCAGCTAAGCCATTATGTGGAGAGAACCTTTCCACAGGTCTGCCTATGAAGCCAGGCAATTGGGGCCCTCATCATTTCAGCCTGGCTAGAGTACTGTCTCATTCTAGGTATGACACCAGATAGCCACACTGATCCCTAATAACTCCACTAATTCAGAGGCCTTCTGGCAAATTCCAGTCAGCTTCTGACAATGGGCCTTAACATATCTTTAACTTGTTTGATCTGCCATTCATGGTTGCTGCTCTGCTCTGCTGCTCCCCCACCTCCATTCACCTGTTGCACTCTCAGCTACCTTCTCCCCCGCCCCATCCCCTCCCATTTATCTCTCCACCCCCGAGGCTCCCAGCTTCATTCCTGATGAAGGGCTCCATCCTGAAAAATCGATTCTCCTGCTCCTCGGATGCTGCCTGACCTGCTGTGCCTTACCAGCAATACACACTTAACTCTGCTCTTCACCACATCTGACCTCTGGAGATAAAAAAAGGATGGAGAGACGACTGGCCCATCAGCTAGCAGCATGACTTGATGCCTCCGTTCATAACCCTGTCGGGGCCTAACCATTCAGCCCTCTGGAGATAAAGCTTCATCAATGACTGGAAAGATCACTGATCAAAAACAAACTTTGCTTGGCTTTTCATGAATGATGCCTGGTGTGGTGTTTGCTGTTATTTTCTGTTTTTAATCCAAACATACTATTAATGGATCTCCTGTGGTATTACTCATAGTAAAACAAAGGACACACTCCCTTTATTTTCTTGTTGCTCTGGATATGGTACTGCACAGGAGCATACCACTAAGATGTCCACTCTATAATTTGCCAGGTCAGAGAATGGCTCTGATTTGAGTCAAA
Organism: Chiloscyllium plagiosum; assembly: GCF_037043375.1. Classification (NCBI taxonomy): domain Eukaryota; kingdom Metazoa; phylum Chordata; class Chondrichthyes; order Orectolobiformes; family Hemiscylliidae; genus Chiloscyllium; species Chiloscyllium plagiosum. Next base: position 23,759,943 of record NW_028270155.1, on the reverse strand, counting down.
ATCTGGAGGGGCATGGGTTCCTTTTTGGGCTACATTGGGCAAGTGAGAGGGAATAGTCCAGCCTAACCTGCAAAAATATGGAAAGAGTTGCCCCAAGTTTGGAGACTATAATATATTCCCCCATAATGTGTCAACTGGAAATAAGAAAAATCCAGAGATATGAATGCAACTGAGAAATGGTGAAACTTACTACAAATCTTGCTTCTATAAGCAATGGCACAAACACTGAAATTGTGACTAAACAATTGCACAGCATTGACTGTATAAGCTTTGATACCTGAATATTTTTTGAAAAAATCTTCCTTAGTCTTTCTATTCTAGACCTTAATACTGCTATTTGTCACTATCTGTCTTCCTTCAGCATTTTCTTTTCAACATCTACCAAGAATACTCTTCCATCAACATCCTTGAGGAATTGTTGTTTGGAAAAGAACATGTTCTCCTCCATTTTCCTCCTCCTTTCAAGATTGAGTAGCCTGCCACGCTGAGGCACTCCATTGAATAAGGCTTGGAATTGATGAAAATTCCTGCTAACAGTGACAGGCAGTCCAAAAACTCAAATCCATTATCGTCTGGTGTTAGAGATAACTATTCTATCAACTGTGCTTTTGGTCTTATTGTCCGAATTTCATACATTTATCACATCTGTATTGATAGTCAGTTAGTCCATTCACTCTTTAGGTGAAAGTGAGGATTGGAGATTAGAGTTGAGAGTATGGTGATGGAAAGGCACAGCAGGTCAGGCAGCATCCAAGGAGCAGGAGAGTTGAGGGCGGGCAAAAGTCCTTCATCAGGAATGTCCATTCCTGGCAATTCCTGTCCAATAGTTTGATAATCTTGCTGTTTTGTCTAGTGGATATTATGTACTAGAAAGAATGGAATATTTATTACTAATATTCTTTCCGATGTTTATTACTACATATCTGACCAGCCACCTTATATTTCAGAGTGATTTAATAGTTTGTTTGATTATGCTTACAACATAACCTAATGATATTTCTTACAGGGGACACTTCCAATTTTCACACAGTGTAATTTTCTCTATTCTGCGCTTGCTATTACTTACATTATACCATTTCACTTTGAAATAATTAATGAACATTGCTTGAATGGTATCCTAATTGAGAATTTAAATCAGCAGTGCTGGCAAATATAGATGTCATACTGTCCACAAGCAACTTCAGAGAACTTTTCAAGCTGCCAGTTCTATTGCTTCAATATTTTAACATAAAATGTTTATCTCTTGAGAGATAAGATCAGAAATAGCTGTTTAGATGAAGTTTGAAATGTGGAAACATTAGAAACTGAGTCATGTGAGCTGTATAATTTGATTTAAAATAGCAGGAATATTTAGCTCATTGTTCTTTAAATTCCAATGTTGCTGTGACATTTACGTACATTGTTTGCTGGGCATTAACTTAACATTCCCCAGCTCTTCTTCAGCCCATCTGACATACATCTCAGATTAAAGATCCAAAAGCAAATTGTCAGGGAACATAGTATCGTGGTTATGATATTAGATTAATAGTCCAACGCATGTTCAAATTGTTTTATGGAAATTTGAGAATGTACATTCAGTTAATAAAATCTGAAAATCAAAGATACTTTGTTTGTTCTGGGTAATATTTTCTCCAATACAGTAACCATGAATCTATCCAGATTGATCAATACCCATGTTGGTACCATATCACCCTTTTACAGTAAGGTTGGCTTTATCAGCAATCTTGTACATAGGACCCTAATGATTTATTTCCTTTTGTATCATGGGATTGGCGATTCGCATAACCCCAGCATTTGTTACCAATTCTTAATTGCCATTGAACTGTATGGCTTCAGATGGCTATTTCAGAGGATAAGTAAGGGGTGTCCAAATTGCTGTGGATCTGGAAACACATGTAGGAAAGACCAGGTAAAGGTGGCAGATTTTTTTTCTCTAAGGAATATTAGTGAATCAAATGGGGTTTCACAAAAATCAATGGAGGCGACATTTAGTTTCCTCTTTTATGAACTGAATTGAAATTATATCAGCTACTGTGATGGGATTTGTAGCTAAGTCCCCAAAGCAATAGTCTCTTGCTGTTACCTCAATACGGCTATTTCCCAACCTTGCCAACCTGATGCAAAGACAGAGAGGATCAAAGCTATTCTGTGGGAAAATTGTTAAGAAGGCACTCGGCTCTTAGGCATTTTTGAAGACTTGGTTCTGCAAGATTGCAAAAATGAGTTTATTTGAACTACTGCGGCGATATGTGGACCGCATTTCATTTGGGGAGGCACGGTGGCTCAGTGGTTAGCACTGTTGCCTCACAACGCCAGGGAGCCAAGTTCGATTCCCACCTTGGGCAACTGTCTGTGTGGAGTTTGCACATTCTCCCCCTGTCTGCGTGGGTTTCCTCCGGGTGCCCCAGTTTCCTTCCACAATTCAAAGATGTGCAGGTCAGGTGAATTGGTCATTCTAAATTGCCCATAGTGTTAGGTGCATTAGTCAGGGGTAAATATAGGGTGGGGGACTGGGTCTGGGTGGGTTATTCTTCGGAGGGTCGGTGTGGGCTTGTTGGGCTGAAGGGCCTGTTTCCATCTGTATAGAATCTGATCTAATCTTTATTTAACAGATCATTGAAAGGATACTGTGAGACACTATTTTTCCAAAACCATTTATTTGAAGTCACATGTTTTAAACTAAGAATGCACCCAAGGTTGATAGACTGATGAACTGTAGGATTTACTGGAAGTTTTATGTCTTCAGTTAACAGCTTGGATTTAACGGTAAGTCACATGTCTAGGTTTACAGATACCAGTAACTCTGGTTATATTGATATCATTTGGAGTTTAGTTGGAATGTAGCCTATGAAGATATAAGACCCCCAGCTCAGCCTTTGCCACCTTTCTGAGAAACTCTTTTGAGTATTACTTGTGAGAACTGAAAAACCGAAACAACCATTCTCCCTGAAAGGCTCCTAAAAGCCTTCATCTTGACAGTGCCTGAATGAATTGTGGCAACTAGCCCATCAGTGTGTACCAGCATGCTAGACTAAAAGCCGTCTGTAACATTTTATAACTATCCTTTTATTCTCTAAGAACTAACAACAATTTGTCCAAAGCGTTTTCTTTTCCCAAAGATAATTTCAACAGAAAAAGTTTCTTTATTTTAGTTTAGCTGACGTTTAGCTGATTTATACATTCGTATTTCAGAAAGTCATGATTCGGAGATGCCGGTGTTGGACTGGGGTGTACAAAATTAAAAATCACACAACACCAGGTTATAGTCTAACAGGTTTAATTGGAAGCACACTAGCTTTCGGAGCACCACTCCTTCATCAGGTGATATCACCTGATGAAGGAGCATCGCTCCGAAAGCTAGTGTGCTTCCAATTAAACCTGTTGGACTATGACCTGGTGTTGTGTGATTTTTAACTTATTTCAGAAAGGGTTTTTTAAAAAATAAGTTAACAATTTTAGAGTAGAATAGAGTCCCTACAATATGGAAATGGGCCATTCAACCCAACAAGTCCACGGCAACTCTCTGAAGTATATCCCACCCAGACTCACCCCTCTACCCTATATTTCCAATAGCTAATCCATCTAACCTACACATCCCTGGATACTATGGGCAATTTAGCATGGCCAACCTATCTAACCTGCACATCTTTGGACCGTGGGAGGAAACCCACGCAAACACAGGGAGAATGTGCAAACTCCACACAGAGTTCCATGGCTGGAATTGAACCCAGGTTCCTGGTGCTGTAAGGCAGCAGTGCTAACCACTGAGACACCATGCCATGCCTGCCTTGAAACCTAGTTGCTGTGTTTTCCTTTTGCCGTGAACCTAATATAGAAAAAATATATAATTGGCCATGTTATAACCAGTAGAGTGGTTTGAGCAACAGTACACTCCTCCAACCTTGACATACAACAAAGACTATCCTGTTCGTTTTGCATCATGTAAGCTCACAAGTAGACCAAAGGCTACTAAAGTATCCAGTCTACTTCAAATTGGTCTGAAAATATTTGTATAACATATTAAATAAGCCATTTCATGCTACTGCAATGCAATTGTTACATGAGTGGTAATTTTCACAAACAGGGTGATGCCAGCAGTACAGAAAGACTTTTGGCCTAACGTACAATTAAACAACGATGTGTGTGAGCCTGAATGTAATGCCAAGGTGTGTAAGCCACACATCTCATAGAGTCATAGCGATCTCAGAACTGAAGAAGCCCCTTCAGCCCATCATGTCCATGCTAGTGGAAAACAACCACCAAACTATTCTAATCACATTGGATGACTGAACAAAACAATATGGTCCTTTTGTTATTCCTAATAAACAGAATACAGGCCGTATTTTCAACCTATATTTACAAAATGATTCTTTGAATGAGCAGCACTTTCTATACAATTCTGAGTGCACGAGTAACTATGCTAACAATCAATTTAAGAAATCATTTAAGTTGATAATGTGGCTCTTTTATGCTTATTAGGAGAACATATTTTCACACACAGGGGTGCATTCTCTGCCAATGAAGGGATTATGTTCAAGCCTGGAGCTATTTTGAAATATGTAGGAACTTGGGGAATCTATGGTTCCATTGCTTTCACATGACAACACTTAGGCCTGAATCACTTGCCAACTAATCAGTACCATTTTCACTTGTTGTGTAAATTGTTGTGGACATTTTCTATTTGGCATTCTTGTATTTGTCCCGATGAGTACAAAAATGAAGAAGTTTTCTCCTTTCAGAATATTTGAGGACAACCTGCATATTCGAATATTGTTATTATATTCTGAAACAGGTTGAAAGAAAATCATAACACTTGCCAAAAAAGAGCAAAATATGTATCTACACAAAATATGTGAACAACAAAGAAAAGTTATGCACGTGTACAGATTTTCAAGACCCTTCATCAGTTTTGACATAATCCATTAACCATTTCCTGATTGAATTACTTAGAATTACATGTAAGGCACAGCACAGAAATGGGACCAATCACTTCATGCCCGCACTAATATTCCACTTAAGATGCACCTCATCATTCTTCATCTAATTCAACCCAGAAAAACTGTCTTGTCTCTCTTCTGTTTATCTAGCTTTCCCTTAAAGCTCCCTAAGTGTATCAAGATAATACACCACAAGTATATCTGTGGTATTGAGTTCCATATTCTCACCAATCTAATAATGCATTTAAAATTTCCTGTTTGATTATTTTAGTGACTATCTACCATCCCCCATAAATTGAAACATACTTTATCCATTTACTCAGTAAAAACATTTATAAATTTAAAGAGATTTGTAAACCTCAGTCTTTTTCCTATCAGCACAAAGATATAGTACAAAGTCTGGTCGTCCTGCAGTCAATTTAAGTTGCCTTATTTAAGGCGGATCAAACTTGAATTGGAGACTATTCAGTGAAGGTTAACTCAGATGATTTCTGGGAGGAAGGGGTTGTTTTATAAGGAAAAGTTGAGTTTATGCTTATTAGGGTTCTTAAAACTAAGAGATGATCTTCTAATAGCAGAGGATTCTGAGGGAGGAGTGACAAGATAAATGCAAGAGCATGTATTGCCTCAGCAGGGAATTTGACTTTAACACTTTCAAAGTCAGGTGTCTCCCATTTAAGGTGGAGAGAGGAATTTCTTCTCAGTAGGTCGGTAATGTTTGAAACTCTCTTATCCACTAAGCAGTGAAGGCTAGGTCACTGGATGCATTAACGGTGGAGTTTGACCATTTTTGATTGACATTGGACAAACAGGAAAGTGGAGTCTTAACTCAGCCACCATGATCTTATGACCTGATGGAGTAGGCTTGAGAGGAGGAATGCCATACTACAGCTCTTATTCCCCATGTTCTTATGTTAGGTACAAACTTATATTGTTGGCATTATCTTTGAAAATTTTTTTGTATCTTCTCCAATATCTCTTTCTTTTACCAATATGGTGCTCAGAACTATAGATAGTACTGACTCCAATAATCCTGCTATGTATTTCTAGCATGGTTTGTTACTTCAGCTTCTGTGATCTTTTAATAGAGGCTGAATAGGCTGGGGCTGTTTTCCCTCGAGCATCAAAAGCTGAGGGGTGACCTTATAAAATCATGAAGAGCATGGATAGGATAAATAGACAAAGTCTTTTCCCTGGGTTGGGGGAGTCCAGAACTAGAGGGCATAGGTTTAAGTTGAGAGGAGAAAAATTTAACAGGGACCTAGGGGGGAACTTTATCATGCAGAGGGTGGTGTGAATATAGAGTGAGCCGCCAGAGGAAGTGGTGAAGGCTGGTACAATTGCAACATTTAAAAGACATCTGGATGGGTATATGAATAGAAAGGCTTTAGAGGGATATGGGTCAAGTGCTGGCAAATGGGACTGGATTTAGTTGGGATATCTGGTCGGCATGGACAAGTTGGACCAAAGGGTCTGTTTCTGTGCTGTACATCTCTATGACTCGACTCTACTCATAAATAATTCTTCAGAGTAAGCAGTTGACTGAACTACTTTAATAAACATTACGCAGCTGAAGTTGACATATGGGAACAAATCAGTTAGGATGCCAGAGTTATCATAATAAGGATAGTCATAATGAAGTTTGATAAATCAGTTGCTATTAAATTGGTGCAATTGGATACCAGACATGAGGGTCAGTTCTCTCAACCTTGACATCGTCAACCAAAAATATCCTGTAGAAAAGGAAAAAATGTAATGTAGCCTTTCATTCATCATTAAGGTTCAATAACTGACTTTACTTCATCGGAGAGATTAATGATGTTAAAAGCAACAGAATTTAAAGGTTAAAGAGGAACAGCAAGGCACAGTGACAGACCTATTGAGGCACAATTTATTAAAATGCAGTACAATACCATTCAGTATGTACTACTTAAATGAGTAAGACTGTATTTAGAGTACAATAGAAATTTATTGTCATGTGCACTTTTACATGAAAAATATAGTGAAGAGTTTTATAAATCATCCCACCATGATGCCTACATGAATAATAGAAGTCATACATAATAATAAAAACATAAAATAAAAAAATTAAGATGAAGTTCATCACAGTTCAAGTTATCGGCTTCTGGGCTCAATTCAAATGAAGTGATTAAAAGTTAAAGAATAATAAATATTAGTGGAAGAATTGATGAAAATATTTCAGACTGCCTTGTTTATAATTTATTAATTATAGTTGTTTATTAATTTAGAAATGTCATGTGTATCTATATTTTACATATATATCCACATACATATATATCACATGAGAGTAATCCAGAGGTCCAGACTAAGCTTTTGGGGACATGGATCTATAACACCTAAATTTGAATTCAGTTAATAAATCTAGAATTAAAAGCTACTTTCAGTAATGATGACTATGGAACCAATGTCAGTTGTTGTAAAAACCCATCTGGTTCACTCATGCTCCTTCGAGAAGGAAATCGGCCATCTTTACCTGGTCTGGCCTTCTCATGATTCCAGATTCAAAGCAAAGTGGTTGAATTTAAAATACCATTCAAATGGTCCACCAAGTTGTACAAAACTGCTACAAAGTTGAAAATGAATAAAACCAGGTGAATCATCCGTCATTGACAGGCACCAGAAATCACAACATCAACCCAATGTTGTTGACATTACAAAGGAGTCTTCCTTATTAGCATCTGGCTGCTCATGCGAAAATTTGAAGAGCTGTCCCACAACCTAGCCACATAAAAGCCACATCTGATCATATGCCCTGAATTATACCTTATATACTGCATTACGCATCACCATCATCAGTTATGAATATGTCCAGTCCCACTGGCAGGAAAGGTATCAGAACATAGGGACATTGAGCCCCTTAAGTCTTTTCCACCATTCAGTGAAATCATCACTGTTTTGTGGCCTAATTCCATATACTTACCTTTGGCCTGTAGGACAAAGAAACCTGCTGGATTGGCAACACATCCACAAACATCCACTCCTTCCACCATCAACACTCAGTAGCAGCAGCATACACTATCTGCAGGATGCACTGCAGAGATTCACTGGTAGTCCTTAGACAGTACCATCCAAACCCATCTAGAAGGACAAGGGCAGCAGCTACATGGGAACACCACTACCTGCAAATCCAGGGTAGCATGGCAGAGGTATAACCACCTTCGGCTGCTTAATCAATGAAGAAGTGAGGATGTTGATCAATGATTGTGCTATGTTTTGCGCCATTCATGATTCCTCAGACTGCTGAAGCAGTCCATATTCAAATGCAACAAGATCTGAACAATATATAATCTTGGACTGGCAAGTGGCAAGTAATATTCGTGTTACACAAAAGCCAGGCAATAGCCATCTTCAATAAGGGACAATCTAACCATTGCCCTTGACATTCAATGGTGTTTTATCACTGAATCACCCACTGTCAATGTCCTGGAGGTTACCATTCACCAGAAACTCAACTGAGCTCACTGTATGAATACAATGGCTACAAGAGCAGGTCAGAAGCTAGGAATACTGCAGCAAGTAATTCACCTCCTGACTCCCCAGACCCTGTCTACAAGGCACAATTCAGGAGTATGATGAAATGCTTCACATTTGCTTGAATAAGTTCAGCTTCTAAATCATTCAAGAAGCTTGACACCATCCAGGACAAAGCAGCCCACTTGATTGGCACCACATCCACAAGCATCCACTCCCTCCAACATCAATACTCAGTAGCAGCCCTGTGTGTCATCTTAAGGTGCACTGCAGAAATTCAGCAAAGATCCTCATACAACACCTTCTTAACCCACAACCACTTCCATCTAGAAGGACAAGAGCAGGAGATATGTGGGAATGCCACCACCTGCAAATTTCCCTCCAAACCATTAACCATCCTGACTGGAAATATATCTCCATTCCTTCACTTTCACTGGGTCAAAATCCTGGAACAGTTGGAGAGGTGCGGGCTACATGTAAGTGAAATGCCTTCTCATTGTCTTTCTAAATTCAATCAAGGTCAGCATGACAGGAAACAGGCACCAATTATTCCATAGTAAGTGCTATAATAAACCAGAGTCGGCAAACATCAATGATTTCAAGCTCAGCCCAACATTAAATTTTGGCATAAATCAGACATGAAGGGAATATAAGCAAAGTAAAACTGCAATAGGGCCTAAGTTGAGTTTAACATCATTTAAAGACAATTAATTGAAGCAATTAGAAACTTTTAAATTTCATTTGACTCTTTTAAGATGATTAAAGGGCAAACAATCTGATCAGCTTTGTTAACAAAAACAAAGTTAAAATCACTAACTGCTTTCCTTGACCAGGCTATGGGACAAACTGAACAACATGGCTGCATCTGCTGACACCTTTCAACATTAGCAAGCGCTGGTCTCAGTTGCAAAGAAGGAGCACATTAACAGTGAAACAAAACTGATCTTGAACAGTAGTTCAAAACAGACAATTTCAAATCAGTACTACATTTTAGTGCATAATTTCATTTCTCATGGAAGCCAATTTCACTTCACTCTCCTTAGTGCAAACAGGGCATAAAAGGATAAACTCCCTATACAAATGTAAGCTAATGTATGAAGAATTATTGTGGACAAGTCAATTTTCTTTGGAAAGCTATTTAGATGATTTGTTTCCCCACAATTGATATTGATGCACTTGGTGAGGTGCAGGGACCTTTATCATTTTGCAAAAGACAATTCTCCATGCCTCTCTCACAGATCTCATGTCCTTATAATTTCTGCACAGAATAACATTCAGGAAGCAATGCTGTTCTTTCTCTTGATGTTCCTGGTGACTTGCAACCATTTCACCATTGTGGTTTCGTTTATCTATTCTAATTAAATATCTCTGCAGAGAAAAGAGGAGATTCTGGTCTTCACATTGTCAGAAAATAAAATCATCCAGTCTGTAGCAGTTTAGGAAGTGGAAAATGGCTGGCGGCATTCAGATGATTGTACGCAGCACTGTCAGATCCCTTGGCAGTAGTTAATTCCAGGATATGAAGTGGTAATATACCCATTTCTGCTATTAATTAAATGGTTGCTTCATCACTAATGAGCCAGCCATTTTTGATACGAACTTGAATTCTTATCCCAAATATGAAGCAGAAGTTGAAATTAATCAAACTGTTCATCTCCAAATGCAATTGGAATTGCTCACAAGGATGCAGAATCACAGCTCTTGTCTTAACCATTAAATGTAAATGGCTAGCTATTCCAGCAGATCATTATCATCAACAGCTATATGATTATTATTTCCATAGTGAGATTGTTTTTTAGTCAATGTCATAGTTACACATACATTTTCCACAGTCCACAACCTATTTAGAGTCACATGGGATGGAAAATGCTTAATATTATTCTTGGTATTGCATTACAAAACTGAACACTGCTGACTAATTGATATGGGATCCTCTCAACCATCAAAGATATCTTCATCAATTGTTCCCTGGATCATACTATATAGTTAGCTTTATGCTGCTCAGGGATTTCAGTGAAGTTATCACAATAAAACAAATCTCTAACTGACACCTAATCTTTAAATCTAATTAAGAAAAACTCTGCCTCAATGCTCTTAGAGTTGTCATTTTGCAATATCTGAATAAATCTTTGCTCCAGTGTTTAAAATAGATTGAAACAGGCACCAAAATAAATCAATGTTTTAGTTTTATACATAGTGTTATGATATTCCAAAAGCTCCTGTTGACTAACTTCCTGAAGTCTTAACAATGCAAATAGCAGTTAAATAAAATTTGTGCCATAAGAAAGAAAAACAAAAGGGAGGAAAATACTTAATATACATTCGATTGACATATAGCAGCAATATTAGCTTTTAAACAATAACATAGTCTTTATGAATGAGACATCATATCCAGAAATGTAAGCACCTGGTGAAGCTGGCATTGATCTGCCTGAGTGACTGTTTCATGTGGGTGAAGAAAGTTGTTTTAAGGAGACATTTTTAACATTTGATGCTGCTTAGAAGTCTGGTAAAGAACCCATTGGAGTAATAAACAAGAACGATTGATGGTAAAAATGATGATATAATTTATAAATTGTGTTAGAAAATTAGAAACGCAGAGGTCTTGTGGTGTGTTGGTTGCCTCCTCACTACTGAACCAGATGTTCCAGGTTTAGTTCCCATTACTGGACTTGACCATCACAAAAGGTGCAGTCAAAATGTAGCCACACACTGTGTCAGCTAGTAAAAATGAAAGAGACTCTTGGTTGGCCTTGCTCAGGTTCCCAGCCTGGATAAATGGGCATCCAGCTGGAATACTGATCACAATAGTGGTAAAATATGGAACACCAATTTTCAACTTCCATCATCTGTTTTTAATACATATGATATTTCTGGACTACAATGATTTTAAGAAGCAAGAAAAACCTTGGATTTAAAGTGGCTGCTGTGATTACATGACCAAAGATTATAGCAATGTCAGGAAATTAATGTGAAAGAAATCATCTGAATGAAAATGACCATTTAACTGAAGACACCTTGTGTAAACCTGTCTGTGTCCTCCTGAGTTTAAAATGTTCAGTGATTTAATGGAAGTACTTAAAATGCCTGAAGCAAGCATTAAGAAATTTGCATTTCCTGTTTCAATTTACCCTTGTATTTGAAATTACACATATTTGACATAAAAGTTTGTATGTAATTCTTCAATGAACAATGCAGGCATAAACCATGCCCCATTAGTTTCTTGGCCAAGTAGCATGGAAAGAGACAAATAAAATAGATTTACAAATGACTGGGAGATATTATCTCTCTCCTTGTTTTCTCCCGATTATCTTAATAGTCAGCACCATCATTGAAACAAATTGTAGAACCATCCATTTGCTGAGGACTCAAGGTTTCTACAAATTTTACTGCGACTGATAATACAGGACATCAACTAAACAGCTATGATCTCAGGTTTAATGTTAACACCTCAGACAGCACAAGAATTTTTACAACTGCATTTTCTTCAACTTGATAAAATACGAGACACACTCCTCTTTTAAAACCTTATGTGTGTTTGATGTCACATTTTCTTATTTTTCTTGGCGTTAGTAAGTAATAAAATTCCTCTTTAGGACATTCATGAAAACATTGTAATTGGCTCCTTAGTTTTGACTAGGCCTTTAAATGAAGCATATTTGCAGCATTTTAAAAATAATTCAGAATGTTTGATGCTATGGGGGAGGGCGTTCGAAATAGGGGAAAGCTGATTCACCTCCTCCTTACCCAATCACAACAAATAACCCAGCAAATTTTTTTAAAATTACCGTTGATCAGAAGATGATCAGTCACAGTGATGACCCCATGTGACATAAGAAATGCCAAAGAAGCAAACTTAAAATTGCAATACAGTAACTATCCAATATTAAACCATTAAGGCATTAGATTTTCAATCACCATTTCTCAAACTTGTAGCTTAGGATTTCCAAATGTTAGCGTCACTTTTGATGGCCTGAGCTATCGTTTGATGGCAGATAATCAAGGAAATTGCCTGAAGGACTGTCATGTACTTCTCAGTTTTTGACTGGACTAACATGACCATTGCCCTTTATCTATTTTTCCAATGAGTGCCCTGATGGTCTCATGCATTACTGCCCTTGTGATATAAAGTCAGTCAGTGTGGGTGACAGCCTTAATGGTCATTCACAATTTTCTCATCAGAGAACTACTTATACTTATACCTACAAAATAGCAACCATTGTTTTCTTAGATCATCAAAAAAAATTGTTAAATTTTCTTCCGCATGACATATTCCATGTTCACAGTCGCTGTGTAGGAATGTAAGGCTTACATATGAATACAGTAGACCAATGTTGTAATGCAACCTTTTTTACCTGTCTGACAATATGATTGTCTGCCAAATACATGATGGCAATATCTGTCTAAATAGTATGAAGGTAGATAATGAATAACTCACTTGCCTTTATTCCCTATCATTTAAGACATTAGAACATTTCAAATATTTATAGTCAATGAAATACTTTTGAAGTATTATGTGTTTGAAGTGTTATGCTTGGAGCCAATTTATGAGAGGTAAAGTCCCAAAAACAAAAATGGTGACAAATGACCAGATAGTCTGCTTTTTACATTGTGTTACTGTTAAAGTGTGGTTATTAAAGTGTAAGACATTTTAATACATATTAAAATAGAAGCAAGAATATCAGATACACAACCCGAAAGTATTTGTAGACATGTTTGACTTTTAATTCCAAACTGTGTTGCTTTTAAAATGAGGACAGCTACAGAAAAGCTGTGGATAATGATGGGTTGACAGCCCCCCTGTTCAATAGTAAGCCATCCCTGCAGTTTATATCTCAAACTGCAGTCACACAGGCACAGGAATTAAACAAACTCGACTGAAGTGGACTAGTTGGACTTAATGCTCTCATGTACTATGCTGGATTTGAGCAATATTGTACTGTGAGTTTACAGTCACAGAACTATCCTCCAGTTATCCTTGTTGGTAGGTAAAGGCTCTCTGTTACTCCAAGTGCAGCAAACCAGTTAAAAAAGAATCAGGACAAAGGAACTTCCAACAACTTAAAAATGAAGAGTCTTGAAAATGTCATTGTTAGCAAAAATAATTTTGTCAAAACATTTTGACAATATTGTGTTGTATTTCACAAATCCATTTGATAATCGTTTATAGGGTCATGGAACCATACAACACAGAAACAGGCCCTTTTGGTTCAACTTGTACACACTGACCAGACATCTCAATCTGCCTAGCCCTATTTGCCAGCGTTTGGTCTATATCCTTCTAAACCTTTCCTATTCATATGCCCATCCAGATGCCTTTTAAATGTTGTAATTGTACTCACCTCCACCACTTCCTCTGGCAGCTCATTCCATACAAGTGTGACAAAGTTACCCCTCAGGTCTGTTTTAAATCCTTCCCCTCTCACCTTAAATCTATGTCCCCTAATTTTTGAACCCCCACCCTTGGCAAAAGATCTTTGTTATTCACATCTATCCGTGCCCCTCATGATTTTATGATTCTCTATAAGGTCGCCCATCAGCCTCCAATTCAGGTTAAAAAAAAGTCCCACCCTATTCAGCTTCTCCCTATAGCTTAAATCCTTCAGTTCTGGCAACATTCTGGTAAATGTTTTCTACACCCTCTCAAATTTAACACAATCTTCCCTATGGAAGCCCGCCAAAATTGTGCATAATATCCTAAAGCCTCATGTCTACACCCACAATATGACATCCCAACTCCTATAGTCAATGTTGTAACCAATGAAGATAAGCATGCCAAATGGCTTCTTCACTACCTTGTCTACCTGAGACTCCACTTTCAAGGAATTATGCACCTGCACCCCTACGCCTCTTTGTTCAGCAACATTCCCAAGATCCTGCTATTATTTTGGTAGGACATAAAACAGGCAGGACTTCTATACTTAATAGCCCTCGGCCCATTGGCCCATCTGATCAAGTCCCAATTTATACTGAGATAATCTTCTTCACTGGTCCACTACACATTACACAATCATGTTTCTAATAATTAATATATATATGAATAGTTGAATATGTATAGTTGAACAAAGACAGTCTTGAATTATTTGAAATTTCTTTATAAATTTCTTATAATGTAAATTTGCTACATTGCTTTTGGGCTGAGCTTACCATTTCCCTCAATCCAGTCTTATGATTTTTATAGTGATGAAAAAGAATATTAAGTATTGGTAAGTCACTAAAATTGATAGCCGGAGCCCAACAGAGAAAATGTGATGTTGGTGTAAATGATCAGGAAATTTGATAAATGCTAAGTACCAAAGGTACCAACCAACACAGATGAGGTTCAACAACTGAGAGCTTTCATTGATAAACAATAACAGATCAAAAGTCCCAGAATAGTGAATAGGGTCCTTCTGTTCCCCACTTACCACCCCATATCTACAGGATCATTAGCCACCATTGCCACCATCTCTGTGGGGTGCCACCACCAGACACATATCCCCTTTCCCTCCTTTGTCTGTTTTCTGCTGGGATAATTCCCCTCCCCTCCCAACACCACTCCGCAATGCCAAGGCATCTTCTCATGCAATTGCAGAAGGTGTAACACTTAACCATTTACTTCCTCCCTCCTCACTACCTACAAGGTAAAGCAGCAATTTACCTGCACCTCACACAATGTCATCTACTGTATTCGCTGCTGATAAAGCAATCTGCTCTTTAGTGGGGAGTTGAAATGCAGATTGTGCAACTGCTTTGAAAAACACCTATGCTCTGTCCACAAAAATGATCCTGAGCTTCCTAATGCCTGCTAATCCAATACACTACCCTGTTCTCTGGCCAGCATCTCTGTCTCAAGTTTACTGCAATGCTCCAGCAAAGCTCAGTGCAAGCTCAAAGAACACCACCATAACATTCTCTGCTTGGGGACCCTGCAATTTTCTGGGCTCAACATTGACTTCAATAATTTTAGGTCTGAGTGCTTTTTCCCATGTCCTTATCCCAACCCCCATATACCAGGCCTTGTCATCACTTGGACTGCTATCTCAACTGATCCATTGTCAGTTACTAATGGTCCCCACTAGCAGCTGTTGATTCCCCCAGACTGACCTTCACCCAGTTCTTTGCAACATTTCTCGCTGTCCAATAAAGTCAGGGAATCCAATCCTAGTCAATTTCCTGATCCTTATCATGTTGCTGTCTGTGGGAACTTGCCATGTGCAAATTGACAGACATTTTCCAAATAGTTTTCCATCAATGGCTACATTTCAAAGTAACTCAACAGCTATGCTACACTTTGGGGTTCTTAAGGTTATGAAAGGCAATATACAAACTATACAGTTGCTCTCTCTGCACATGTAAGCAGGTTGTCAGTGTTTCTACAGCAATGTATTTGGAAGAGTGTAAAACAGATAGTTCATTGAATCACTTTCTGTAGCTGGGATTTTGTTGGAGTCACAGGCACCCCAGTGTCAGACCTGAAAGTCAGAAGCCACACCAATCGTTCATTTATCCAGCAACTAATTAGTTAATATTTTGACTCAGGCCCCTTTAAAGACTTCCATCAGCAGGGAAGATGATACTATGCGGGAATGTTGTCTCAGCCATGGTGAATGGGCATCTTCATGAGCTTCACTGTGCCTAATTAAAAGTTCCCAATAAAATCTTGCAGGAGACAACCAGGGTTCATGAGGCAATCTCCCCACACTGGTAAAACTTTCTCTGCAGGTAAAATTTCAGTAGTGAACACTTAAATGGCTCAATTGGTCTTTACGTGGGATGGTTATCCTAGATCATCTCTGTCGCTGATAGAAGGCCATGGTGACAGGAAGACAACATACACTTCTCACCACCCACACCTTTGCCCTTTCTTTCCTTCCTTCACTGTCTTGTGTTCCTCTGCCTCTCAGCCTGTCCCTAGACAGCTGATAAAGGCCCTATGTTTCTCATTGAGCTTATATGAAATAACATTTATCAAAGGTTGGATATATGCCTGTAACTAATATTATCATGTTCAGCAGTTGCAGCTTGAGGGGACAGAAATCTTGAAAACTTCACAAACTTTTTCAACAATTCAAAGAATAGAGATTTCAAGGAAGTGAAATTGTGTTATGACATGGGGTAAACCCCTCTGCAAATTTAAACCAGCCTCACAGAAAAGATTCACCTTGTGCTGTAATCTGTTTAAAGTTGAGAAGCAAAGAACTATCCCAGAGGTCACTAAAGTAAAAATTAACAACTTTATTCTTTAACAGAGAATATTAAAACCAGCAACTATTTACAACTCCTTTCTTCAAACCCATCTTTTATCTCCCACTCTACAATACTAGTCCGATAAAAGATTCTCGATTAAGATTTACAAAAAAAAGTTTCAAAACCGATCAGCTTTGCAAACTCTCCTTTGTAGATTTTTCTCTGTTGATTTTCTCTCCGTCGGTTTCGATGTTCTGCTGCACAAATTTATCGACTGGTACCTTTCAGAGAGCTGTTCTGCTGGCAGTCTGTACTTACTGATGGCTTAGCCGTCCTCTCCCTAACTGTTCAAAATGTCCAGTTTATACCCCAAAACATCAGATCGTTTCATTGGTCCTAATATTATCAAAATACTAAATTCAAATTTGATTGGATTTTGGTTTCTTGGGGCATAATTTAAACTGATTGGCTGAACTTGAATTTGTTTTTGTTTTATGGCAACCCAGCTGCTGCTATTTGTTTTGATCAAGTGTTACATTGTTACCTTGTTCAGGACTCTCTGTGCTTTGTCAGTCCTTGCTAGCTTTACAATTCTGTTAAAGATACTGTACACCTCTACACCTTCGTAACATTTGTCTTACACTATAGCCAAGACAAGGTGGGGGTAAACTTGACACATAAAGTACTTGCATGTGTAGCTGAAAGAAATAGTTATGAAACTGACAGTCCTGGACTTCAAAACTTAGTTTGGCAATTTGAGAGCTAATGGAGGTGAGTTTTTTTTTAATAAGGAGCAATATGTCAAAATATGATAGATGATCAAAACTGTTACACAAACTGGAGCAAGAACTGAGTGGTATCATATGTATCAGTTCAAGATGGATCAAATCCTGCAAGAAACAATTTAGCAATTATGTATTTCCAGTGGCAATACAGTTTTTATGGACTGTCTAGAGGTTAACTCACTTATTATATTTGTATTACCATGAAGCTTTCCAAGGACTCATAAATTTATACATCTGAACAGTAAAATAAATGGATTATAAGTTATCAGTAACTTGTTTTGCACTCTGCCCAACTTTTTTGTCCATGAACTTCAATAGAAAATAAAATTATACGGAGTCCAAGGTGGCCACCAGATTTACTACAGATTACTTGGCACTACCTCACAAAATCAATTTCTATTGATTATTTATTAATGTGTTGTAAGTTTGCCTCTGCCAACTTCAAATGAAGAACTGCAGTTGCCAGAAATCTGAAACAAAACAGCAATTGCTGGAGAAACTCAGCAGGTCTGGCAGTTTTGAAGACGGGTCACAGGTCCTGAAATGTTAACTCTGCTTTCTCTCCATAGATGATGCCAGACCTGCTGAGTTTCGTCAGCAATTTCTGTTTTTTTGTTTCAGTGTTTAATTCCTATTTTGCTATGTTTCATGATTATTCCACAGTTTCCTGGAGTTGTGTCTGAGGTACAACAAGGCGGTGTTATAGTGTTGCCTGTTTAGGAGTTATGGATAGCCTTATAAGCATCTTCCAATGAAACACCTTCATTTGAAAAAGGGAAGGAGACAGAAAGCTTGTTGCTGCAGCAGCCCATATTTTCCAGCAGATTTCCAGGTGTCAGTAACAGACTTGAGGATGGGAAGAACTGTAGCAGGACTCCTTTTCATTCTTGGATTTGCCAGGGTGTAGTAACTACAAACCACAGCTCTTCTCAACCTGCTGTGGTCCTTTTCATCATCCCACTTGTCTTCTCTACTAGTTCAGGAAACACAGAAGCAGGATTCTGGGATAGAGCAATCATAATTCATGCAAATCTGTTAGTTCAGTTGCCAATGTGAAAATGTTTCCCTTTTTTCTAGTAGGGAAATAATAAACAAGTTTCCACTCAAAGTTTTCCAATGTTCCACTTGCATTTGTTGTCCCTGAAATGAATTTGAAACAGATCCATCCTTGTAATTTTAAACATCTATGAGATGTGACCTGCCGGTATAAGTTATTCTGAGATCTACCTCGCTTCAAAGAATACATTATATGCTTTGATATCCTGAGAGTCACTTCTGTTAATTTTTGTCAAGAAAAAAATATGACCTGCATTATTTAGTTAAATTTCACAAGCTCACAATTGGACAGCCAATGAGGAATACTGACATTTCAGAACCCTGTCAAATTTAACATTATTTAAAATGCAAATAACTGTATTGGTCAGGCTTCCCCTTCTCACCATTGATGTTATCCTGGGATGGAAACAGGGATTGTTATGGACCAGGCCAGACCCCCTCAAAATATTTCAAGAAGGTAGTGCAGATCCTAACTTTGCTCGTTGTTTTAAGCAAGTGTACAGTGGATGTTCCAGGAGAGAATTACATGGTCTGACTAGTTAGTTTTAAATAAAAACAGAATTTATTTTCAGATTAATGAATGAAACACAAAGAACAGAAGACAGAATACTGAATGATTTATCCTACCTGAACACAATAGGCTATCCCGGTTTAATGATGCTGTTCCAATATATTTGCAACACTCCCAATAAACAATCCTTGGCACAAAAGTTAAAAGGAAAAATGAGCTTACCGGTTTGATATTAGAAGGAGAGAAAGCGCAGCCTGAGCTTCATGCATACTGCTGCTGAACCGCCAGGAATGCTGAACTAGCCACTACCCTTTCATTATACAAGTTTTTTTTTTAACTTGAACGCCTTCTGCCTGAGGTAGTACCTGTTAGCTATAAATAAATGAGCCATAAAATGTATCAAAACTCAGACTTTTTGGAGTCTGGGCCATTCGCAATTTCTTTGAAAAAAGTCGGGGACAACATAATCTTGCCAGGATGAGCAGCCTCATCACAGTCTGAGGAGGTGATGGAAGCAATGTTATTAGTAATTTTCTTAAAGGAATTGGATGTTTACCTGAAAAGGAGAGTTTGCCAGGCTGCAGGGAAAGGGAAATGGGGTGAGACTAATCTTTTAAAGAGCCATTATGGGTACACTGGACCATCTCCGTTGGCCTCTAGAAAAAAAAGCTCTGGATTTTCTATAGTTTTGCTCCAGCTTTTTTGAAGCCATGGAGAAAGGAGTTGGACATATTCAGATGCATTGAAAGTGGGATCACAGCAGATCAGGCCAGTATCCAAGGAGACAACACATGATAACATTTTAAGTCCAGATGATTCTTTATCAATACAAATTCCAGCATCTGCAGTCATTTGCTCCTACTTTGAAAAGTGTTGACTTTCTGTTGGTTCTGTTACACCTCCCAGTCACCAGTAAAGCTTCAGGTACAGTTGTTGCATGTCTGCATTCTCTCAAAATAAGGACAAGGAAACTGCCATATTTCTGGGCATGGCAAAGTAAACTTGCTGTCTTATGGTTCAGTGCTCCAATTTCCTATCTGACAGATCCCCAGTCTTTATCCTATTTATCAAATTCAGTATTAATTATTAGACCCACACAAACATTTTTATTGACCTGCTGATTATACCTAAGCAGTTTTAGACTTCTGAATTGTCTGTTTTAGTAAAATAAAACTTAAACTGTCTTCAGACTTTGGAGAATTAGAATAATCTCTCTATAGTACATTTTGGACATTGTACATTACGCATACAAATTTGAAATTTCAGATGACTAAACTTTTCAGCTGAGAACCTCCTTCTTGGATTATGAAAGTAATTTTATCTATTTATTTAGTGTATGACATCCCAATAAATAAATTAGTTTTGAGAAAGTTTATCAATGTGTAAGAAACATTTGTGAAACACTGCCTTGTGAAACAAAAAATGTCTGGCTGATTCAAGGCAAGGACCTGAATAAAATGGATTCATACATAACAGTAAGCTATTTGGAAGTCATTTGCTTAGCTATTATGTGAAAAATTTGGTTGTTGGCCACTATTTTTAGCTACAATTCTTTTCAACAGACAAACTAATATAGAGGGATAATGTGAAACACCAAATGGAAAAGGAAAAGATCCAAAAGCAAAATAAAACTAACACCTGTAGTGCTAAAACACTGTTAAGAATATGACAAATTCAATTGTATTTAGGATGCTCTGCAGGAATAGTTTAATTATCCTGCCTAGACAACCATAACTGAGGGCTATAATTAATAAAAACATTCCACAGATAATGTGTGTAGATAATGTCAGTTAGTCATTTAATAATGAGGTAGAATCTATCCAATAGTTAGTCTAACGTAGTTTAGTCCACATTCTCTGTATTGGATGCATAGGTAGATCGATGTGATTTACAGTCAACTTTAAATCATAATTTAGTTGCGACTTGAATCAATATTTAAGTTAAGAACGTTTGAGGGAGCATCTAGAACAATAGCTTGCCATTAATTTCAGATTTTGGATATAGTCCTTGGAATGATTGCATATTCAAGAGACCTAATTCTTTTTTCTTTGGTGTATAGTCTGGCTACAGTCAAGTCATAGAATTGTAGAGGCTTACAGCATGGAAACAGGCCCTTCGGCCCCACTAGTCCCTGCTGCCCAGTTTTACTTGGAGACCATCAGCTGCCAGGTTGGTATTTGGCACATTAGTGGAGAGGATCGGGAGATCTGGTTGTAGAGGGATTTCACTTGAAAATTTATCTCATCTATCTCTAATGTTTTGGTCATACTTTGGGAATACATGCCCTGCATCACAACCCTTCAATATTCCTTTGAGGCTAAATGGTAAGGTGACTTTACAATGTGGCTTCACTAGTTTTTAAGTGTGATTGTCAATTGTATTCCTATGGTTTGCGTTCTCAATCTGCTTTAAATATGTCCTCTATTTTTATTGCAGCTCAAGCCTGTATGTCATCACTTTGTCCACACCGACCCGCCGAAGTGCAACCCACCCATTCCCCTACATTTACCCCTTACCTAACACTACGGGCAATTTAGCATGGCCAATTCACCTGACCTGCACATCTTAGGACTGTGGGAGGAAACCGGAGCACCTGGAGGAAACCCACGCAGACACGGGGAGAACGTGCAAACTCCACACAGTCAGTCGCCTGAGGCGGGAATTGAACCCGGGTCTCTGGCGCTGTGAGGCAGCAGTGCTAATCACTGTGCCACCGTGAGATCTGCAAGGAAGCATTCATGTTTATACTTTAATGAATTTGAAGAAAGAAATTGATTGTACAACTGGAGGCTAATGTGGAAGTAGAAAATGTAACTAGACATTTCCATTTAATAGTTTGAACAATGCTACAGTTATTGATGACAGTAACTGTGCTTTTAATGTTTAATTCTTCCAAGATTCAGCAATATCTGCTGATGAATGAACATATTATGAAATTATCTATAACTGTTGCCTGAAACACAATTTTAATTGGAAGAAATTCTTGGGTGTATCTTCCCTCCCCACCTAACTCTAAGCATGGTGACAAGAATTGCAAGAAATGTAGGTTACAGTGGTAATACTGATCTTAAACCTAAGAACTGTAGAATAAGGATCATAGTAGCTAACAACCAAGTTTTTCTACGACTGAAAATTGTATCCCACCCAGCAGATGGGATTTCCCTAGCGGTAAACATCTTGACATTTAGAGAACATGGTTGGATGGTGTCTACTATTTCAAGATGTATGAAGGATCTGCAGAATAGGATGCATCCACTATATCCAGCAGAACACCTAAGCACTTTTCCCAGTCTAGTTTTGAACTGCATCAGGGATCAACTTCACCAGCATTAAGCCTTCCACCTCCTACCTCTGTACTGGTGAAGTGAGTTCAATTAAATCAATCGAATTTAATTTGGTATTCAGTTTCGTATCAACCACTGTGCATTAATTTTTTTTTAAAATGCAGGATAATTGCACCTTTAAAGACACAGGTATGTGTTAATAATTCTTAATAAGTATCGGTCCACTGAGTGCTGGCGTCATCTAAGAGGAAGTTTGTGCTTCAAGGTGAAATTCTCCGAAGGGCAATTTATTTCAATATCATTCACTTTGTGCAAGAAATTATTTCAAAATAAGTATCACAATTATAGATTATGATGATAGCATTTCTCCTACAATTTGGGATGGAGTCTGTCTTCAAGGTGGGAAGAAATATTACACTGCATGATAGCTGACAGAGCAGAGCTCTAGGAAAAATAGGATCTCTGTTCTATAGAGGCCTGGTTGTCTCTGATTTTGCAGTGGTCCCCAATTTTAAATAATTTTGTTGACTATATATTATTCCCATTTATGTTTTATATCAGAAAAATATATCAATTTTAAGGGACAAAATTTGTGGTGTTCATTTCAGAAAGTCATTTTACTGCTTTCTTTTCTCAACTGTCATTTGATTTATCCCCTCTCAGTATCACATGCCTCACTGAGACGATAACACACAACAGCACTGCCTTGCAAGTATACCTACAGCTTGCCACTGTGTACACTAGTCTGCAGGATCTATTGTGTTTTAAAATGTAATAATTACTTGTATTCAGTTACCTTATTCAAGCAAAAGAAATGGGTACTGGAAAGCTTAAAAAGCCATTTCCTTTCATCAAACAAAAATACTAGTGAAAGGTTTCACAGTGCCTCAATCATATATCTGCCTCGTGACCATTTCAGCATAATGAATGAAGATATTGCAATTTTTCAAACTATATCTTAAGAATGGACAGAAAAGATTTAAGATATCTGAAATCACATTTTATGACTTTGGCCGAGATCTGAAACACAGGTACAGTGTATATCCGTAACAAATGTAGACCATTTAGACTCTCCAGCTTGCCCTGTCATTCTACATCATCACTTGTTATCTACTTCAATATCATCTTCTCATCCGATCTTGATATTCCTCGATGTGATTAATTTCTTTAAATTTATCAATCTCCATATTGAACATACAAAATGACTTACAAGCTTTTGGAGTCAAGAGCTTTGATGATTAACCACCCTCAAAGTGAAAAAATTCATTCTCTGTCCTAAATACCTTGCCCCTTATCCTAAGAATGTGCCCCTGACTCCAGATTCCAGATTCCAGATTCCACCCCCTCCCCAGCCAGGTGAAACATCATTTCTCTATCTAGTCTATCTAGTCATAGAGTCATACAGCATTGAAACTGACCCTTCAATCTAACCAGTCCATGCTGACCATGTTCCCAAATAAACCAGTCCCACCTGGGCATTTGGCCCATATCCTTCCAAACGTTTCCTATTCATGTATTTATCCAAATGCTGTAATTATCTGTCCATCCACCACTTCGTCTAACAACTCATTCCATGCATTAACCACTCTCTGTGTAAAAGTTATTCCTCATATCCTTTATACATCTTTTCCCTCTTACCTTAAAAATATACCCCCTGGTTTTGAAAATTCCCACCTTTGGGAATAGACCTTTGCTAATCACCTTATCAATGCCCCAATTGATTCTGTAAATCTTTGTAAGACCACCCCTTAATATTCTACGCTCCATGAAAAAACTTCCAGCCTATCCTGCCTATTTTTATAATTCAAACCCTCCATTCCCAGTACCATTCGTGTAAATCTTTTCTCTAGTTTAATAATATTATTCCTATAACAGGGTGACCAGAATTGCACACAGTACTCCAGAAGAGGCCTCACCAGTGCCCTGCACAATCTCAACATGACATCACATCTCCTATACATTACTCAAAAGTCTGAGCAATGAAGTCAAACATGCTAAACACCTTCTTAACCTGATTTGGAGATGCTAGTATTGGACTCGGGTGTACAAAGTTATAAAGCCCACAACACCAGGTTATAGTCCAACGGGTTTAATTGAAAGCACTAGCTTTTTGAGCGCTGCTCCAAAAGCAAGTGCTTCCAATTAAATCTGTTGGACTATAACCTGGTGTTGTGTGATTTTTACCTTCTTAACCTCTCTCTCTATCTGTGATACAAATTTCAAGGAATTAAGTACCTGAAAGCCAAGTCTTTCTGTTCTACAGCACTACCCAGAGCCCTACAATTAATTGTACAAGTCTTGCCCTTACTTGTTTTATCAAAATGCAATATCTCGTATTTATCCAATCTTCGTGATTAGAATTATCTAAGTTTCACTGAGGCTCATTTATCTAAACTGCAGAAAATACAGGCCAATTTTTCTCATAGGAAAGTCCTTTCAGTGATTCATAAACAAAGATATTCTTGAACTGCTAAAATGTATGTTATGTTCACGGATGTTACTACATGCCTCTGGAGCAGGTGGGACTTGAACCTCAGTTGTTTTACTCACAAGTAGGGATACCACATTTTCATCACATTAGCCTTCCCTTGAACCTGCTTAAAATGTGAACATTCCATGCACCTGTGACACTCCAATCCTTTTGCTCAGGATAAATAACAAACAAGATAGCAGCCTATTTGTCTTGCTGGCTCACGATGGACAATCAAGATCTCCAATCTGAGTAGGTGTTAAACAAGTATGAAATAAGTCTCATTAGCCTTTCATTGTTTTTGATGGTTCCTCATATCATAAACAAAGGCCCTGTTTGTCTTATGACCTCAGAAATGTGAAAGTCTTTGGCACTGGGTCTATAAGTGCACTCCACCACCTTTTATGGCTTACCTTTCCACAAAGTAGTGTCATGGGGCCTTTTGTATCTACCTGGTAGATCAGAAGGGGTTTCACTTTAACATTTATCTGAAAGACGGTGTAGCACTCCATCTGAAACTGCACGTGATTATCAACCTTCATTTTTTTGCTCAAGTCCTGGAGTTAGACTTGAATTAATTGACCTCCTAGTTCAGAGGAATGAATGCTACCAACTAAGCCACCTTAAAATAATATGAAGAAACTAGCAGTTATGGAAATGAATGTGCTTAGTGGCATAGTGTGAAGACAACAATCTCTTCCTCAATTTCAACAAAACAAAGGAGCCCATCATCGACTTCAGGAAACAGAATGGAGGACATACCGCTGTCTCTATCAATGGTGCTAAGGTGGGGATGGTCAAGTGCTTCAAATTCCCAGGAGTAAATATCAGCAAAGATCTATCCTGGTCCATCCTTGTCAATGCTACCATCAAGAAAACATAACACCTGTACTGCCTCAGAAGGCTAAGGAAATTCTGCATGATCACAATGATTCTTACCAAATTCTGTAGATGCACCATAGGAAGTATCCTATCTGGATGTATCACAGCTTATTATGGTAACAGCTCTGCCCAAGATCACAAGAAATTACATAGAGTTATGAATGCAGCCCAGTGCATCATGAAAACCAGCCTTTCATCCATTGACTCTGTCTACATTTCCCTTGCCTCAGGAAATCAGCCAATACAATCAAATAAGCTTTTCACCCTGGTTATAATCTCTTTCACTCTCTTTCATTGGGTAGAAGATACAAAAGTTTGAAAACATGAACCAGCAGATTTAAGGACAGCTTCTTCTCTGCTGTAATCAGACTTATGAATGGACCTCTCATACATTACAGTCGATCTATCTCTCCACCTGCTCTGTAGATGTAATACTATATTCTGCATTCTGTTCTGTTACCCTGATGTTCCCTGAGATAGAGGTACAAATATGTAAGCAGTTTATGGAAAGATGTAGGAGCAACAGGGTACTGGGGCAAGGAGATTTTAATTTTCCCAACATTGACTGGGATTCATTTAGTGTTAGAGGTTTAGATGGAGCTGAATTTGTAAGAATCATTCAGTAGGGTTTCCTAGAGCAGCACATAAATAATCCAACTTAGGAAGTGGCCATACTGGACATGGTGTTGGGGAAGTTTCAGTAGTGGATTACTTTGGGAATAGTGATCACAATTCTGTAAGTTTTAGAATACACATGGACAAAGGCGAGAGTGGCCCTAAAGGAAGGTATGATTTGGGGGTTGGCACATAATACAAAACTTTTTTCCCTGTATCTGGGTACATGTGACAATAATAAACTAAATCAAATCAAATCAAATCCATGTTGCTCTGGGAAAATCCTTATATGAGGAGTCTATAATAGGTGAAAAGGAGTCAATAACCTTCAACTGCTCCAGGATGGCACGGTGGCACAGTGATTTTCACTGCCACCTCATAGTGCTAGGAACTTTGGTTCAATTCTAGCCTTGTGTGATTGTCTGTTGGAGTTTGCACATTCTCTCTTTGCTCTGCACAGTCTTCCTGCAGTCCAAAAGTTGGGTGGATTGGACATGCTAAATTGCCTATCATGTCCAGGGATGTATTAGATGGGTGGGTTAACCAAGATAAATGTGAGGTTATGGGGATAGCACAGGGGCTGGATCTGGGTAGGATGCTCTTTGGAGAGTCAGTGGAGACCCAATGGGAAAAAAATGGATTCTTTCCACACTGTAAAGATTCTATGAGTCCATTGATGCTAAGTTTGGGATCAGTGAAATGAAGACTGAAAAGCCTACCTGTGCATTGGCGCTCTTAGTCAATGTGTTGCAGATAAAAGTCAGTGCAAGTTACCCTGCTAGAGTAGGACCTCAGAGGTAATAATCTCAGGATTGCTGCCAGTGCCATGTGCTAGTCCAAGTAGAAATGAAAGATTAGGCAGGATGAATGTGTGGCTTGAGAGATGGTGCAGGAGGGTGGGGTTCAGATTTTTGGGACATTGGGACCAGTTCTGGGGGAGATGGGGCTATTACAAATCAGACAATCTACACCTGGGCCTGACTGGAACCAATATCCATGGGGGGTTCTTTTGCTAATGCTGTTGGGGCGAGTTTAAACTAATGTGGCAAGGGGATGGAAACCAAATGAGGAGGTTCGTGGACTGTAAGGACGTAGTAACTAAAGCCTGTAAGGAACTAGGTAATGAAGTCAGCATGACTAAGGGTAAGAGTAAGCAAGGAGCAGATGATGAATGCAAAGGAACAGGTGGTCTGAGGGGCATTGATTTTAATGCGAGAAGTGTAGTAGGTAAGGCAGACATAACTAGGGCTTGGATTAGTACCTGGGAGTATGATGTTATTGCTATTACTGAGACTTGTTTGAGGGAAGGGCATGATTGGCAACTAAATATCTCAGGATATCAATGCTTCAGGCAGGATAGGGAGATAAAAGAGGTAGAGGAGCTACATTACTGGTCAGAGAAGATATCACAGCTGTGCTGAAGGAGGGCACTATGGAGGACTCGAGCAATGAGGCAATATGTGCAGAGCTCAGAAAGAGCTCATTGTCCGGTAACAATGTTGGGACTGTACTATAGGCCTCCCAACTGCGAGCATGAGATAGAGGTACAAATATGTAAGCAGTTTATGGAAAGATGTAGGAGCAACAGGGTACTGGGGCAAGGAGATTTTAATTTTCCCAACATTGACTGGGATTCATTTAGTGTTAGAGGTTTAGATGGAGCTGAATTTGTAAGAATCATTCAGTAGGGTTTCCTAGAGCAGCACATAAATAATCCAACTTAGGAAGTGGCCATACTGGACCTGGTGTTGGGGAAGTTTCAGTAGTGGATTACTTTGGGAATAGTGATCACAATTCTGTAAGTTTTAGAATACTCATGGACAAAGGCGAGAGTGGCCCTAAAGGAAGAGTGCTCAATTGGGGAAAGGTCAACTATACTAAAATTCAGCAGAAGCTGGGGAATGTAGATTGGGAGCAGCTGTTTGAAGGGTTAATTCACATTTGATATGTGAGAGGCTTTTAAAGAGAGGTTGATTAGAGTACATGTTGCTATGGAAATGAGGGTTAGAAATGGCAAGATTAGGGAACCATGGATGACAGGTGAAATTGTGAGACTAACTAAGAGGAAAAAGGATGAGTACATAAGTTCTAAGCTACTGAAGACAGATGAAGCTTTGGAGGAATATCGGCAATGTAGGACCAATCTGAAATGAGGAATTAAGAGGGCTAAAAAGGGCCATGAGATATCCTTAGCAAACAGGGTTCAGAAAAAACCCTAAAGCCTTTTATTCATATATAAGGAGCAAGAAGGTAACGAGAGAGAGGGTTTGTCCACTCAAGGACAAAGGAGGAAAGATATGCATGGTGTCAAAAAAAAAGTGTGAGATTCTTAATGAGTTCTTTGCATCGGTATTCACTGTGGAGAGAGAAATGATGGATGTTGAGGTTAGGGATAGATGTTTAATTACTCTAGGTCAAGCCGGCATAAGGAAGAAGGAAGTGTTGGATATTCTAAAAGGCATTAAGGTGGAAAAGACTCCAGGTCCAGAAGGGATCGATCCCAGGTTATTGAGAGAGCAAGAGAGGAAATAGCTGGGGCCTTAACAGATATCTTTACAGCATCCTTGAACACGGGTGAGGTGCTGGAGGACTGGAGAATTGCTAATGTTGTCTCCTTTTTTAAGAAGGGTAGCAGGTATAATCCAGGTAATTATGGACCAGTCAGCCTGACATCAGTGGTAGAGAATCTGCTGGAGAAGATACTGAAGGATAGGATCTATTCCCATTTGGAAGAAAATGGGCTTATCATTGATTATCAACATGGTTTTGTGCAGGGAATGTCATATCTTACCACTTAATAGAATTCTTTGAGGAAGTGACAAAGTTGATTGATGAGGGAAGGGCTGTAGATATTATATACATGGACTTCAGTGAGGCGTATGATAAAGTTGCCCATCGTTAGGCTGATGGACAAAGTGAAGTCACACGGGGTCCAGCGTGTACTAGCTAGATGGATAGAGAACTGGCTGGGCAACAGGAGACAAAGAGTAGTAGTGGAAGGAAGTTCCTCAAAATGGAGAGCTGTGACCAGTGGTGTTCCACAGAGATCTGTGTTGGGATAACTGTTGTTGGTGATATACATAAATGATCTGGACAGAGGCATAGGTGGCCTGATTAGCAAGTTTGCAGATGACACTAAGATTGGTGGAGTAGCGGATAGTGAAGGGGCCTGTCAGAGAATGCAGCAGAATACAGATTGTTTGGAGAATTGGGCAGAGAAATGGTAGAGGGAGTTCAATCTGGGCAAATGTGAGGTGTTACATTTTGGAAGATCCAATTCGAGCAAACTATACAGTAAATGGAAAAGTCCTGGGGAAAATTGATGTACAGAGAGATCTGGGTGTTCAGGTCCATTGTTCCCTGAAGGTGGTAATGCAGGTGAATAGAGTGGTCAAGAAGGTATACGGCACGCTTTCCTTCATTGGATGGGGTATTGAGTATAAGAATTGGCAGGTCATGTTACAGTTGTATAAGACTTTGGTTCTGCCACATTTGGAATACTGCGTATAGTTCTTGTCACCACATTACCAAAAGGATGTGGATGTGGATGTGGATGTGGATGTGGATGTGGATGTGGATGTGGATGTGGATGTGGATGTGGATGTGGAGAGGGAGCCGAGGAGATTTACCAGGATATTACCTGGTATGGCAGGTGCTAGCTATGAAGAGAGGTTGAGTAGATTAGGATTATTTTCATGAGAAAGACATAGGTTGAGGGGGATCCTGATTGAGGTCTACAAAACCATGAGAGGTGTAGACAGGGTGGATAGCAAGTTTTTTCCCAGAGTGGCGTACTCAATTACTGGAGGTCATGAGTTCAAAGTGAGAGGGAAAAAGTTTAGGAGAGATATGCATGTAAAGTTCTTTATGCAGAGGGTGATGGGTGTCTGGAGTGCGTTGCCAATGGAGATGGTAGAGGTGGGCACGATAGCATCATTTAAGATGTATCTAGACAGATACATGAATGGACAGGGAGCAGAGAGATACAGATCCTTACAAAATAGGCGACAGGTTTAGATCGAGGATCTGGCTCGGCGCAGGCTTGGAGGGCCTGTTCCTGTGCTATAATTTTCTTTTTTATGTGTTCTTTGTTGTATTAAGAGGCAGCAATATGAGAGAAGCTTTATTCCCATTGCAAAGAACAATGGAGTAGTGATTTAGCTTCCAGTCTGTGACCATTTTTCCCCCATCTCTCAGTAGCGACCCAGAATAATTGTTGTGCCTTCTCTACCTTAAAAGCAGTGACTGCAGCCTTTGAGATTATGGAGAATAGATCAGATTCTGGTCTTCAGACAGTTGCAAGAAACAATCCTTCAGGCTTCCAAGGATCAGGCAGGAGTCATTAGAGCAGCTCCTGCAGATCAATGACCACCCAGAACAAATGATACAGCTGGCACTGATTGGCAGGATGCTACTTTTGTCTCGAGAGAGTGACACGTGAATTTTCTGTGTGGTTAGCTGTCACTTAGACAGCCTAGAGTTATTTAGTAAGGTTCAACACAGCTGATGTGACATTGTTGCAAATTGCAGGGACCTTCAGTATGTTTTACCCTCAATTGTTTTAATTCACGTAAACTAATTAAAGCCTGCACTGGTTAAAAAATATTAGGCTGCACTAAACTAAAATTGAAAATTGCTTGTGTTAGATTTTAGGAGGCATAATCAGTTCACTTTCTGAATAAACATGTCCGTGATTTTGCTTCCTACAGTACGTGCGGTGTTAGATTAATTTGCTTCTCTCCTGTCAGTGACATTCTTCTGTATGGTATGGCACAGTACCCTAATCACATTATATCGCAAAATTCACATAGTAGGGTTTCAAATTTGCATTTCCTTAACATTCATCAATGCAAGGGCAAATTGATACAATGAAAAGATAAATTACTGTGTTAGATATAATTAATTTGAAAGGATCTTAAGAGCTTTTAGATTCGTTCGCAGAAGAGTGTGATTGTGTATTTGGGGAGTCAAATGATCATGTACGATTTCCAACTACATTCATTTTGTTTGATACTTCCCTCAATATTTTGAACTTTTCAGAGATTACAGCTATAAAGCTTTCTCTTTCAAAGCTCTTAATCAATTCTTCACTGGCAAACTGAAATAATGGAACTTCTCTTTCCCATTTGTCATATAGTTCAAAAGTGGTGACAGAGTGTGATGCCTGTAAAACATCTATTCCTGAACTCCAACAATCATTGTGAAATGATCAACTCTGAATGTATCCCAGACTTTTTGTGCCTGCATCCCACACAATCTTAGCTGAACAAGTAAGCATCTTACATCTGAAAGGCACACAAGAAAATGACAGAAGGAATTTCACCTCTCAAGTCCTCAGTCTGAAATTGTACAATTGTTTTGTTATAATAATCTTTTATGTCACAGCATATTCCAACAATGCCGTAAAGACAGTAATATGAATGTGACACAAAGTCTGTTCTTAAATTTAAAAGCTTTTGTTTCTGCACTTTGATTGTTAAATCATTTAATGTTAAGCATGACAAGAAGCCTGTCTGTGTGTCTGAACAGAAGCATTTCAATATGGCAGTCTTTAGGTTTTGGCTAAGCACCAATGTATACACCATGGCAATGCATGGATGCTAACAAAGCAGGTGAGCAGCACTTAGATGTAGCCTGCCCCAAACTGTAAGCTGGATTTCCATCCTTACGCAAAGTATCCTCATAGCGGCGTCCAATGCTTATTCCCAGTGTGCTCCGTATCGGAGGTCTGTTCTTGCTCAGCAGCCTGCAAGTAGATCAGCAAGATGACATGAGGATCCTGAGCGGTTGCCAAATATTGGATGCCAATATCCTTGGACCAGGGGTGCATATCTCTGGTGTCCCCAGGCCATGCCCTGAGATGCTGTCGCATAGTGACCAACATGCAGGCTCTTGGCAGTCAATGACGAGTTGAACTTGGCAGGTACCCGCTCTGACTCCCATGTCAGGAATTCTCTAAATCTCATTCCTTCAGAGCATTGGTAAGATAGGAAACTGCATATTAATGTGGTGAGATGTGCAATTAATAATGTCAGCAATAATCCCCACCAACAGGCACTTGGCACTGCCTAGCGAGAAACTCACCTTGATACCCAACAGATGCACAAATGATGCCGTGAGTTGCTGTCAACATTGAGATAGGCATTGTCAGTCTACTATCACAAATCTTACTACAGCTTACGTCATTCACGTATAAGGTTCACCCTTACAAACGTTAACCTAAGAGATTAACATTACAATTTTGAATAGAATAAAAGTTCAGTGCTGACATTAAATTCAGAATGATTCTTATTTATAGTCCACTGTGCAAAATTGATTGAGGGAGCTATGACTGTAAAGACTTTGATCAATAGTTTCATTTTTTGGCAACCATTGGACAGAGGGACAGGAACACCATCCCTCTGTGACCTGAAGGCTTTCTCTAATGAACACATGATCCACTGATTGGCCAGCTTCTGTTATATCTTTTAAAAGCAGGTATGCAACATGGCTGCCTTAATCATGTGGCCTATCAGGAGTCCAAAGTTCTTTCATAATATGTCTTAGCCAATATTCATTCCTTAATCAACATCATAAAAAAACATTTATTTGGTCTGTAGCTCATTGCTTTTTGTGAGTGATTGTTGAGCAAAATATTGGCTACTGTGTTTCCGACAAAAATGATTGCATTTCAAAAGTACTTCATTGCTTTAAAGTGCTTTGCAATATAAAGTGGGCATAAAAGGTCTTTTATAAATTGCTTTTTTTCTTCATAATACGTACTGCAGTGTCCTCAATTCTTCACCTCTGGACATTTGGGACATTTTCAGGAATAGAGAAACAGCATTGAGACAATACTATAATAGATGTAAAAGAAACAATAGCCTCCAAATACCCCATGGAATAACCAAAAGCATTTTTCTCATTATTATATCAATAATCTTTGTTAAACAGGCAAATTACTTTTTTTCCTCTTTTCTTTAATCAATCATCATTATCAACCTCATCTTTTTCTGCACACTCTTGTCATGTACTGCATATTATAGAACAAGATTTGTTATAAGTAGGGTATGCAGTATCCACAATGCTATACACCTTGTTGTTGCTAAACCCATCCCTTTAAAGAGAAGTAATAGATTTTGCAAAACATGGGAACTGCGCTAACAGGGATAAATGATATGAATGCTTGGCTGATTGCCAAAATTCTCAAGTAAATTAGTTCAGCAATGGAGATACGTATGGGGAGTTTATTTTAATGTTTTGACATTGTTATGAGATACTCATAAGCTATTAGTTCATTATGCTCTCTCCTTGCTGAAGGCTGTATATTTATTTAGACAAGATTAAAACATATGAAGTGAAAGAAAGCTTCTGTTATTGACATAAGAATGACTCTGATTAAACCTTTCATAATATTGTGAGAACAGCAGATTTTTTTATTCAAAGCAGACTTCTTGACCTTGCATTTACAATCTTATCATGTTATTATATAACACAATGGTTCTGTACATTATGCATATCGAGTGAGTATTAGTGGAAGAGTCATGAAGGGCATAGAAGCATCATAGGGTTCAAGGAGGTCACATTGGGGGAAATATGTAAATTATTTTAAAGTTGCTTTTCAAAATGTTTCTGAATCCAGACTATGGTTCATGACTCCTACCACGGGGCCAGGAACCACAAGTCATCCAGAAACTGGAGGCAGGGCAAGGGTGAATGAAATACCTTTAACTGTAATGGAGCTGGCCAGGTTGGCAGTGCAGGGTGTGGGCTTATCACTAGTGTTTTTAAATAGCCACTTTGGAACTTGTATTCAGTTGTTGCAATCTTCATTTTACAACATAAATTGGGAGACACTCTTGGCAGGCTTCACCAAGTTCTCTTGCCAGTGTATAGTCAACAAGTAAACTTATAGTCTTAATTCTCATATTTCATTATAATGTAGTTTTTTCATTATAGTACACAACCTTTAACAATTCACGTATGCATCAAATATCCTTAATCAATGAACAGAATTCCCTATGCTTTACAAATGTTCTCTTTCATTTTCTTGTTAGCCCTGGAAAACATTGTTATCTCTAGGGTCTACCATCACCCTTCTGTCTCCTCTATTATCACCTTATGATTGTTACCACTCTTGTGAAGGGTGTAAAATTTTAACACTTAATCTTCACTAGGTTCCAGCAAAAATTTTTATATATTCCACAATGCCTTAGTATTATCTACATTTCCTATCACACATAGAAAAAGTGCTCATGCCTACATTTCTCTATTCTAAGGTTATGAGTATGTGTTTAAATATCAATCTCAATCAACAGTGATAATGGGTAATCAATTACAAGGGAGCAGACAGATGCTAGACTCACAGTGATAACAACACTTCACAGGACTAATGAGGAGATGAAAGAGAACACATACAGAGCATGGACAACTTTGTTCATTTATTAAGGATATAAAATGCAGGTATAAAATCAGTTAGCAATGAAGAAAAACATTGTAAACAAATGCAAGAGTTAAGGCTATAAATTGCCTTCCTGACTTACATTGGAGAGTGATCTTGATAAAATCTGCTCCAAGTCTTTCCTAACATTTGCTTGTAACCCAAACACTTCAGTTACCCACACCCTTATCCCCACTGCTGAAAGTTTCTTCCATCTGGAATGGGGGCACCGATCCTAGAGTTGGGTTCATTCTTAAATCACTCCTGATTCTGTTGCAACATGGATGTGACTTGAAATTCCAAGCCACCACCTTTGATAACAACTTTCGATCCAAGCTGGCATGAGTTGGCATAGGAATCCTGGAATCAGCTGTCGACCACCATTTTTAATAGTCAGCAGAATCTATCTCACTCAATGAAATCCAATCCTATGAGTTCATAATTTCATAAGTCCATGGGACGTGGG
The DNA here is from genome assembly GCF_037043375.1 of Chiloscyllium plagiosum. NCBI lineage: Eukaryota > Metazoa > Chordata > Chondrichthyes > Orectolobiformes > Hemiscylliidae > Chiloscyllium > Chiloscyllium plagiosum. The sequence continues at coordinate 23,724,857 of NW_028270155.1, read as the reverse complement.
CACTGCTGACAGTCAGCATTTGTTGCCAATATTTAGTTGCCCTTAAGAAGCTGGTTGTGAGCCAGCTTTTTGAACTGTTGCAGTACTTAGGATGTAGCACTCCACTTTGCTATCAGGAAGGATGTTAATCCAGTGACATTGAAGAAACAGTGGCACAATCCCATGTCAGAAATCTGTGTGTCTCGGAGAGGAGCTTGCAGGTGATGGCATTCCCATGTATCTCCTGGTCTTCTCATACTAGGTGATGAAGATCATGGGTTGCAAAGTAAGGAAATTCTAATTGCCCTCAACCCTATTTGATATTGGGATTCTCCCAAATTATGGAAAAAGTACCAAATGAGAAGTTAAAGATCAATATATTTTTGAGAGGAGGCAGGAAGTTTATCCCTGAATTGCATCAAACTTTAAAATGCACTGTATATCATTTACATCCCCATTAAGTATCTTTTTAAACATATTAAAATCTATTGACCATTCCCAACCATCCAGGCACTAAATATCATCACATTTTTTGATGCTTAGCCTTTGCTCCTCCATCTCCCAAAAGTACAGTATTTGATTTACTGTGAATTGGATTTCCACCGTCTGGCCTTGCAACTTAAGATAGGATGAGAACAGCGATATTATTGGCTCCCAGCCCTGTGAAGCCGTTCCATTGGCCTTTCGGAGTTATGGAATTTGTAGTACGTGTGAAGGTCAATCACACCACAGAGCTACTTGCTGTCTGAGGGAAACTTGCTATTTTCAATTCCATGCTTTGATCCCTCAGTGTTTTTTTTATATTCTTTGTTTTGAAAAACAATTTTCTTGTATTTTTTTTTCTCTGTCTCACTATCACATGTGGTAATGCAATCAATACTTAACCCACAGAGCGAATAAATGCCTCTTGATGTCCTGACTGTTTTTTCCAACTAACAAACACAGCCTTTTAATTTTTACCTTCTGAAAAATATCATTACAAAAAGCTCTTCTAAGTTGTTTTCTACTCTTATCTCCAGATATAATCATTAGTGTAGCCATTAAGAGCAATTTTGAAATGTAGTTTTGCTCCAATGCAAATGCAAAGCATACATTCTCTGATTTAGTGTGGAAGCCTAATAAACTATGCAGAGAGTTTTATTTTCTAATGATTTAAAGTGTAAATATTTAAATAGAATCAAGCATTCATTATTAGATTCTGTTATTATGCCCTGCATTTGTTTCCTTTAGTACATCCTTTCAAACAGATGTTGTCAATAGAAACCAGTTTATATTGGTATTAAGGCTTTCCTCGGAGTGTAATGATTTGGTAGAAACATTTCAATGTTATATTGTTGATGTGAATGATGAACCAAGTGACTGGAAGCCTTCCAAGATCTGTTCAAGCAACACAAAAGAGGGAGCAGCACAATTTGTGGCACTTAGTATAAGTACAAAAAATTACGAGAGTTTTTGACCTTCCTTATATTGATGTCCTTTACAGTGATTCAAACCAATTTTTATCTATGAAAGCTTTTAGCAGATGTAATTTTTTTAATTACATGGAATCACTTTTACACTTTGTTATATACATGAGTGGATATGGCTAAATATTCAACGGCCTTTGACTGTATTTGCTTGTTATATTGGCTGTAAACAATGGATTGAAATCTGGAATGCAATTTGATTTCTAAGTATTCTGCTTATATATGGTAGATTTTTTTTTCTATTATATTTTATTTCCCTTTATTCAGTTACCTTAAGTAAACTAACTAAATCGCTGCTGATGTAAATATGCCAATGGTCTATTCTTTCTTTCCTTACTACATACCAACCACCAGTGACAGAGATTGTGGTGGATTTTTGTTTTCATCGTATTCTTTTGTACTGTGTTAAGCCAGAAATCTGTGAATATTGTAATAATCAGGGAACTTGGTGCTCCAGTATTAATATTCCTGATGAAGGGCTTTTGCCAGAAACATCTATCTTCCTGTTCCTTGGATGCTGCCTGACCTGTCATGCTTTTCCAGCACCACACACTCAGCTCCATTATTAACACTGAGTTTTGGTTGCTACATTCAGTTCTGCCTAACACTTGGGATGGAGCCTGTTGCAAAATTTTCAATAGGCTGTTCAAAATAAAACAAGCAACACTGAGAAGTGTTAAAGTTATTTGGAAACGTGTGTCTGTGCGCACATTCATGCACGTGAGACAGAGAGAACACAGAACATAAAACATATAAAAGTACAGCACAGAACAGGCCCTTTGGCCCATGATGCTGTGCCAAGGATTAATCCTAATGTAAAATAAAATAACTTAACCTATGTACCCCTCAATTCACTGCTTTCCATGTGCATGTCCAACAGTCGCTTAAATGTGGAGAAAGTGAGGACTGCAGATGCTGGAGATCAGAGGTTAAAAATGTGTTGCTAGAAAAGTGCAACAGGTCAGGCAGCATCAAAGGAACAGGAAAATCGACGTTTCGGGCATAAGCCGTCGCTTAAATATCCCTAATGACGCTGCTTCCACCACCACCGCTGACAACTAATTTCATGTATTCACAATTTTCTGTGTAAAGAACCTTCCTCTGATGTCCCCTCTATACCTTTCTCCTAATATCTTAAAACTATGATCCCTCATGCCAGGTCACCTCTCTTCCACCTTCTCTCCAGAGAGAAAGGTCCGAGCTTAGTCAACCTCTCTTCATAAGGCAAGCCCTCCAGTCCAGGCAGCATCCTGGTAAACCTTCTTTGCACCCTCTCCAAAGCCTCTATATCTTTCCTATAGTAGGGCGACCAGAACTGGACATGATATTCCAAGTGGGGCCTCACCAGGGTCTTGTAGAGCTACAGTAAAACCTCACGGCTCTTAAACTCGATCCCCCTGTTAATGAAAGCCAAAACACCATATGCTTTCTTAACAATCCCATCTACTTGGGTGACAACTTTGAGGGATCTATGTACTTGAACACTAAGATCCCTGTTCCTCCACACTGCCAAGAATCCTATCTTTAATCCTATATTCAGCATTCGAGTTTAACATTCCAAAATGCATCACTTTGCATTTATCCAGGTTGAAGTCCATCTGCCATTTCTCAACCCAGCTCTGCATTCTGTCTATGTCACGCTGCAGCCTGCTGTAGCCCTCCATGCTATCAATGACACCTCCAATCTTTGTGTCATCTGCAAATTTACTAACCCACTCCTCAACCTCCTCATCCAAGTCATTTATAAAAACTATAAAGAGCAGAGGGCCAAGAACAGAGCCTTGCGGGACCCCACTAAACACTGACCTCTAGGCAGAATACTTTCCATCTACAACCACTCTCTGTCAGCCAACCAATTTTGAATCCAGATTGCCAAATCTCCCTCTATCCCATACTTCCTGAATGAGCTTACCATGTGGAACCTTACCAAATGCCTTGCTGAAGTCCATGTACACCACATCTACTGCTCGACCTTTGTCGACTTGTCTCGTCACCTCCTCAAAGGACTCATGACCTGCCCCTCACAAAGCCATGCTGACTGCCTTTAATCATGCTATGCTTTTCCAAATAGTCATAAATCCTATCCCTCAGAATTATTTCCAAAACGTTGCTGACCATAGACGTGAGACTGACTGGTCTGTAATTGCCAGGGATTTCCCTAGTACCCTTCTTGAAAAGAGGAACAACATTCACCTCCTTCCAATCCTCCAGTACAACTCCCGTGGAGAGTGAGGAGGCAAAGATCCTTGCCAACGGCTTAGCAACCTCCTTTCTTGCTTCCCGGAGCAGCCTAGGATAAATCTGGCCTGGTCCTGGGGACTTATCAATCTTAACGTTTGCCAAAATTTCCAGCGCATCAACTTCATCAAACTTGATCTGGTTAAGCCTGTATCCCAGCTCCTCAAAGTTCTCCTTTACAACAAGGCCCCTTTCCTTAGAGAAAACTGAAGCAAAAAACTCAGTTAGGGCTTCCCCTATCTGCTCAGACTCCACGCACAAGTTCCGTGCGCTATCCCTGATCAGCCCTACCTTCTCTCTGATCTTTCTCTTATTCCTCACGTACGAGTAAAACGTCTTTAGGTTCTCCCTTATCCTTCTTTTCGTGCCCCCTCCTGTTCACCTCAGTCCATTTCTGAGCTCCTTTCTAGCAAGCCTGTGATCCTCTAAAGGTGTGCTCGATCCTTGCTTCCTTTACCTTACATAAGCTGCCTTCTTCCTTTTGATGAGAAGCTCCTCTGTTCTCATCATCCAAAGTTCCTTAATCTTACCCCTTCTTACCAATCTCAGAGGAACAAATTCGTCTGAGCTAAAGCAGTTAACATGCATAAAAATGCCATTAAGCTGCACTGCTGAGAAGTCTAAATTTTTCTGTGTTAGAACGTAGAATATAGAACATAGAAGAGTACAGCAAAAAACAGTAGACTTCAGGTCCTTTACCCTCGATGTTGTGCTGACTTTTTATCCTACTCTAAGATTAAACTAACCTACACCCCCTTCATTTTACTATCATCCATGTGCCCATCCAAGAGTCGCTTCAATGCCCCTAATGTATCTGACTGCACTACCACCGCTGGCAGTGCATTCCACACACCCACCACTCTCTGTGTAAAGAACTGACCTCTGACATCTCCCCTAATCACATTAAAATTATGTCCCCCTGTGATCGCCATTTCTGCCCTGGGAAAAAGTCTCTGACTATTCATTCTATCTTTGTCTCTCATCATCTTGTACACCTCTATCAAGTCACCTCTCATCCTTCTTCACTCCAATAAGAATAGTCCTAGCTCCCTCAAACCTTCTTCACAAGACATGCCCTCCAGTCCAGGCAGCATCCTGGTAAATCTTCTCTGCACACTCTCTAAAGCTTCTACATCCTTACCGTAATGAGATGACCAGAACTGAACACAACAGTCCAAGTGTGATCTAGCCAGGACTCTATTGAGCTGGAACAGATCCTCATGGCTCTTAAACTCAATCCCCCTGCTAATGAAAGCCTTCTTAACAAACCTATCAACTTGTGTGGCAACTTTGAGAGATCTGTGGACATAGACCCCAAGATCCTTCTATTCCTCCACACTGCCAAAAAATGCTGCCCTTAACGCTGTATTCTATATTCAAGTTTGACCTTCCAAATTGAATCATTTCACACTTTTCCAAGTTAAACTCCATCTGCCAAATCTCAGCCCTGTTCTGCATCCTGTTACTGTCCCATTACAAACTAGAAGAGCCCTCCACACTAACCACCACTTCACCAACCTTTGTGTCATCAGCAAGCTTACTAATCCACCCTTCCACTTCCTCATCCAAGTCACTTGTAAAAATTACAAAGAGCAAATGTGCCAGAACTGATCTCTGCAGAACACCACTGGTCACCGAGCTCCAGGCTGAATACTTTTCATTTACTACCACCCTCTGTCTTCTATAGGCCAACCAATTCTGTATCAAGACAGCCAAATTTCCCTGTATCCCATTCCTTCTTATTTTCTGAATGAGCCTACCATGGGGAACCTTATCCACATACTACACAGTCACTGCTCTGCCTTGATCAATATGTTTTGTCACATCTTCAAAGAATTCAATAAGGCTTGTGAGGCATGACCTGTTCCTCACAAAGTCATGCTGACTACCTCTAATCAAACTATAGTTTTCCAAGTAATCATAAATCCTGTCTTTCAGAATCCTCTCCACTAATTTGTCCTCAGCAGACGTAAGACTGACTGGTATGTATTTCCCAGGATTATCCCTTTTCCCTTTTTTGAACAAGGGAATAACATTTGCCACCCTCCAATCATCTGGCACTACTCCAGTGGATAGTGAGGACACAAAGATCATTGCCAAAGGCACGACAATCGCTTCCCTCACTTCCCATAGTAACGTTGGGTATATCCCAGGGGACTTATCTATCCTTATGTTTTTCAAACTTTTCAGCACATCCTTCTTTTTAACATCAACCTGTTCAAAACTATCAGTCTGTTTCACACTGACCTCACAAATATCAAGGTCCCTCTCAGTAGAGAATACTGAAGCCAAGTACTCACTAAGGACCTCCCCTACCTCCTCCAATTCCATGCACAAGTTCCCTCCATTATCCCTGATTGGTCCCACCCTCATTCTAGCCATCCTCTTGTTTCTCATATAAGTGTAGAATGCCTTAGAGTTTTCCTTAATCCTACCCACTGAAGTTTTTTCATGTCCCCTTTTACCTCTCCTAAGTCCATTCTTCAGTTCCTTCCTGGCTACCTTGTAAGTCTCTAGAGCCCTGTCTGATCCTTGCCTCTTCAATCTTAAATAAGATTTCTTCTTCCTCTTGACTAGATATTTCACATCCCTTGTCACCCTAAGTTCCTTCATCTTACCACATCTTCCTTGTATCAAAGGGACAAATCTATCCGGCACTCTCAGTGAGTGGTCCCTAAACAACTTCCACATTTCTGCCATACCTTTCCCAGAGAACATCTGTTCCCAACTTAGGCACCCCAGTTCCTGCCTAATACCATTATAATTCCCCCTCTGCCAAGCAAATACTTTCCCATACCGCCTGCTCCTATCCCTCTCAATGGCTATAATCAAGGTCAAGAAGTTGTGATCACTATCATCAAAATAATCTCCCACCGAGAGATCTGACACCTAGCCTGGTTCGTTGCCAAGCATCAAATCCAATATGGCCTCCCCTCTAGTTGGCCAATCTACATTATTGAGTCAGGAATCTTTCCTGGACTGTTGTTAAAGCTCACGGAGACGTGCCAAGACCAGTTGGATAACTCTGTGCTTTTAGGACCTAAAGAAGGTCCTCGGAGCTTATAGATGCAACTAAGTTTTAGAGTTAGATCTCAGAAAAGTACTGGAAGTCATGAGAGGCTCAAAAGAAGACAACAATCAATTAATACTTCAATGCAATTGTACGTAGAAGATGAAAACTCCCAAACCCCTATCCGTTTGGTATAACTCTGCAAAACGAGAGTCCAGGAAAATATCTATGGGACAATACTGGCCTGGTGGAGTTAACAGGCTGGGTGAAGCTGGAATTTTGCCTGTTAATGAGTTTTGGAGAACAGTTTCAGAATCCAGGGTGAATGTAGTCCCAGAAAAGATGGGTGAAGTACCAGTACATGGACAGTTATTGAAGCAGTCTGTGACATTATGACTTTTGAGGGAGTTCTGAAACTCGGTCTTTGCCAGCGAAGAATTGCAATCCCTTGTAACACTCTAATGAGATTTAATTTCCACAGTCTCATTATCATCTGGGGATTGCCAAGAAATCCTTGGGAAAGGTACTAAGCATTTTCTTACTTGATATTTTTATATTTGCTCTGTAGGATGCAACATGCTGAAAATCAATCCCTGCTATTCCCAGTCATTACAGAAGTTAAAGATTTTACAAAGTACACAAAATTCCCAAGTTTACATGGCATTCAGATTCAGACTGAGAAAAAACATAGATCAAGTTTCTGTGCTTAACAAGAATGATTACTTATTTCAAATAAATAGATTCTAAGTACACAAAAACAATAATTAACTGTCAGCATGTAACTTTACTGGTTATAGCAGTAACCCCCATGTCCTCCTTATAAATATCCCTCAACATATATATGTACAGATAGCTACACATCGGAAGGAAAAGAAACATGGATATGAAGGGTGGAGAGAAAGACTGGGACGGTAGTTTAATGATCCCTGTTCACAGGGCTCACTGACATGGTTCAATTAGCGTTTCAAGACATGTTGTTTCTTGATTCTGCTTCTCCAGATACTTCCACTTACTTTTCAAAGGTGTAGGGTGACTGGCTCCCTGTTATGAAGGCCCTTGACTTATCAATTAAAAGTCACAGCTTACAGCAACTGGCAAGGAGAAATAAATTAGTTCTCTTCAGGTTTGTGAAGCTTTTTACTGCAGAACTGAGTCAGTTCCTTCTGCAGAGCTCCAATGGTTTCTTTCCAAACAATCACATTCATAAGTTATTCAGCTATGAGAGGGCCAATCACATAGTTGCTAACAGGCCAATGGCCTTCATCTTCAATAATTGGTCACTAGTTCATAGACCAGTCAGCTACATGTTGACAACCCAAAGCTCCATTTGTGTCCAGCACTTGGCTGCAACTCATCTGTAGATGAGCCTTGTACTTCTTTCTGAACAGATAGTTGCGTTCTTATGATGAGTGGTTGGCTATTAAAAAGTACACCAATACTTCAACATTTCTTGATTTTAAAACAGTCCTTTTTCTAGTTCAGCCCATAATCAAAAATACAAAAAATAATATGGACTTCACAACTCACGTTTACATCAAGTTAATTGGATTTGAAAATATAAGCTGTCCATATTGTAAATTGTATTACTTTTCTAATTTTGCAGACAAATGTTTATTTTGTTTGCTTAAAACCTGAAATTTTATGACTTTATGTTCTTACTGAGTACTTAGGATCTCAAACTCTCTACTGGGAATAACAGAAATAGGATTAAATTCTCTGACAGAGCAACTACCTTATGGATAAAGCACTTAACTGGTGTCTTATCTCTAATGGATAAAAAAAGAATTCAGATGCTCTAAAATGCTTTCCAATCAAAATATTGTTTTCAAAATTTAATGATTGTTTGTAATTGACAAATACACAGTTAATTTCCAGACACAGCAAGATCCCACAGTGAAAATTATCCAGGCAATCTGTGTATGTTGGCATTCTCCCTGTGCCTTAGGCAATATCTTTCCCACAAACAGTCAATAAAACCTAATATCTGGTCATTTGTTTCATTGTATATGGGAACTTGCTGAACGTAAATTGCCTGACACATTCAATTACATTACAATATGAATGTTTTTCAAAAGTAATTCATTAGCTGTGATGTCTTTGGGAAATGTGGAGATTGTTAACTGCACCCTACATAAGCAATTTTATTTTGCTCATTTAAAATGTTCCTAAAATACATTTTGCTTTGGCAAGTTGCTTTGTCTGGACTGCACATCACAATGGAAGCATAACTACAAAGGGCTTGGGCTTCATTTGAACATGCTGCTGCAAGGCTGTTGCCTGCTGAGGGCATTAATCTCAGCATTGGCTCCAGCAACAGAAGGAATCTGCCATTACCGAAGACCCATGGCACATGAAAACATTGGCTATTATGACTGATATATCCTTAGTGGAAATTAATCATTGCCTGGGACTTGAACCAAGAGTAGATGCTGCTAGTATTATAAACCTGAGCCAAACAAATGGGAGACTGAAGCTTTGGGGAACTAAAATAGCACAAAAACAAATCACAGTTACCAATCTTACCTCTGGGAGTTGCAAAGAATTATAAAAAGACTGTTCAACACCCTTACAAAAGCCCATCGTACCTGGCAAAGTTTAATGATATAAATATCGAAATCATTAGGTTAGTGTTTTAAATGGATATGATAGTAATATATAGATTCATTGGCTCCTTTGATAGTTAAATGCCTTTTCGACTAGTACGGGATGCCCTTCCTGTCGGCTATGATGTTGATAATTCCTTATTAGTGTGGTTGGCTCAATTCGTCTCTTCTGATGATTTTCATTTATATTTTTCTCCAGCTGTGACAAGGACACACAGAAATTCACTGAATGATGTCAGACAGAAAACTCAGAGTAGACTTTGAGTGTAATAGACATTATTTTTCCTGTATATCATGGTGCAGAGAAAATGTCAGGATGTAGTTGCATGCTTTCTAAGCCTAGAGTGTCTTACAGTGTTTTCCAACTAAGGATTCTTATTAAATTTCAGTCGTTGCTGTCATAATGGCAATGGTAGTGCACAACAGGGTCCCACAGTTAGCAAATTTATAATCAAATATTCTATTTTCACAAGTATTGACTAAGGAATGTTTATTAGCTGGGACTCACTGTTCTTGTTTAATTTATGCTATGGTATGTTTAAATCAAAACAATTTGGTGGGTGGGAAAATGGTTTTATACATTGGCTTGAAAGAATGCCTCTAGCAATGCAACAATCTCTCAATAAAGCGGAAGTATCATCGTAGATTAACTACTCAACTGTATGCAAATCGTACCGATTCAGCAGCAGAGTAGTATTGGCTGAGCCAAGATAAATTAGACACCATAATGTTTTGCCCACACCTCCTCCCTCACCTCTATCCAAGGCCCTAAAGGAGCTTTCCACATCCATCAAAGTTTTACTTGCACATCCACTAATATCATTTATTGTATCCATTGCTCCCGATGCGGTCTCCTCTACATTGGGGAGACTGGGCGCCTCTTAGCAGAGCGCTTTAGGGAACATCTCCGGGACACCCGCACCAATTAACCACACTGCCCCATGGCCCAACATTTCAACTCCCCCTCCCACTCTGCCGAGGACATGGAGGTCCTGGGCCTCCTTCACCGCCGCTCCCTCACCACCAGACGCCTGGAGGAAGAACGCCTCATCTTCCGCCTCGGAACACTTCAACCCCAGGGCATCAATGTGGACTTCAACAGTTTCCTCATTTTCCCTTCCCCCACCTCACCCTAGTTCCAAACTTCCAGCTCAGCACTGTCCCCATGACTTGTCCGGACTTGTCCTACCTGCCTATCTCCTTTTCCACCTATCCACTCCACCCTCTCCTCCCTGACCTATCACCTTCATCCCCTCCCCCACTCACCCATTGTACTCTATGCTACTTTCTCCTCACCCCCACCCTCCTCTAGCTTATCTCTCCACGCTCCAAGCTCACTGCCTTTATTCCTGATGAAGGGCTTTTGCCCGAAACATCGATTTAGCTGCTCCTTGGATGCTGCCTGAACTGCTGTACTCTTCCAGCACCACTAATCCAGAATCTGGTTTCCAGCATCTGCAGTCATTGTTTTTACCATAATGTTTTGCCCCCAGTGATCCTGGATGAGAGTGGGTTCAGGAATGGAAACTCTATCAGCACCAATAGTATCAGATCTCTGTTCAGAAACCTAGTGCCTCCCAATTTGCTCAGGGATCACTGGATTGGAAGAATGCATTTCCCATATCAGGAATTTTCTTACAATCCCAGTGGCTTGGATGCTAGAATCAGTGGAGTTTGCCTTAGCAACAGAGGTTTCAATTAGATTCCCTACAGTATGGAAACAGGCCCTTCAGCCCAACGAGTCCACACCAACCCTCTGAAGAGTAACCAACCCAGACCCATTCTTCTACCATATATTTTCCTCTGACTAAAGCACCTAACACTATAGGCAATTTAGCATGGCCAATTCATCTGACATGCACATCTTTGGACTGTGGGAGGAAAACCGAAGCACCCGGAGGAAACAGTCATGGGAAGAATGTGTAAACTCCGCACAGTCAGTCACCAGAGGCAAGAATCGAACCTGGGTCCCTAGCATTGTGAGGCAGTAGTGCTAACTACTGAGCCACGTGCCGCACATAACCTCAGTGCCAAACTCAGTGTCCAGACAGTAGTTCTGATCTGGATTAGCCAAATTTGATAAACAGTACTAGTGATACCTAAGATACATCCATATTAGCATAGAAAATAAATCATTGACAATCTACTTGGGTCAAGAGCAGAGGTAATAAGGCCATCAATTTGTAGAGTATAACTCAATATTTTCAGTTTCTTGTTGTAGAAGTACCACGCAGAAACAAATAATCACTGATCAATCCGTGATGGTATAGAAGGAACTTAATCTTACTCATACCTAAAGAGTCTACCACAACACGTAAACTTGATGGCAAGTCTTAACATCTAGCCATCATAATATCGTTAAATGCAAATGTAAACCTCTCCTTCCCAATTTTGTAACTCATATTTCTGAATTTTAGTCCTTCTCTCAATTTATACTGCCTTTTCTACTATTTTTGCTTACTAATATTTTAAACTATTGGTCTTTTTTAATTACTAATCTATGAATACATTATAAATATGCATTGAAATGTAGGGATACCTAAAAAAAGAATCTGCTTATTACTTTGAATGTTAATGAGGTCACTCAGCATTCTAATCAGGAGTTTTTATACAGCACCTTAGAGGAGTTTGACCCTCGCAGTAGCCCTCCTTTACTCATTATTCTGTTGTAGCATTTTAACATATTGACTAATTGTCAATTAAATGTGATACAAGGTGAATCTTGTGAACTGTCAATCTCCATATGTGTTAACAGATTCAATCACCACATGAATAAATGCTTGTTTGACACTTAAATGACCAGCACAGGAATGTTTGACCTTGAATTGATGATGCTTCTTTTAACCCTAATATTGCTGAAACTAATAATTTTCACATCTCCAATTACATGATCAATCAGTCATACTGAGTAAGTCTGCAGCACAGTTATAATATTCTTTCTATATAATGGATCATAACTGCCTTCTAAGATTAGTTTGTTGTCATTTTGCATAATTATTGTTAAATTATTTGCATTTAAGTTCCAATCATTTTGAATATATTTTAAATGAACTAGATGCTGGTGTGGCACCAGTCTTATGGCATCAAAGAAAGGATACAATTTTCTTGATTTTTTTTTAATAGATAGTTAATATACATATAGTCAGTACTGATTAATTACCAACTATACGCTGTTAAGAAATAGTTTGTAAATCAGTCTACGAGGAATAACAAATTATGGATAGTTAATTCACTGATGTATACTAAACAGTTTATGGTTACAGTTTTTCACTGAAGATTTCACAGAATTTGTAGATTGTTGAAAAAAGATGAGTTGTGAGTGCTATAGCTAACTGATATTTGGATTATATGTTTAATATCACAACAAAATCCAACATAAGTCAGTGCTTTTTATGTGAGAAGGTAAATGTAGTGCATTTTATGTCAGAATCTTTGGGTTCGAGTACCATCCCGTCCCAGGACCTGATATACATGGAAACTGTATTCATAAAACAGTCAACAGACAAATCCTCTAACACCCACCAAAGGCAAGTGGCAAGAGTGTGAGAAATTTCTGGGTAGTGATATATTGAAAGGTATGTTAGAGTCTCTTTCATTAGTTCCTAAAGCTCCAGACAACAACAAGCATGTAAAATTGCACGTTGCTATAGTAACTCAGACCTTCTGAATAAACTGCAACACATTACCACATTTACATGGCATTAAATATTATGTTATAGAACAATAGAAAGTGGCAGTTTTATCCCTTGGGTGGCATCTTATTGGGGCCTGAATGATGTGGGCAATGGTGAGAAATGGATGAGAGTCATATTAGGGTGGCACGGTGCCTCAGTGGTTAAGCATCGGGGACCTGGGTTCAATTCTAGCTTCGGGAACTGTCTGTGGAGCTTGCACATTCTCCCCACGTTTCCATGGGGGTGCTCCAGTTTCCTCCCACAGTCCAAAGATATGCAGGTTAGGTGAATTGGTCATGCTAAGTTGCCAATAGTGTAGGTTAGGTACATTAGTTAGGGGTAAATATAAAGCAATGGGTCTGGGTGGACTATTGTTGGGCTGGTCAGTGTGGACTTTTGGGCCAAATGGCCTGTTTCCACACTATAGGGATTCAATGATGATGACGATGCTTGATGTAGCAAAACCTTGCTCAACATTGGGAAAACGTCTCTGGATCTTTTAACTAAGGTGAGATGGTCACTTGGCAATGGTGGGCACCTCCAAGTTGCAATATAATCATAGGGCATACTCCATGAGTACATGCCCCATTCACAGACATTGGCAGTTGACCTGTGTCAGCCTGCTGAGAACTATTATGGCATATCCCCAGTCCACTTACAGTACACTTTTCCACTTCAATGATTATTGTAGTGCTGCAGCAAGGACACTGCAATCAAGGGCATGCACCAAGCTCGTGGACTGAGCCAAGCAGCATCTCTAGATGACATTTGCACTCACTCACTTTGAGCCTACTTGGATGCTCACACCTCCTCCTGCCGTGCATTGCCATATCTTTTTATGCTTTGCCCTTCTAGCCAGAGATACCAGGGTCACAGTCTTTTTTGTGTCGCCTCACAGTTTAGTGCAGACAGAAAGCCAGAAAACTCATTCAGCTTGTCAGCATTCCTCAGTCATTAAGGAAGATACCCTTCAGTCAAAGGTTCTGGCACAGTAAGTCAAAGGTAATCTCTAATACAAGTACAAGGGATTGGACACAGTCAGTCAGCCACTTGGGGCAGTTCGAGTCAGGATGCTTTCCTCATAAAAGTTGAGAGCTGAATTTTGGATAGTCTTGTGTTGACCCATTCTGTCCTATTGTGGGTTGGTCTTTTCCTGGAATGAGAGAAAGATGGATATTACGGGAGATGAAAGTGAACAGTACAGCTATTCCTCTTGATGCAAGCTGGGAGGTGTCCTGAGTGCATCAGCAGACAGCAGATTGCATGCAGCAGTGTCAGGGACTGAGATGGGTGACAGTGTGTGAAAGAAACTGTTGTAGATAACAGTGGGAGAGATGGAGCATGTGTGTTGGTGGGAGGTAAGTACAATAGCAGAGATATATTGAGCATGGGATATTGGAGAGAAGCTGTTGGCACTTAGCCTGACAGAGAGGAGCAATTCATTATCTGGGTCTCTATATTGCTGTGAATCCCTCCAAAATGCTGAAAGTGCATTGGTCCAGCCATCATCCAGAACATCATGATCTGTTATGGCCTTTCCTACTGGTCTACAGGGGAAGTCCTGCCCCTCTACCATCCTGTCACAACAACTACCGAGTCACTGCCTACAAAGCAACGTTCAATCTTCCCTTTGCTGCCATGTCTGAGATAAATATCAACTACCCTGCACATCAGCTCTGGAACGACAGTGCTTGACTGGATTCACAAGAGCACTTAAAAAATGCCATCAGTGCTGGGAAAGTGAGTAAATGCCTGGATCTCCCATCAGTGGCAAGTTGTTCTGTACACAGCAGGTGGTAGAATGGAAAAAAACTGTCAGTGTAAGCTGATGAAACTGACAGCCAAAAAAATGTAAGAATCCACCCCTCATTTCCATTTCCTATGCAAGTAAGACTAAACCAAAATTAATAATTTATATCTACTTCTGCTTCACATATTCATCCAATTGTCTCCAAAGTCAGTAGTCTGTGACTCAAACACGCTCCCCTGTTGTAAATAATTATTCTCTTCCAAAACTTCCCCATGAAAATACATTTTTCTTCCATCTTCTCACGTCCTCAGTGACAGTTTTACATCGAAGATGTCTCTTCCCAAATACTGTTACGCCAGCCCATAATCCGATTACATTTTCCAAATTCAATTAATCAAAACTCTTCATAAAGTTTAAACCACCATTTAATATCTTTTTTTTTTCCTTTGCCTGTGTGACAATTGCTCTTCAAATCTCTCTTCAACGCAATATTTTCTCATCTCTGTCAATGCACATTTGATCTCTATTTGAGAGAGATTTAACATTACATTACAGTGTGGAAACAGGCCCTTTGGCCCAACAAGTCCACACTGACCCACCGAAGCGCAACCCACCCATACCCCTACATTTACCCCTTACCTAACACTACGGGCAATTTAGCACGGCCAATTCACCTGACCTGCACATCTTTGTGACTGTGGGAGGAAACCGGAACACCCGGAGGAACCCACACAGACACAGGAAGAACATGCAAACTCCACACAGTCAGTCACCTGAGATTTAACATACTACATTCAAATTTTCAGACATTATTTGAACCTTTAGGTTTCTCTGTTCATTCAAACTTTTCAATGACTTCCCACTGAGTCTTTCCTTAAAGCCATCATATTTCAATCCATGTTATTTTAACTCAACAATTATCCACATTGATTTGAATCTTTGATTTATCTGCATAGTTAGAAGGCTGGATAAACTCTCTTTCAGAGCAGAGAGGTTGAGGGTGGTCCTGATTGAGAGGTATAAGATTATGTGGGACATGGACAGGGTGGATAGAGAGCAGCTGCTCCCTCTAGCTGAAGAGTCAATAACAAGTGGGGCATAATTTTAAGTTAAAAAATACACAAATCCAGGTTATAGTCCAACAGATTTATTTGGAAGTACATGCTTTCGGAGTGCTGCTCCTTCATCAGCAAACTAGTGGGGCATGATCAGTGGACTCTATAAATACTGTGTCCTGTGATCCTGCCCCATTAGCTACCTGATGAAGGAACAGCATTCCAAAAGCTTGTACTTTCAAATAAACCTGTTGGACTGGAATGTGGTGTTGTGTGATTTTAAACTTTGTCCACTCCAGTCCAACGCTAGCACTTTCACATCACAATCTTAAGATGAAAGGCAAGAGTTTTAAAGGGGGCTTAAGGAGAAATATTTGCACCAAAATGGTGTTGGGGGCTGGAATGCACTACTTGGGTGGGTAGTTAGGATCATAGAATCCCTATTGTGTGGAAACAGGCCATTCAGCTCATCGAGTCTGCACCGACCTTCTAAAGAGCATCCTACTCAGACGCACCATCATGTCCCTGTAACCCTTCATTTACCATGGAGAACCAACTTAATCTAAACATCCCCGGACACTATGAGCAATTTACTATGGCCAATCAACCTAATCTGCACGTCTTTGGACTGTGAGAGGAAACGCGCGCGCGCGCGCACACACACACACACGCACACGGATAATGTACAAACTCCACACAGTCATCTGACAGTGGAGTCAAACCCAGTTGCCTGGCACTGTGAAGCAGCAGTGCTAACCACTATGCCACTATACCACTATACCACATTTTGAGGCAGGTAACCTCACAACCTTTAAAAAGTACTGAAGGAGCACTTCAAGTGTCATAACATGCAAGGCTATGGGCTTAGTACTGGAAAATAGTTGGAACTAATATAGATAGTGTATTTTTGAAAGTACAGACTTGATGGCCTTTTCTGTACTTTAAGATTTATGAGTTTGCTAACCTATCCATCATTCAGAAATCTTTTATATACCTCTGTCCTACCAACTTCTTGTTTCATTGTCAAATTTCAAGGTTTTGCTTCTGATCTCCAAAGCTAGATCAACCACATCTACTAAGAGCAGACTTTAGACTTTACCACTGTAATTCTGTCAATACAAATTACACCAATTGAACTCAACTTTCCAGAAACAAAAAATAATGCGGATGTTGAAATTCAGCAATAAAAACAGGAAATATTGGTAACACTCAGCAATTCACATAGCAACAGAGAGAGAAAACTGAATTTTCCAATCTGTGATCCCTCATTGGAACTGGAAAAGTTGAGTTTAAGAAAAGAGGTGAATAAGGAGAAAATGTAATGGTAGATCTGTGATAGGGTGAAACATTGGAATGTTTGAAAGATAAAAGAGACAATGGAGCAAAGGAAAACTGACATGTTAAAGTGACTAGCAAAGAAAGAAAAGAGAGGTCTTGTGGAAGTAGCAAGAACACTTACATAGCTGCTGTTAAAAAAAAATGGCAACAGTAGTTATGATTAGCAATTGCTGAACTCCAGGACTAGATTTCCCAACAGAAGGATAGTCAATGCAGCCTCAGAGATATGCGTTGTGCATAGGGTTCATGTAGAAGTTCCGATCTATGACTGACTCTTTGAGAAGTGCCCTGATAATTGAAATATTTGATGGACAATTACCCAAAGTCTGACATAGCATCAGAGACTTCAGAGGGTTTCGATTGACTTAGGTTAAAAGATACTTAGAAAAGGTTAGGGCATTTAAAATCCACTTCTCAATAAGTATTAAAACCACCCTCTCCACACCCCACTGGAATCTCCATTGACATCTGATAAAATCCCCTTACTCATCCTAAGACCTGACACAATCCCCACGCTCACCATTGATGCAACCTGAAAAATCCTACTGAGCTGAGTCTACTCTTTTCTGCAATCAAAGAAAAGCTAGCCTAATGGAATTCATGTAACCACTGTCGATTGTCATTAAAACCCATTAGAAATGGAAATCATTTGGGGAAGGAAATCTGCTGTACCTAGTCTGTATCTAGCCATTGTGGCTGACTCTTAAATGCTTCTGGACAATTGGGGATGGGCAATAAACACTGACCAAATCAGTAATCCCTACATCTCAGGCAGAAATTGAAAAAGCTCATTCTGACAGCCCCTGCAATTCCCCCATCACCGCAATCCTAAAGACCATGCCCTGGGTGGACCTGCCTAACAATGCCCAACCTATCATAAGTACTCATTCATATAAATGCCACTCTACCAAAACTATCCCCCACCTCTGCTCCCTGGCGCCTCTACCTTTCAACCACTTGGCAAAATAAACCCTCACCCACCTGTTACCTTAACCTCTCGTGCACTTACCATTGTAGTCTATCACTTACCTTCTCTCAACAGCTGGGAAAGTGGCTTTAAGACCTTTACATCTTTGGATACAGCAGCTGGTCTGGACAAAACCGCTTCAGCTAGGAAGACTCTTGGCCTGGAAGATAGTATAGAGAACCATTTCAAATAAGCATGTACCAATACAGGTAAGGAAAGTTCACATTCTGCAAATAACGGTTTAAATTCTTCTCTCACATTAAACACAATTCACGTTAAAGAAACACGCATTATAGCAGAACCAACTGTTTCATAGGGGTGAGAGATAAAGGCAAAAATCATCTTGAAAAATGCTACATACTCCACCTTTCAATTAGCTACTTGATAGCCTCCTAGAATCAACATGGACCCAGATCTTCCATTTAGAGCAGGATTCCTGAAGAAGGGCTTATGCCCGAAACGTCGATTCTCCTGCTCCTTGGATGCTGCCTGACCTGCTGCGCTTTTCCAGCAACACATTTTTCAGCTCTGATCTCCAGCATCTGCAGTCCTCACTTTCTCCTGGTGATTCAAGTTACTGAATACACTATCATAGAAGATCTAGAGAGCAATCACTGTTCTTAATGGACAAGAATGTTTAATAGATAAGAGCAATATGTACAATTTCATTTTCTCAGGTATAATTACTAGGACATAGGGGATTTGTACAAATACATTTGCTTTTTCCAAAAGCTGAAGTAGAATTCCATGTCACCATTCACTGACCATGTGTAATATCAATTGAATGCATTGAGCTAAGATCTTTTCCCTTTTCATTTGCAAAGCAAACTTAACAGTATGGAAGGATACTTTCCACACACCTATATGATGATTAGATTAGATTACATTACAGTGTGGAAACAGGCCCTTCGGCCCAACAAGTCCACACCGACCCGCCGAAGCGAAACCCACCCATACCCCTACATTTACCCCTTACCTAACACTACGGGCAGTTTAGCATGGCCAATTCACCTGACCTGCACATCTTTTGGACTGTGGGAGGAAACCGGAGCACCCGGAGGAAACCCACGCAGACACGGGGAGAACGTGCAAACTCCACACAGTCAGTCGCCTGAGGCGGGAATTGAACCCGGGTCTCAGGCGCTGTGAGGCAGCAGTGCTAACCACTGTGCCACCGTGCCTGCAGCTCTAATAATTCTGAAGAAGCTTGATATTTTGCAGGACAAAGCTGTCCACTTGATCGACACCACATCTACAAACTTTCACTCCCTGCACCGCAGACACACAATATCAATATTGTGTACCATCTACAAAGTGCACTAAATGCAGATATCCACTACAGCTGTTTATGCAGCATATGACCTCTGCCACCTGGAAGGGCAGGAGCATCAGATATATGGGAGGACCACCACCTGGAAGTTTCTCTTAAGCCATTCTCCATCAATACTTGGAAATGTATCCCCATTCCTTCACTGTTGCTGAGTCAAGATCCTGGAATTCCCTCTCTAATCGTAATGCGAGTGTATCTATGCCAAACAGACTACACAGTTCAAGAGAGCTCTCCACCACCTTCTCAAAAGCAATTAAGGATAAGCAATAAATGCTGGCCTAGTCAGCAAAGCTCATTGCCTTGATTGAATTTTAAACCAGCTCAAAAACTAATAGACACATTTCAATAAAACTTTGTGCACAGATTGGGTATGGTCCAAGGAAGAAGTGATTTGTTATTAGCAAAGATGCAGATTCTGGAATTTTATAAAGTCATCCATTAACATTTGGAGTTAGGCAAACTGCATTTTTTTTTTAGAACATTGTTGTTGTCATATTTAGAATATCATTGATTATTTTTGAATGCTGTGGATTGTCAGCTACTGTGGTGGAATTTCTCACAGCAGTCAAAAGGTTTCAGAGCAGCTTTTTGGATATGGTTTGATCTGAAATCTCCTCTCAATGAGATAGAAACTCTTAATAAAAAGATTTAGTTGTTAAGCTTTATAGTTGCTGAGCATCACTCTGGCAGGGAAATGTTTCAAGAAAGTTATATAATTGCAATATCATTGTGTTAACACATTGTAGTAAAGGTATGCACTTATTTTCACTTGTGTTCAAAACTGGTTGTGAACTGCTGGCTTTTTTGATCTGAGTCAATTTTTTTTAAAGCTAATGGTCAGATAGTTTGATCACAGATATTTTTAGATCTCAGAGCTGAAAGCAAATCCGCCTTCAAAAAAGAATTTGAAAATCCTATTGATATCTTTTAAGTGTTTCCAAATATCCACTTAATTGTGGTGCTGGAAAAGCGCAGCAGGTCAGGTAGCATTCCAGGAGCAGGAGAGTACATGTTTATGGCATAAACACTTCATCAGGATTTCATCAGGCACTCCTGATGAAGGGCTTATGCCCGAAACATCAATTCTCCTGCTCTTCGGATGCTGCCTGACCTGCTGTGCTTTTCCAGCAGCACAGTCTCAACTCTGACCTCCTGTATCTGCAATCCTAACTTTCTTCTATATATCTACCTATGCCTATTCAATAGCAGGAACAAGTACACAGAACAAACAATCAATCACATAACCTCTAACAATTTATGGGTTGCCTGAGACATTTGGCAGATACACTTTTATTGGTTTAATTAATTTAACTGATTTAGTGGTGAATTAGTCATGTAGAAGTGTATTACCAGGTCATTGATTTCAAGTAGGAGAAAGTGAGATTGCAGATGCTGGAGATCAGAGCTGAAAAATGTGTTGCTGGAAAAACGCAGCAGGTCAGGCAGCAGTGTTTACTATCTCTAACACAAATCAAGACATGGTTCCATTTTAAAAAAAAAGAGTCTGAACCAAAACACTGATTCATTTGTTTTCTCAGATTGTTTAGAACACACTGAGAATTCCCTGCAATTTCTGATTTTGATTCAAGATTCATTCATCTATCTCAGTCCCAACTCTCTCAAGTACGGAAAACATCATTAAAACAAATATTGATTCAAGTTGTGTGTGAGTTCAAATCTTCTTTTATATAATGGTGTATCTCAAATAGGGAATTGGTACTATATTCTTCTGTAAATCACTTTCCACCTTGTAATAATGCTAAAATAAGGTTATAAATATCTCCCCAACAAGTCAATTTCCTTTTAAATTAAAATGTGTCTATTTTTCCAAGCATTTATTATTTCAAATCCATTGCTATCTAACACGAATTTGGGGATAATTTTGGCTTTGCGTGATAGAATAAGATGAACAATATCATTTCAACTGCCCATTATACATCTTTCCTGATTTTTATTCCCATTGAAGTCAGTATATATAACAGATGGCTGAATCGATAGCATTGTTTTACGCCATCAGTCAAAGTCAAAATTATCCCCATTGTGTCATTTTGCTATGAAAAAGTAACACATTGAGACAAGTCTTTACGTTTTAGTGGGATTTTGCTTTCAGCAGATGTGATAAGAATTACTAAGTTACTTTTGTGCCTTAATCAGCCTCTTTCTGCACAATGTTATTCAGTCCATTATTTTCTCATTGTGCTTCCTGAGCAATTTCTGAGTGCAATGGATTTGGTTTTGTGTACCATTATTGTTTCTGACCTCAAAAATATCTCAAAACTGTTTTGTGCTTATTTAACATTTCTTAAAGGGTAGATTATTATGTGACTGCTCATGCAAAACCCATGCTTATGTTTGTGGGTTGCATTGTGTTCAACATTTTGGGGTCTCAAGAGACAACACCTCATTAGGTACATATTCACTTCCCTCCTTACTCGCAGGGCCCTTAATGATATATCCTTAATCAAAATGGACTCCCATGGCACCAGGCACAGATTACCATTAGGAATCAAGCAGTGGCAGAATGTAAAAGTCTACTTTAATATAAATTTCCCAAATTCTCATTCATTTTAACATAACTTTATGAAAATTACTTCAAAATTACTTATTGTTGCAGGAGTTAGCTTGTCTTTTGTCTGAAGGATTACTAGATGAGATGGTCCATTGCTAAAATAATTCAAAATTCTATTAACTTGCAAAAAGTAGGTGGCCTTCTATTAAAAATTGAAGCATGTCCATTGCTAATAAGGAACCAAAGAGTTCCATAGCAGCAGTGTTCTCAGACAAAGTGCAAATGAGGCAGTGCTTATTATTGCATTGAATCCAAAAGTGATCTAAACATACAGAAAAGCCTTGGGTATACAACATTTTCCTTTTCCAGGTAGACAAAGCAAAACGAAATTCAGCATTGTCACAGCTCTGACCCTTGATTCTACTTATGACTCAGTATATGGAGTGAAGAAACATGGGGATGATTATTCCAGACCATTCACAGGCAGAAAAATAGATGGGTGGACCTGTAAATTAGAATGCTGTGCCATCAGTGAGGGAGAAAGTGAGGACTACAGATGCTGGAGATCAGAGTCGAGAGTGTGGTGCTGGAAAAGCACAGCAGGTCAGGTGGCCCGATGAAGGGCTTATGCCCGAAATGTCAATTCTCCTGCTCCTCAGATACTGCCTGACCTGCTGTGTGTATCCAGCACCACACTCTCGATGCTGTGTGATCATTAGAACATGAGCCACCAGCTGCAGTTCAGCCACGATTTCAAGGAGGACAAGAGATCTGGTAAGTGGGCAGCCTACCTATTGCCCAACTGAGGGCTTTAAGTGGGCAATTCATATTGATTGAAGGATTGTGGAAGAATTATTGATTTCAAATTTGAGTTCTACAGAAATACGTGGATTTCGCTGTAATGGTGAAGGTAATATTGGAATTCTTTTTCTAGGCAAGACATTTCTCTGAATACGCATTTTTTCAGCTAATTGCTGGACTTGTTTGCTGGAGATCATCTGACAGCGTTCTACAGCTGCCTTGTTTGACAAGTGTTCTGCAAGCAGCTGGAGTTTGTTTTTCTTCTCAGTGGGAGAGGCTTGCCAAAGGATATGCTGGAACAAAATCTCAGGGCAGCTGTGACCTTGACAGCCACTGAGATGGGCTTGCCACTCAGACTTTCTGAACATAAATCCAGCTTCTCCCACTGAGAAGAAAAAACAAACTCCAAAAGGCTGCCCAACGCTTGTCAAACAAGTCAACTATAAAACAGTCTGGTAATCTCCAAAAAATAAGTTCAGCTGACTTTTCACATGCTGTGGAAAGTTTCTAGCTTCCATTCAGTGAATTATAGGCTCTGTCTTTGCGGCACCAATTCCAACATCTCACATTCCAAGCTTCAACTTCCCTTTTCTCCCACCTGTGTCCTTCATGACCTTTTCAGCCACCCCTGATTCTATTGAAACACTTTATACAACAATTAATGTCCCCCCCACCCCCCTTTACCCCCATGATTTTGGAAAGGCATGTACTTTGTTGACCTCTCTCTCATTTCTGATGTTCCCACACCCCTCTAACACAGCATGTTTCCAATCTAATATATCTTCTAATTGACTACCATCACTACCACCATTCTCAAAACAACTCAGTACAATACACCCCTTCCTCAGACATAATTTTCCAGTCTTCTGCAGGACTTTATGGACTGCTGTCTAATAAACCCCTCATTACAATTTACCAAATCCTGGATTCATTGTGACTTAGTCCTGGACTGATTTGGAGGTACAGCCTAATGACGTAAATCCCAGACTGATAGCTCAACAAAATCCCAACTGAGAGGTGAGGTGCTGGAAGACTGGAGGTTAGCAAACATGGTGCCACTGTTTAAGGGCGGTAAAGACAAGCCAGGGAACTATAGACAGGTGAGCCTGACCTCGGTGGTAGGCAAGTTGTTGGAGGAAATCCTGAGGGACAGGATGTACATGTATTTGGAAAGGCAAGGACTGATTCGGGATAGTCAATATGGCTTTGTGCGTGGGAAATCATGTTTCATAAACTTGATTGAGTTTTTTGAAGAAGTAATAAAGAAGATTGATGAGGGCAGAGCAGTAGATGTGATCTATATGGACTTCAGTAAGGCGTACGACAAGGTTCCCCATGGGAGACTGATTAGCAAGGTTAGATCTCATGGAATACAGGGAGAACTAGCCATTTGGATACAGAACTGGCTCAAAGGTAGAAGACAGAGGGTGGTGGTGGAGGGTTGTTTTTCAGACTGGAGGCCTGTGATCAGTAGAGTGCCACAAGGATCGGTGCTGGGCCCTCTACTTTTTGTCATTTACGTAAACGATTTGGATGTGAGCATAAGAGGTACAGTTATTAAGTTTGCAGATGACACCAAAATTGGAGGTGTAGTGGACAGCGAAGAGGGTTACCTTAGATTACAATAGGATCTTGACCAGATGGGCCAATGGGCTGAGAAGTGACAGATGGAGTTTAATTCAGATAATGCGAGGTGCTGCATTTTGGGAAAGCAAATCGTATCAGGACTTATAGACTTAATGGTAAGGTCCTAGGGAGTGTTGCTGAACAAAGAGACCTTGGAGTGCAGGTTCATAGCTCCTTGAAAGTGGAGTCGCAGGTAGATAGGATAGTGAAGAAGGCGTTTGGTATGCTTTCCTTTATTGGTCAGAATATTGAGTACAGGAGTTGGGAGGTCATGTTGTGTCTGTACAGGACATTGATTAGGCCACTTGGAATATAGCATGCAATTCTGGTCTCCTTCCTATCGGAAAGATGTGAAACTTGAAAGGGTTCAGAAAAGATTTGCAAGGATGTTGCCAGGATCGGAGGATCTGAGCTACAGGGAGAGGCTGAACATGCTGGGGTTGTTTTCCCTGGAGCATCGGAGGCTGAGTGGTGACGTTATAGAGGTTTACAAAATTATGAGGGGCATGGATAGGATAAATAGACAAAGTCTTTTCCCTGGGGTTGGGGTGTCCAGAACTAGAGGGCATAGGTTTAGGGTGAGAGGGGAAAGATGTAAAAGAGACCTAAGGGGCAACTTTTTCACGCAGAGGGTGGTACATGTATGGAATGAGCTGCCAGAGGATGTGGTGGAGGCTGGTACAAGCGCAACATTTA
Organism: Chiloscyllium plagiosum; assembly: GCF_037043375.1. NCBI lineage: Eukaryota > Metazoa > Chordata > Chondrichthyes > Orectolobiformes > Hemiscylliidae > Chiloscyllium > Chiloscyllium plagiosum. The sequence goes on along the minus strand of NW_028270155.1, from coordinate 23,699,815 downwards.
AGAGACATTTGGATGGGTATATGAATAGGAAGGGTTTGGAGGGATATGGGCCGGCAGGTGGAACTAGATTGGGTTGGGATATCTGGTCGGCATGGACGGGTTGGACCAAAGGGTCTGTTTCCATGCTGTACATCTCTATGACTCTATGAAATATCTATAAACCTCAGGCCGGTGCATTGGATTTGGAGGACTGACTGTGACCCAATTTCGACAAAGTATCTGAAAGGACTAAGTGGCTGAATGTCAGTGGCTAGCCCCCTGAACTGGAATCGGAAAAGCCCCTTGACTGACTGTTGGGAACCCTTGACTAACCTTGGTCCCTTTGCACCCAACTGAGGACAGCTCCTGTTTGATTTTCACACATCACCATTTGTACATGCCACATGTATGCAGCTCACCCATGCTTTCTATGTGACATTGACATGGTGTGTGCTGCATAGTGACATTTTCACCTGATGACTGTTCATTGTTCCACAGCGTGCTTCTCCTTCTGCACTCAAAAGCAATGTTTAACACAGGGATGAGCAGCCAACAACTAAACACTGAAGACCCTGCTCATTAAGAAAGCGATGTGAGCCACATAGCGGATACCAATCCTTTAGGCAGTATTAAAATCAATGAGTGTGCTAAGAAAGTAATTTCTAGCAGCCTCCAAGTAAGTGTAAGGTGAATGAGCCCCACAAAAAGCTGAGCTAAGAATAAAAAGATGTCAAGATAAATGGCATAAAGGAACTAGCAGAAGAACACAAGTATTGTAGGTGTCCCTGGGCTCTAAAACTTGTTGAAAGACTAAGTTTGTGGAAGTTGGTTCCAGAATAGACAGGATGTTGTAATGAGGTTAGTGGCTCACCAATGCTGGCTTGTGTAGACAAAGAGTGAAGGAGGATGGTGACCATGAAGCCACTAAGATGTTGTTGTGAAGAAATGTTTAGATGGCCAGGAAAGGATTCAGTGAACTGTAGCCATACCTAACTGCTTTGTTTTACATCAGGAATTTCTTAGAGAAGGAGAAGAGAATTGAAAGTGACATACAAATAAGACAAGTTGAGGCTTAACACATGGGATTAAGATAGTCATCTCTCAGGTGTGAGATTCTGGAGTTGCTGTTTGAGGCCTGAGAAGAAAAGCACAAAATATTTTCTTGATGTTGAAATTCTGGGCTGAAATTTTCCCATTTTGTGGCAACTGTGTCTTTTCAGAAAGACTTTGGAGGGTAATCCACTGTGGCCCCTGGTGATTTTGCTCACACAATTGCCTGCTCTTCAGCACATTAACTGTGCAACTGACTTCTACAGGGCCCAGCTCATGCAATCATACAGCCTGGATGGCGAAAGTGCCAGGACTTTGTGACATTCACACCGCCAGTTCCATACATAAACCTCAGCTCCAATAACACTTCAGATACTGTACTCCAGGAACTGTCCCTTACACTGTGGTGTGAACTGCTTGACCTCCTTGGAATGAGCCACCAGCAAAATAGTTCAGGACCATTTTAAAAGTAATAGACACTGAGAATAGGATGACCACCCATTCCTTCCAAGCACAAATCCTACTCCAACAGATGACTCCAATACAAAACTAATGCCTGAACATCCAGAGTCTGCATTTGTATTGTGTTTCTGAAAGCTGTAGATGGTAACAGTGAGGTTAGTAGATTTGAGGCCTGGTCATTCTCCTCCACCTCCTTGATGGATCTTTCCCCCCGCCACTTCTCCTTCTGAAGGCTGTGTGGCAACCACTAGCTGTTACTATTATTCACTGAGGCCACAAGGAATCCTCCAAGACTGATGCAACCTCATATGAGTGATCGGATATCTATGGAGAATGTTGGAGACAGAACAGCATTTCAGTCAAAGGTCCTCATCTCCATCACAACTAATTGTGCTCTCACACAATGTGGCATAGACTTATGTTTTCTCAAGTAGAGTCAAAACGTGTGGTGTTGGAAAAGCACAGCAGGTCAGGCAGCATTTGAGGAGCAGGAGAGTCAATGCTTCGGGCATAAGGCTTCGCTAGTGGGCCAATATCATGCCTCAATATGGGGCAGTGAGGTATGTAACTTCATCCAGATATATGATACAGATCCAACATTGTGGGGCTATATTGTGGGAGTGATGTTCAGACACTTATCCCCAATAATAGCACCCCCTCTCAATTAGTGCAACCAATGATGAAAGTGAAAGAAGATGATGTCCATGGAGCAAGGAAGAAAATGGTGGTGATGGTGAAGTTGGATGAAGGCCCAGAAGCAAGTGGAAAATTGCTGCGAGACCATAAGACATAGGGCCAGAGTAGGTAAATCAGCCCATTGAGCCCATTCACTGAGATTTTGACTGATCTGACAGTCCACACTCCACTTTCCTGCTCTACTCCCATAGCTCTTGATTCCCTTACTAATTAACAATCTGTCTATCGCAGCTTTGAATATATTGAACAAACTAGTCTCAACAGTCCTCTCTACCCTCCGCACACCCCAGTAGGACTGTGTGTTCTTTCCAGTCTAGTGATTAGACACACCATTGTTCTGCCATTCTCACATTCCGATCACTTAATCTGAACCGTCAATAACCTTTCTCCCCCAGCACTCGACCCTTCCAACTCCACTATTGCAAAAATGCTGCCCTCTCCACACTTCAGGTCAGCTCTGAAGAGTCATCTAGACTTGAAACGTTAGCTTGCTTTCTCTCCATGGATGCTCTCTGACCCATTATGATCTTCAGCATTTTTTGCAAACATTGGATGCAGTCAGCAATTGTGAATACTTCAGTTATTACAGTTTTTGATACTCTCACGTTTCTTCCCTGGAGTTGTTTATTTAGAAATTAGGTCAGTTTCTTTGAGGAAGAGAGAAAGCAGCTCACCTCTGTCAAAGGCTCCCAGAACTTTCCTTGAAATACTGGTTCTGATGTGTATTTCTAAGCATTCATAAGACAGCCCCTCCATATCTGGTATCAGCTTCGTGAAACCTGTCTGGACTGCTTCCAATGCCATGTAAGTTTTCTACAATGATTAATCCTCCTTGCTGTTGCTAGGTAACTATTCTAACTTTCATACTGGGAATTGGCACTGTTGAGATCCTTAAAGAAGGAAGGGAGAATTCAGAGACTTATGGAAGTGAGATGGGGCCAGTTAATGCATGAAAATACAGCAGTCATGGCTCAGCAGTGATTCAGAATTCACCATTTAAGCCCTTGGGAGAAAATTGGAAATATGTTCTCGACACATGGAGTCTGAGTTTTCATGCACCATATTCTCTCAATTTGGCTGCTGCTGCCCAAGCTGCTCCAGGCAATGGAAGCTTTTACTTTCAGATTATTTTTCATTCTCTCCACGTTTAACCAACTTTCTCACCAATGGTTGTGTCATACCAGGCAGGTGGAAGCTCTGCAGTTAGTTGTGTGTATATTTTTAAAAGTCGTCAGTAATTTACTGCTTGAAAAATGATGAATTGACATTGATTTTAAAAATCCACATTTCTTGTAACAAACCTATTTTAAAATGCATCAGTCGGACTTTATCAAATTATCAGTCTCAAATATATTCATAGATAGTTTTAAAATAATAGATCTTCAGCTCATAAGTTTTTCACTTGGCTGTATGGAAACCTATGGGCAAAACTTTTCAAATGTTGTTGCAGCACTGGGAATAGTTTGGGTCAAAACCTATCTGAAGACATATGCAAACAAATGTTAGAGTATGTCATAAATCTATACCCCTTTATTTTTGAAGATATGATTTTTAGAGCTTTCACCTGTTTGGAAGCATAGCAAATTTTGCTAAAACAAAACAAATGCTCAAATTGCTTACAGTATGGAAACAGGCCCTTCGGCCCAATAAGTCCACACTGACCCTCTGAAGAGCAACCCACCCATCTACATTTACCCTTTCACCTAACACTACAGGCAATTTGGCATGGCCAATTCACCTAACCTGCACATTTTTGGACTGTGGGAGGAAACCTGCGCACTCAGAGAAAACCCATGCAGAGACAGGGAGAATGTGCAAACATTTTTTTTTATTTCAAAAATATACTTTATTCATAAAATAATTTGATGGTCTGTACAGTTGGTCATGCCATACATACATAAACATTTGCATACAGAGGTCAGAAATTATCATTTGTATATACAGGTCTGTACGTTTATCAATCATATGTCCATATATTTAGCTGAGGTGTCAGCAGAGCCCAAAAGACTGTGTGGGCCCCCTGTTCTCCTTAGGCAGGCAGATGTTACATGGTGGTCTTTACCCACCACACCTTGGCAGCAGCTGCCCCAAGCTTCGGCACGTCCCTCAACATGTAGTCCTGGCCCTTGGAATGTGCCAGTCTGCAACACTCAGTCGGGGTCAACTTCTTCAGCTGGAAGATCAACAGGTTTCAGACCGCCCAGAGAGTGCCCGGGAGAATGTGCAAACTCCACACAGACAGTTGCCTGAGGCAGGAATTGAACCCTGGTCTCTGGTACTGTGAGGCAGCAGTGCTAACCACTGTGCCACCTGTATGTTGATATGTTAAGTATGTTAAAGCTACTTCATAGAGGAGGTGAAAGAACCAATGAAACAACTTTTGATTGAGGAAGGGTGAAAAGAGACTCCCCCTACAATGTAGACCCATCAAAATCTATTATGGTCTTATAAAACATTAAAAACTTCAAAATATTTTATGGTGACACCATAGCTGTAATATGCAAACCTACCTGAAATGAACTCTCAGAAATATATATCAGAACGAGTATTTCAAGGAAAGTTCTGTGATCATTTGACAGAAGGTGAGCTGCTTTCCCTCTCCCTCAAAGAAACTGATCCAGTTTCTAAATAAACAACTCCAGGGAAGAAATGTGAGAGTATCAAAAACTGTAATAACTGAAGCATTCACAATTGCTGACTGCATCCAAGAAACCAGCCAACCACCATTTGCAAAAATGCTGAAGATCATAATGGGTCAGAGAGCATCCATGGAGAGAAAGCAAACTAATGTTTCAAGCTGACCTGAAGTGTGGAGAGGGCAGCATTTCTGCAATAGTGGAGTTGGAAGGGTCAAGTGCTGGGGGGAGAAAGGATATTGACAGTTCAGATTAAGTGATCGGAATGTGAGAATGGCAGAACAATGGTGTGTCTAATCACCAGACTGGAAAGAACAGATAGTCCCACTGGGGTGTGGGGAGGGGAGAGAGGACATGGTGTCAGAGAATATAACAAGTAAAGCAAAAATAGAGGGAAAAAATGTGGGTTCACAATTTGAAGGTGTTGAACTCAATATTAAGTCCAGAAGGTTGTAAAGTGTCTAGTCTGAAGATGAGACAATGTTTCTCCAGTTTGCATTGTGAATCACTGGAACACTGCAGCATGTCGAGGACAGACAAGCAGGACATTGTGTTAAAATGACTGGCTACGGGAAGGTTGGGTTATGCTTGAACATGGACCGAAGGTGTTCTGCAAAATGATCATCCAGTCTGCATTTAGTTTCTCCAGTGTAGAGTAGGCCACATTGAGTGCAGCGAACACAGTACGCAATTTTGGAGGAGGTACTGGTGAAATGCTGTTTCACCTGGTAAGACTATTTAAGCCCTTAGATGGTGAGCAGGGAGGAGGTGAAGGGACAGGTGTTGCACCTTCTGAAATTACATGGGAAGTTGGCATAGGGTGGTGTTGACGGTTAACATCCATCATCCTAAACTCAACTTCCACAGACTGGGAAGTCACTACTATAGTATTTCTAAGATGTAAGAGCAAAGCTGAAACATTTTAAAACAGACAAGTATTATCCTTTTTACTATACCTCTAATCTCAATCACAGATTTAAGTGTAATAGTTAACATAGTGTTCAATTCTACCCCCCCCCCCCCCACCCCCCGCCCTTATACAGAAGCTCGTGCAGCCTTAAGCTAGAGATTCCATATCCATTTTCAAAGAATGCATTATCTTAGTCATGTTAAGTTCTCCTGGCTCCCTGTTAGCTGATGAATCCATTGCTGACACATTAAAACAATTATTTCTCCTTTGCATTTTCTTCTATCTGTTGATTACTCAAAATGAGAATGTTACAACTAAGATTGAGTCTGACATCACACATTATACCACATCAACACTTCTCAGCAAACTTTGGTTGACCCTGGGGGATTTTCTGAAACACTAACCAACAATAATCATACCCTGATTCAAGACTTAGACAATGTTAGCACAGATGAACTATAGATCTTGGATCTTGCTAGTCTGATTGGTATCACACTAGGGCTGTATACATGTACAGATTCAATGTAAAAAATATCCTGTTTGAAAGGAGTTCATTTTTCTTAACTCAGATTACTATAATGTCAAATAGACCAAGAATTTGAAATTACAATGAGCCAAAGAACATTCCATTTTACATGTTAATATTGAAATTCAACTAAATTATTTCAACAAAATCAGGAAGTTCCCTGAAGTGAGGTGACTCAGCTGAGAAGAAGGTTTAGTTAGGCAGAGAAGAGTGACAGGGGACCTGACTGTACTGTACAAAAATATGAGCTGTATAGATAGAGGAAATAGTAAGAAACTTTTTTCCTTTCATAGAGAGATAAATAACCAAGAGCATGTATTAAAGGGAAAGGGCAGAAGGTTTCGTGGGAGTATGAGAGAAAAAAAGTCCACCAATCAGGAAGAGATATCTGGAAGAGACTGGCTGAAAAACTTGTGGAGGCAGGACCCTCACAACATATGAGAAATATTGATGTGAACACTGGAAATGCCACAGGCTAAATGCCAAGTGCTAGCAAATGGAATTAGAGTAGATAGGAGCGGATGCAATGGGCCAAATGATCATTTTCCATACAATAATAGTTTATGTCTCTAATTCTGATTCCTTTTTAAACAATGCAAGTTCAGAAAATAGTGTCATGCTTTTTCTCATGTGATGTACTCATACTTTGTATTGTTTTAACAGAACCACATTTTATTACATCAATTGATGATAACATGTGCAACAGATTATCGTTTAGTTATTTTCTTAATTTAGATTGTGACCTCTTTGAAATCGAGTCAATCTGCAATATTGATAATTATAGTAAACCAAAAAGAATTTAGTGCTATTTGGCAATATCATTGGTAAAAGAAACTCCAGATGAAAATTTAATTAAAAGCAAATGATGGTAATAAAACTAAATAGGGAATATTAATTACAGTTCAGCCAGTTGATGAAAGCTGGCAATTGAATTGTCCTACTACTTCCAATTTTGCCAGGGGTCATGTCTAAAGTCTTTTGGTTCAGATAAGTTAGAAATAACCACACTTTAGACTCAAAATGCTGGAACTTCATTGAATGTATTTCTTGTTGTTTTCTATGTGACTATTAGACTAATGCATTGTTACTTGGCACAGGACTGCAATGCAGTAGTGAAGTGTTGCTGCCAGGATCTAAATACAGATAATGGGCTCAGTTAGCTAGTTGGCTAGATAATTGACCGATGCCAACAATATGGGTTCAATTCTGACACCAGCTGATATTAGCATGAAGGTTCCACCTTCTGAACCTTGAGGTTTGGTGACCCTCTGATTAAACTTGCCACTAGTCTTCTCTCTCTAATGAGAGAGTGGAACTGTGGTGACTTTACCTTTCTTACACACATAACAATTGGCTCCTCAATTTTTATGAATATTGTAATAAAATAACGTCATGTAAATTAATTACTAATCCTCAAGTTGAACTTTCTTCAAGTGCAAAATTTTGTTTGTCCACCTTTAATGAAGTTTTCACTATTCGATTTCTTAAATGTTACTTTTATAATAATTTGGTTACTCGGCTATAAGAGAGTTACACAAATTTGATCTGTGGAATACTGCTGCAGAGACCTTAGGAAAAGTATGATCTAGAGTTCAGCACCAAAGGTTTGGGGAAATCTCAGGCCACTTTACTTAAATGACGAAAGAAGGTCTTGTGCCTCCATGAAGAAAGAGCTACAGGAACTTCACGATAATAGTTGAATACTTTTATATGAGTCATCACCCCACAGCAATCTCATACAGAGAATTAATGAAGGCAAGCTCACAGTTTAGAATAATAATCTGATATCTCTGTAAACTGCAATGCCTTCCTTACATTATATTCCTACAATAGAAGTTTTCCTGTAATAGAAAATTATGTCTGATGCTCAGCAAGCACAAATACATTGCTTTTATCCCTATTGAGGTTAATACTGCACAAGTCAGATACCAGAACAAAACCAAGTTTGATAAATTTTAAGTTTTGCAGTTTTGTAGTGGTTAGAAACTGATAGGAACTGAGCGTACACATGTTGAGGACATTGTTGAGGCCAGTTCTGGAATATTGTATCCAGTTGTGTTTGCCCAGATATAGGAAGGATATTATTAGGTTGGTGAGGGTTCAGAAGAGATTTATCATGATGTTGCCATGTATGGAAAGTTTAAGTTATGAAGAAAGGCTGGACAAGCTGGGACTTTTTTCAGTGGACTGTAAGAGGTTGAGAAGTGACCTCATAGAACTTTATAAAATAATGAAGGGTATAGATAGGGTTAATGGTAGTTGTTTTTTTTCCCAAGGATGGGAAATTTCAAAACTAAGGGGCAGATTTTTAAGGTGAGGAGCAGAGATTTGAAAAAGACGTGAGGGCAATTTTCTTACACAGAATGTGGTTCACATGTGAAATGATCTTCCTGAGGAAGTGGTGGATATGGGTACAATTACAACTTTAAAAGACATTTGGATAAGTTCAATAGGAAACATTTAGAGGGATATGGGACAGGAGCAGGTGGGACTAGTTTAGCAGGTGGATTATGTTCAGCATGGACTGGTTAGACAAAAGGGTCTGTTTCCATGTGTCTGACTCTATGACTCCACGTGAGGCTACAATTTATTTTACCAAAAGAACACAAGCTTTTGCCAACATTTCAGATTGCACTTAATGAGCAGTGATTATCTACATTCTTCATCCAAGGATGCTGTTATTGGGCATGCACCAACCTCAATAGACCACAATTACCTGATACATTTGTAATAAAGTTCATCATTTATTATTGCACGTTGGAGCATACCAAAAGCTTTAATTGCAATGCTGTTGCCAGGCTACTTTGTGCGCAGTGACAGGCATTGGAAAGGGTGTATCTCAAGCCATTGAGCTTGATCTCGACGCACACATGATGTGAGACCCTTCAGTGGGCAATTGATACCCAAGATGTTGACGGTGGAGTAGGCAGCATTCAGGCAAATAAGCTCAGGGTTTGTCTGCTGTATCCGCTTTTCAATATTTCCTTTCTTTTTTCTTCTTTAGTTTTCTTTTTACTTTTCGCTTCTATTTATCTTCTGGTGAAGAGCTCAGTCGCGGCAGCATCAGCGGTGAGGCAATGACAAGGAAAGCAGAATGAGGTAGCAAAGCAGCTTCAACAGGATCCAAAGTGAGACTCTTGATGGTAGAGACTTCAGAATCGGCAGCATTGTGGGCCTGAGTCATAGAGTCATAGAATCAAAGAGATGTACAGCATGGAAATTGACCCTTTATTTCAACTCATCCATGCCAAACACATATCCTAAATTAATCTAGTCCCATTTGCCAGTACTTAGCCCATGTCCCTCTAAACCCTTCCTATTCATATACCCATCCTGATGCTTTCTAAATGCTGTAATTGTACCAGCCTCCACCACTTTATGTGACAGCTCATTCTATACATAAACCACTCTCTTTGTGAAGAAAATTGCCCCTTAGGTCCCTTTTAAATGTTTCCCCTCTCACCCTAAACCTATCCCCTCTAGTTCTGGACTCTCCCATTCCAGGGAAAAGACTTTGTCTATTTACTCTATCCATGCCCCTCATGATTTTATAAACCTCTGTAAGGTCACCCTTCAGCCTCTGACACTTCAGGGAAAACAGCCCCAGCCTATTCAGCCTCACCCTGGTAACATCCTTGTAAATCTTTTCTAAACCCTTTCAAGTTTCACAGCATCCTACCTAGAGGAGTGAGATCAGAATTGCACACAATATTCCAAAAGTGATCTAACCAATGTCCTGTACAGCCACAATATGACCTCCAGCTCCAATACTCAATGCTCTGACCAAACGCCTTCTTCACTATCCTATCTACCTGTGACTCCACCTTCAAGGAACTATGACCCAGAAATCCAAGGTCTCTTTGTTCAGCAACATTCCCCAAGACCTTATTATTAACTGTTAAAGTCCTGCCCTGACTTGCCTTTCCAAAATGCACCACCTCACAATCATCTTAATAAAACTCCTGGCAGAAGTGGTGAAGTTGCGGTTTAATCGGAGGCGATGTTTTGAATCCTTACCAGGATTCTGGCAGCGGTTAGGTGGTGACTGCAGTGCCAGCAGCTGGTGATCACTGAGCGGGACACTGACAGCAAGGCTGTGACTCTTGTTCCTCACCTGAGTGGAGAACACTGTCGGGTTTTCCTTAATCTTACCCACTAAAGCTTTTACATGTGCCTTTCTAGCTGACCTAAGTCCATTCTTCAGTTCCTTCCTAGAAAACGAGAATCCTGTTGGCAAGTAAACAAGGCAACGGTAGCAATGTAGAACATACAAAATAGAACATAGAACTCTACAGCACACTGCAGGCCCTTCAGCCCTTGATGTTGTACCAACCTTTATTCCTACTCTAAGATCAAACTAACCTACATATCCTTCATTTTACTATCATCCATGTGCCTATCCAAGAGTCACTTCAATGTCCCTAATATATCTGACTCCACTATCACTGCTGGCAGTGCATTCCAAACACCCACCACTCTCTGTGTAAAGTACCGACCTCTGACATCTCCCCTAAACCTTCCTCCAATCATATTAAAATTATGTCCCCCTGAGATCGCCATTTCTGCCCTGGGAAAACGGTCTCTGACTATTCATTCTATCCATGTCTCTCATCATAGGTGAGAGATAGGTGACTATCAAATCACCTCTCTTCCTTCTTTGCTCCAATGAAAAAAGGTCTAGCTCCCTCAACCTTTGTTCATAAGACATGGCCTCCAGTCCAGGCAGCATCCTGTTACTCCTCTGCACCCTGTCTAAACTTCCACATCCTTCCTACAATGAAGCAACCTGAACTGAACACAATATTCCAACTGAGGTCTAACCAGGGCTATACAGAGCTGCAACATAACCTCACAGTTCTTAAACTCAATTCCCCAGCTAAGGAAAGCCAACACACCATATGCCTTCTTAACAAACCTATCAACGTGTGTGGCAAATTTAAGGGATCTATGGACATGAACCCCAAGATCCCTCCCTTCCTCCACACTGCCAAGAATCCTGCCTTTAACCCTATATTCTGCATTCAAATTCAACCTTCCAAAATTAATCACTTCACACATTTCCAGGTTGAATTCCCATCTGCCACTTATCAGACTAATTCTGCATCCTGTCAATGTCCAGTTACAACCTACAACAGCCCTCCACACTTCAACAATCTTTGTGTCATTGGCAAACTTACTAACCCACCTCACTTACTAACCTCACTTCCTCATCCAAGTCATTTATAAAAATCGTAAAGAGCAGAGGTCCCAAAACAGATTCCTGCAGAACACCACTGGTCTCCGAGCTCCAGGCTGAATGCTTTCCATCTACTACCACCATCTGTCTTCTATGGGACAGTCAACTCTGTATCAAGACAGCCACATTTCCCTGTATCCATGTCTTCTTACTTTCTGACTGAGCTTACCATGGGGAAATTATCAAATGACTTGTTAAAATCCATGTACACCACATTTACTGGGCGGCACGGTGGTACAGTGGTTAGCACTGCTGTCTCACAGTGCCAGAGACCCGGGTTCAATTCCCGCCTCAGGCGACTGTGTGGAGTTTGCACGTTCTCCCCGTGTCTGCATGGGTTTCCTCCGGATACTCCGGTTTCCTCCCACAGTCCAAAGATGTGCAGGTCAGGTGAATTGGCCATGCTAAATTGCCCGTAGTGTTAGGTAAGGGGTAAATGTAGGGGTATGGGTGGGTTACGCTTCGGCGGGTCAGTGTGGACTTGTTGGGCCGAAGGGCCTGTTTCCACACTGTAATGTAATCTAATCTAATTATATAATTTACTGCTCTACCTTCATCAATGTGTTTTGTCACATCTTCAAAGAGTTTAGCTTGTGAGGCATGACCTGCCCCTCACAAAGCCATGCTGACTATCTCTAATCAAACTATGGTTTTCCAAGTAATCATAAATCCTGTATCTCAGAATCCTCTCCAATAACTTGCCTACCACATACATGAGACAAACTACTCTGCAATTCCCAGGGTTACCCCATTCCCTTTCTTGAAGAGGGGAATAACATTAGCCACCCTTAATCATCCGGAACTGCTCCAGTGGACAGTGAGGACACAAAGCTCATCACCAAAAGCGCAGCAATCTGTTCCCTCACTTCCCATAGTAACCTTGGGCATATCCCATCTGGCCCAGGGGACCTATCTATCCTTATGTTTTTCAAACTTTTCAGCACATTCTCATTCTTAATATCAACCTGTTCAAAGATATCAGCCTGTTTCACGGTATCCTCACAAACATCAAGGTCCCTCTCAGTAGTGAATACTGAAGCAAAGTATTCATTGAGGAGCTCCACTGTCTTCTCCGACTCCAGGCACACATTCCCTCCAATATCCCTGATTGGCTCTACCCTCACTCTGGCCATCCTCTTGTTCCTCACATGAGTGTAGAATGCTGTAGGGTTTTCCTTAACCTTACCCACTAAAGCTTTTTTATGTCTCCTTCTAACGCTCTTAAGTCCATTCTTCAGTTCATTCCTGGCTACCTTGTAACCCTGTAGATCCTGTCCGATCCTTGCCTCCTCAACCTTAAGTAAGCTTCCTTCTTCCTCTTGACTAGATGTGCTATATCCCTTGTCAGCCAAGGTTCTTTCAACTTATGATCCCTTCCTTGCCTCAGTCAGACAAACCTATCCAGCACGGTCAGCAAGTGTTCCCTGAACAACCTCCACATTTCTGTCGTGCATTTTCCTGAGAACATCTGGTTCCAATTTAGGTGCCCAGTTCCAGCCTAATAGCATTGTAATTCCCCCCCCCCCCCGTTAAATACTTTGCAATGCCATCTGCTCCTATCCCTCTCTGTGACTACAGTAAAGGTCAAGGAGTTATGATCACTATCACCAAAATGCTCTCCCACCGAGAGATCTGACAACTGACCTGGTACCAAATCCAATATGGCTTCCCAATCAATATTAGGGAAATTAAAGTGATCCATGACAACAACTCTGTTACTGCTGAACCTTTCCAAAATCTTCCTCCCAATCTACTCTTCCATGTCTCTGTTGCTATTGGGGGGTCTATAGAAAACTCCTAACAAAGGGACTGCTCTTTTCCTGTTTCTAATGTCCACCCATACTGACTCTATCGACAAATATGTAGGTGTCATATATGTGGACTTTAGTAAGGCATTTGATAAGGTTCCCCATGGTAAACTAATGGAGAAAGTAAAGTCACATGGTGTGCAGGGTGTTCTAGCTGGGTGGATAAAGAACTGGTTGAGTAACAGGAGACAGAGTGTAGTAGTTGAAGGGAGTTTCTTGAAGTGGAGAAATGTGACCAGTGGTGTTCCACGGGATTCAGTGCTGGGACCACTGTTGTTTGTGATATGTATAAATAATCTGGAAGAGGGCACTGTCAGTATGATCAGCAAGTTTGCAGATGACATGAAGTTTGATGGAGAAGCAGAAAGCATAGGGAACTATCAAAGAATACAGGAGAATACAGATAGACTGGAGGGTTGGGCGGAGAAGTGGCAGATGGAGTCCAGGCAAATGTAAGGTGATGCATTTTGGGAAGTCTATTTCTAGAGTGAATTATACAGTAACTGGAAGAGCCATGGGAAAAGATGATGAGCAGAGAGATCTGGGAGTTCAGGTTCATTGTACCCTGAAGGTTGCTGCACAGGTGGTATGCATATGGTATGCTTGCCTTCATCAGACAGGTTATTGAGTATAAGAGCTGGCAGGTCATGTTAAAATTGTTCACGACGTTGGTTCAGCCATATTTAGAATACTGTGTACAGTTCTGGTTGCCACATTATCAAAAGGATGTGGACACTTTGGAGAAAGTGCTCAGAAGGTTTGTGAGGATGTTGCCTGGTATGGAAGGTGCTAGCTACGAAGAGAGGTTGAGTAGGTTAGGATTGTTTTCATTAGAAAAAAGGAGATTGAGGAGGGACCTGATTGAGATTTACAAAATTATGAAGGGTATAGACAGGCTAGACAGAGGTGAGCTTTTTCCCTGAGAGAAAGATTCAATAACGAGAGGTCACAGTAGATTTATTTAAGATGCATCTGGACAGATGCATGAGTAGGTGGAGAGCAGAGGGATACAGGTGTTTAGGAATTGGACGACAGGTTTAGACAGTGGAGTTGGATCGGCTCAGGCTTGGAGGGCCAAATGACCTGCTCCTATGCTGTAAATTTTCTTTGTTCTTTGTTCTTTCTCGATGATCTCCCTTTCTGCAGCTGTGATACTATCCCTGAATGGAAATGCCACTCCCCCACCTCTTTTACCTCCCTCTCATTTCTGGAATCCAACAACTACTCCTGCCCCTTTGATATCCAAGTCTCCATAATGGCCACAACATCATAGTTCCCCGTACTGATCCATGCTCTAAGTTCATCACCCTTATTTCTGATATTTCTTGCATTAAAATAGACACACTTCAACCCATCACACTGACTGCAGCAGTGCGGCTCTACCAGCCCAGAACAAGATTCCTGTTGGTGACGGAGGTGGAACAGCAAATAAAGAACAATGTTGGACTCCCTTTCAGTTATATCTTTTTTTTAAAAATTAAGTTATTCAAAACGGCACCGGAGCATGGCAACTGTTAGAGCTTCTCATTATATTTTCCCTAAAATACAAGTGACAATGAATCATCCAATTCCAATTCCTTAGTTGGGCATTTGATTAGCACAGGTTTAAGATATCTGCAATCATAGAATTGTGCATGTGAAATATGTGCAGTGACCAACTATATTGAAAAAAATCCTGACCTTAAGGAATGTTGACCATGTCATTTGACATTACCAATTGATAACAGCCATTTCTGGAAAGCAGATATGGTCACGTCATAGGTGACCTTAAAATCTTAGCACGTGGGCTGTAATTCAAAAACATAAACCGAGGCCTCATACATCGCAGAAAGACGCAGATCTGGTTTCCTTCCACTTTGAACTATAAGCATATGATTACATGTTCTTATATGAAATAATGCATTTCTTAAGTGAAGTGGGGAGATGGTGGTGATCAGAGATTCAGTAATCCCACTGGATTTACCATCTCCTACTGGATTGATTGTGGCAGTTAAGTAGAAAGGTAATAATGTACAATTTACAAATGTGCAAGTTTCCCTCCCACTATGTGTATTGCAATGTGTTTACCCTGGCTGGCAGTGCTTGACTTAGTACACAGCTGGGCTCTAAGTATGGTGCTGCCAGTGCTAAAAATGAAAGGTCCCATCAGTGCTGAATAATTCTACCATTAATAAGTGCTTTAATACCATGAGCATGGTGCCATACAAGTATGGTGCATAGAGGTGAGAATTGTACAGCTGCATGAGAAACTCACCAGAACTCTCAGAAAGAAATCCTCCACGAAACTTTGCTAGGTGACATGTAGACAATGTTTGGTAAAATTTAGTCCAATATCTTTGGTACAACATCCAAGTGAGCTTCTAAACCTTTGAAAATTCCTCATCCCAAAATGATAGGAACATACATTGCAATTATTTTATCACAAATAGCTCCTAAATTGTGGTCTGAATGCTACTTTATTTTTGAGTATTTGAGTTTTCACGGTTGTAAAAAAATTAGTGATTTCAAGGTCTTTTAGAGATACTTGAGTATTTTCTTTGAAGGTTAATGAAAATAAAATGTTTTCCAAATAAAACATTTCTTGTGCAAGGTTTCAGCTAATTGCTGGATTTGTTTGCTGTTGGTTACCTGACTGGGCGTTATGGCTGTTTTGTTTGAATGGTGCTTTGCGGGCAGTTGGAATTTGTTTTACTTTACAGTGAGGGAAGACATGGAAAATAGGCTGTTCATCCTGCTTCTGAAAAACCCTTTTCTGAATCAAGTATGAAACCTGAAGGTCCTCTTGATAAGAACCAAAAGACTTTGCAATGATTTGTTTTCTGAGCAAGTTGCATCTGCTAAGGCACCAGAGTTATTTCTTTATTATGCTCGATCACCAGGCATCTGAACATTCCACATCTTATCCTTTTTGTTTTTTTCAAGTGCTAATCATTATTGGTCAAAAGTATTTTATTTCCCCAAGTTGAATCTCTGTAGAAAGAGTATCATTTTTTTCTTTTACCCAATGTGTATATGTGTGCCTATTTGTTTTGCATTATTTACAGGGTTAATCATACATATTGTCACCATATAAACTGCATGAAATAAATAATTCTGCATTCTCATGGAATAGATTTTGCTTTATAATGAAACAATAATTTGTACTTATTAAAGAAACCTAATCAATGGATCATTTCATTCTCAGTCTAATATGGAGAAATCACATAATTGACCGTATCAGAACAAGTTACAACAAATAAATTTAGATTTTGCCAATTGGTGGTACCCCAACACACTGAATACAGAATGGTTCAGCCAACACATTGAAACAACACCACCACTGAGTGGAGAATAAACAGGTATGCCAGGTTGTAAGAACTTTGGGAATGAGAGAGATGGTGAGAATGAGGGAGGAAGTCTGGACACTTCTCAATTCCCAGATTGAACCTCCTACCATCAAGTTAACTAATACTGAACTATTCAGGAAGTTGAACACTATGCCTTCATATTTAGATGCAGAAGAATGATGGGATTGAACAAGGCAATTCTCAAAATTTTAAGGAGTCTGTAGGGATAAAACAGAATGTACAACATCAGTCATACATATGCTATTGAAGAATCTTGTCTTATAAAACAGTGTCCTTATTGTTTAGGTCCAGAATATAGGCCTGGTGAAAGCATAAATTCAAATTATTTTAGAAAATCACCATAAGAGGGCTCTTGCCGCATAATGGTAATATCCTAGCTCTGGACCAAGAGGCCTGGGTTCAAGTCCCACTTGGTCCAGAGATGTGTAATATAATCCCTGAATATGTTGATCAGAAAATATATAGAAAATCACCTAACCAATCGAGGTTAAAGCAGCTGCTGTCATGTTAGAGACCAAGACTGACAGTTCAACCAGATTTTGCAGAGACCACCAAAAAGTCAATGTAGAAAAAAGAGCCCATGAGAATACTGAGAACTGTAACTGCAGCTTTAAGGTCAAGTAAAAACCTTACAATGAGTGCAGGGGAGATAATTCAGTAATAAAGGCAAACACAAAATCCCAGACTGTTTCAGTGGAATTTGCTATTATAGCCACCTTTTCTTTGGAACCCCTTGTCACAGAGAACTGTGGGGCAGAGTCTTTGAGTATGTATAAAGCTGTGATAGATAAATTCTTGATCAGTCAAGTAAGCGAGAGTTATGAGGGAAGAGCAGCAAAGTGGATGTGAGGAATTTTGGATCAGCCACAATCGTACTGAATGGTACAGCAAGTTCGAAAGCCAAACAGCTTACTCCTGTTTCTATTTCCTGTGATTTTATTGCCTTAACACTTAAAGATTGTTCACTTTGTGAAAATAAAAACAATGCAGTTGCGGATGTTTTGTCAGTAAAATAATTTTGAATTATATAAGTGCCAAAAAGATATCAGAGACACCTGAAAAGGTTATACATAAACAGTGAATGAGAATCAGTTGGTTGATGCGTGTTCATTCATATATAATTTTTGTCTACATTTTGTAACGAATTGCAAGCTTCATATTTAATTTGTTGAAAACTTGAATTTTGAAGGATTGTAGAAAACTGGATGCATTTCAAGTTCTGTAGAGATACCTGGAATTTTTTTTTTGAAATTATACAATGGAATCTTGTTTTAACAAGACATTTCCTGAAACCACATGATGTCAACTAACTGCTGGATTTGTTTTCCAGAGATCACTTGACTACATTTTATGCCTGCCTTAATGGAACAGTGCTTTGCTGGTCGTTGGAGTTTGTTAAAGTGTTTCAGTTGAGGGAAGACAGCTGAAAAATAAGCTGGTCAGCTCATTTCTTCTGTTTCTGAAGTACAGTTGTTGTGAATCCAGTGGGAAACCTGATCTTGAAAAACGTTTAGTGTCTTTACATAATGATGGATAAACTTGCCTTGGAAAGAGTGCAATAAAACTCAATGGGCTGATTCCTTGGATGAGGGAGTGGTTCTATGAAGTGATGGAGTAAACTAAGCCTCTATTCCCTTGAATTGAAACATACTGAGTTGATGTCATTCGAACATATCCGTAGAGTCATATACAATTATATACAGTCATATACATTCCTGATGAAGGGTTTATGCCGGAAAGATCGACTCTCCTGCTCCTCGGATGCTGCTTGACCTGCTGCGCTTTTCCAGTGCCACACATTTTGACTATAAATATTAAGTCAACACTGGGGATATGAACATAGACATGGAAATTAGGAGCAAGAGTAGGCCATTTGGTCGTTCAAGCCAGCTGCCCCATTTAACATGTTTATGGCTGATCATCCAACTCACTACCAAGTTGCTGCTTTCTTGCCATACCCTTCATCCCTTTAAACTTAAGGACCACATTTAATTCCTTCTTGAAAACATTCAGTGTTTGTGAATTTCGAGAAGATTTGTAGCTCAGATTAAGGTTCTGGAGGTAGGTTTGCTTGCTGAGCTGGAAGGTTCGTTTTCAGACATTTTTGTCACCATACTAGGCAATATCATCTCTGAGCCTCCGGATGATGCACTGGTGGGCATGGCCTGCTTTCAATTAATGTGTATAGGTTTCCTTGTGTTGGTGATGTCAATTCCTGTGGTTATGTCATTTCCTATTCTTTTTCTTATGGGGTGGTAAATGCAATCCAAGTCAATGTGTTTGTTGATAGAGTTCTGGTTGGAATGCCATGCTTCTAGGAATTCTCGTGCGTATCTCTATTGGGCTTGTCCTGGGATGGATATGTTGTCCTAGTCGAAGTGGTGTCCTTCCTTATCTGTACGTCAGGATATTGGCATGAACAGTTGATGTTCATGTACCCTGGTGGCTAGTTTTCTGCCTGTTTGTCCAATGTAGTGTTTGTTACAGTCCTTGCACGGTATTTTGTAAATGACATTAGTTTTGCTTGTGGTCTATATAGGGTCTTTCAAGTTGATTAGCTGCTGTTTTAGTGTGTTGCTGGGTTTGTGGGCTACCATAATGCAAGAGGTCTGATTCTGGCAGTCATTTCTGAGATGTCTTTGATGTAGGGGAGAGCGGCTAGAGTTTCTGGACATATTTTGTCTGTTTGTCAGGGTTCACTGATAATGTATAGTGATGAAACGTCTGACAACAAACCTTCCAGTTCAATGAGCAAACCTACATCCAGAAAATTCAATGTTTGGCCACAACTTTTTTCTGTGGTAGAGAATACCACTCTCTGAGTGAAGGGCTTTCTCATCTCAGTCCTAAATAACTGACACCATATCCTTAAACTGTGACCTCTGATTCTCCCCAGTCTTTAGAAAGGTCTTTCCTACATTTATCTTGTCTATTATTATTAGAATTTTATAGGTTTTTATGAGATCATCCATCATTGAAGATAATCCTAACCAATCCAATCTCTCTTTATACATCATACATTGGATGTTCTTTGGAACATCATGTAAAAATAGTAGAAGCTGTAACACCAACGTGTTTACTTCCTCCCTCCTCCGTATTCAAGTGCACAAACACATCTTCCAGATGAAGCAATGTTGTACCATAATCCAGCCTGCTTTATTCTCTGCCCACAACATGTTCTTCTCTACACTGGGGAAAGAAACCACAGGCCAGGTGACCGCTTTACATAACAGCTATGCTCTGTCCACAAACAAGACCCTGAGCTTGCAGATGCCTGCCACTTCAACACTCTTCCCTATACCCTTGGTTAACATCTCTGCCTCGGGCTTGCTGCAGTGCTGCAGCAATGCTCAGTGCAGTCTAGAAGAATAGTACCTCATTTTTCACGTGGAAACTCTCCAGCCTTCTGGACTCATTATCAAGTTCAACAGTTTTAGAGCTTGAGGTGCCTCCTCCCATGTCCTTACAACGTCCACATACCAGGCCTTACTGTTGTATGGTCTGTTACTGCACACCACCTATTGTTAACCACTGATAAGCCCCATTAGCAGCCATTCATTCTCCTCAGCTGACCTTTGTCTAACTATCCTTTAGGAGAAAGTGAGGATTGCAAATGCTGGAGATCAGAGCTGAAAATGTGTTGCTGGAAAAGCGCAGCAGGTCAGGCAGCATCCAAGGAGGAGAATTGATGTTTCGGGCATGAGCCCTTCTTTTATCTTAGCCTGCTTGGCACACTTTCCTCATTCCTGAAGAAGGGCTCATCCCGAAACGTCGATTCTCCTGCTCCTTGGATGCTGCCTAACCAACCTTTACTCCTTTTGGGCTCTATCTCCACTTATCATTTACTCCTTACTCCTTCCCACCACCCTATCTTTCCTAGCTACCATCAGTTCTGATGCAGGATCTCAGAACCCAAAACATTAACTCTGATTTCTTTCCACAGATACTGCTAGACTTGTAGCAATTTCTGTTTTTATTTCTGATTTCCAGCATTCACAGTGCTTCATTTCTTGATCTATTAAAAGAAAGCCATTAGGAAAATGGCTAAAATTATATTTTTCAGGCATTGGTGTTTCATTTTGTCATTTATGGCATAGAATGTTGAACTATAAAGAAGTAGACATGAAAAACAGAACTTTGTTGTTTCTGAAGGATTCTCATGGTGAAATGTACTGGTAGGCCAGGGTATATTAGGCTCTCAACCAAACACAGGAAATGTGATTAATGTAGCTTGGCATTTGTTGGTTGGCACTGACATGGTTGGCCGAAGAGTCTGTTTCTACGGTCTATAACTCTGTGATATATATTCAAATCTGTGGGTATAATCACCAGTGGGAGTTGGCCACTCGTATTGTTAGGAGAAAGTGAGGACTGCAGATGCTGGAGTATCAGAGTCAGGAGTGTGGTGCTGGAAATCAATGATGGATAGCCAAGTGTTGAAACATCTGCAGAATGTGCTACAAAGTAATGATGTAGAAAGGATGATGCTGGAACAATTGGTAGAGGAAAACATGGTGAAGATAGACAGAAGACCAGATGTAGCGATAACATCAAGGAACTGATATTATGTCACACAGTCAGAAGTCAATATATTTTTGAGAGACTCCCTATGTCAGTCGACCTTGAAGAACCATGCACATGATATCATCACTGTGAAAAGTAAGTGAACTGAAGCTATAAAGTTCTCAGTATCCGCCTTAACTCTGATTATTTTAAACATGTCACATAATTGATGGCTGCTCTGTCCTAATCTATTCTAACTATGGCACCCAATTGATTGCTGCTGTGTTGTAATCTGTTAGTTTAATGATAGCCCAGACACTGATGTGCCTGTGAACATAATGTTTGTGTATAATAGTTGTTTGTAATTAATGTCTTTTGGATTTTTTCACATCATATTGTCCATGTGATAGTTCTTCTGTTATAAGGGATGAGATAAATATTGCTGCAGCAGGTAAAATATTCCACTGGAAGCAAAACACAAGAAATCAGAAATTACAGATTTAAGGTTCATTAAATTAATGAGAGGGACACAAAAGTAATGTTACAGGAGGTTGCCACAGTGATAGCCTCACTGATTTATCTGCGTCACCATATACACAGTTCTTAAGGATTTAGCAGGTTAGAATATAGGAACTGAAATGAGGGATATTTTCTCTCCTCAAAAGGTTGTGCATTTGTAATGCTCTCCTCAGATAGCTGTGAATGCTCAGTTGTTCAGTATAATTCAAGATAGATTGACCAATGTTTGGAATTAAGGGAATATAGGGATAGTGAATAAAAGATCTTATTAAATGCTCTATTCCTGCTCCTACTTTCTTTGTCATTAGATGCTCAATGGTTCCTTCAGTTCAATTTGTTGATCATTATAACACTCCTTTATTTTCGAATAAATGCTAACCATACGCCGCAGGGTGGTACAGTGGCTCAGTTGCTAGCACTATGGCCTCACAGCGCCAGGGATCTGGGTTCGACTCCACATTTGGACAACTGTGTGGGTTTCCTCTAGCTGCTCTGATTTCCTCCCACATTCCAAAGATGTACAGGTTAGGTAGATTGGCCATGCTAAATAGCCCATAGTGTATGGCTAGGTGGGTTAGCCATTGGAAATGTGGGTGATAGGAAGAAGGTGGGTCTGGGTGGGATGCTTATTGGAGTATCTATAAGGATATGTTGGGCTGAATGGCCTGTTTCCATGGTGTACGAATTCTATCCATAGCTGTTCTCAGACATGTGTTTCTGTTAAAGCATAGGCTTTATCAAGGCGTCTAGTAATCTGCACCAAGCACTGTGTGATGAGGCAAGTTTAGTAAATGATGTTGTGCTCGGCGAACAGAACCACAACAACGAGCACCCAAGCTACAAATCTTCTCACAAACTTAGTAAATGATCTGAGAGTAAAAGATCCCCAAGGGATCAGTGACCATAGCATGTTAGAAGTTAGCATTCACATTGTACATGCATCAGAACATTCTCAAGATCCTGGTGTACACTAGCAGCTTAGATTAAGTGTGTCACTGCTCCAGATACTGGAAAACCTGGCCCATACTTAGCTCAAATATACTTCCCGTTCCTTCAAGAACCATAATAGGGTTGCTGTTTTTCTTCTTAACAGGCATTTAAACAGACACATGAACAGGAAGGGGAGTTGGACCATGTGCAGGCATTAGTTTAAAATGGCATCATGGTCAGTAAAGACATGGTGGGCCAACAGGTCTATTCCCATGATGTAAAGGTTGCAGCCTCCTGTTGTGCAAAGGTCCTTAGGAGTGCTCGGACATGAACTGCTAAAAGTTGATTTGCAAATGCAACCACTAATCAGGAATATTGGCTTTCATCGCTAGAGTGAATTTATGAGCAAAGAGGTTCTGCTGCAATTCGACAAGGTGTTAGTGAGGCCATACCTGGAATATTGTACACAGTTCTGGTCTCCTTACTTGAGGAACAATATACTGGCTTTGGAGGTGGTGGAGAGAAGGTTCACCTGATTGATTCTGGAAATGAGGGGGTTACTTCATGAGAAGAGGTTGAGCTGCCTGGAGCTATACTCGCTAGAATTTAGAAGAATGAGGGGGGAATCTTATAGAAACATAGATAAGATAGAGGCAGGCAAGTTGTTTCTACAGGTGGGTGAGACTAGGACTAGCAGACATGGTCTCAAGATTAGGGGGAGTGGATTTAGGACAGAGATGAGAAGGAACTGCTTTTCCCAGAGAGTAGTGAATCTGTGGAATTCTCTGCCCAAGGGAGCAGTAGAGGCAGCTTCATTAAATATATTCAAAGCACAGTTGGATGGGTTTTTGCGTGGCAGGAGAACTAAGGGCTATGGGGATAATGCAGATAGGAGGAGCTGAGCAAATGGATAGATCAGCCATGATCATAATGAATGGTGGAGCAGGCTCAATGGGCCAAATTGCCTACTCCTGCTTCTAAGACTATGAAACTCAGAATAGTATAGCAGGGTCTCCTGCTCTGCTGAAACCAGCCTGAACAGTTGACTCTGTGCAACCACTCATTTCTAATAGCTACCTTTATTTTCACTGTTCTGCGCGGCTAAATTGAAAAAGTAAAAAATAATTATTTGCTTAAAATGCCTTAATTCAGAAATATGGCCTTCCAATCATGGTAGGGCCTTTGATAATCAACTTTCTGATGTTCTCTGATTTTTGCAAATGCTGTTGATACATAGGGGATTTATAAGACTATAAGATGAGGACACAGAAGTAGACTAATCAGATCTGGCTCTACCGTTCAGTGTGCTTATGACAGATCTGCTAACTCTCAATTGCACTTGCCCACTTTATCTTCATAACTCTGGATTGTCTCACTGATTAAAAATGACAACCTCAGCCTCAGATATGCTTGACAACCCAGTCTTGACAACACTGTTTGGTAAAGAATTCATGGATTAACTACTCCTGACAAAAAAAAACTAATTTCTGTCTTAAACAGGTGATCCCTTTCTCTGAAATTATTCCCTCTCATCCTTGACTTTCCCTCAGGGGAAACAACCACTCTTCATCTACCTTCTCAAGCCTCCTAATAAGCTTTTATGTTTTAATAAGGTTTCCCCATTCTTCTAAGCGCCAATGAGTACAGAGGTATGGCATTGAGGGTGAGTTGGAGGTTTGGATTAGGAGTTGGCTGGCTGGAAGAAGACAGAGGGTAGTAGTTGATGGCAAAGGTTCATCTTGGAGTGCCGTCACTAGCGGTGTTCCGCAAGGGTCTGTTTTGGGACCATTGCTGTTTGTCATTTTTATAAATGACCTGGAGGAGGGGTTAGAAGGTTGGGTGAGCAAGTTTGCGGATGATACGAAAGTCGGAGGAGTTGTAGACAGTGAGGAAGGATGTGGCAGGTTACAGCGGGATATAGATAAGCTGCAGAACTGGGCAGAAAGGTGGCAAATGGAGTTCAATGTAGCTAAGTGTGAGGTGATTCACTTTGGTAAGAGTAATAAAAAGATGGGGTACTGGACTAATGGACGGATACTTGGTAGCGTGGATGAGCAGAGGGATCTTGGTGTCCATGTACACAGATCTTTGAAAGTTGCCACTCAGGTAAATAGTGCAGTGAAGAAGGCATATGGCGTACTGGCTTTTATTGGTAGAGGAATTGAGTTCCGGAGTACTGAGGTCATGTTGCAGTTATATAAGACCCAGGTGCGGCCGCATCTGGAGTATTGTGTGCAGTTTTGGTTGCCATACTATAGGAAGGATGTGGAGGCACTGGAACGGGTGCAGAGGAGGTTTACCAGGATGTTGCCTGGTATGGTAGAAAGATCGTATGAGGAAAGGCTGAGGCACTTGGGGTTGTTTTCATTGGAGAAAAGAAGGTTTAGGGGTGACTTGATAGAGGTGTACAAGATGATTAGGGGTTTAGATAGGGTCGACAGTGAGAATCTTTTTCCACGTATGGAGTCAGCTATTACAAGGGAGCATAGCTTTAAATTAAGGGGGGGTAGGTAAAGGACAGATGTTAGGGGTAGGTTCTTTACTCAGCGAGTCGTGAGTTCATGGAATGCCCTGCCAGTAGCAGTGGTGGACTCTCCCTCATTATGGGCATTTAAGCAGGCATTGGATAGGCATATGGAGGATAGTGGGCTAATGTAGGTTAGGTGGGCTTGGATCGGCGCAACATCGAGGGCCGAAGGGCCTGTACTGCACTGTATTCTTCTATGTTCTATGAGTATTGCCAGTGGTTAGCACTGCTGCCTCAGTGCACCAGGGACCAGAGGTTTGATTCTAGCCATGGAAAATCATCTCTGTGAAGTTTGCACATTCTCCCCGTGTCTGTGTGGGTTTCCTCCAGGTGCTCTGGTTTCCTTCTACAGTCCAACGATATGCAGGTTAGGTGGATCGACTATGCTAAATTGCCTGTAGTGTTCAGGGATATGCAGACTAAGTGGATTAGCCATGGGAAATGCAGGGTAATGGGGAGAGAGTTATGGGTTGAGTCTGGGTGGGACGCTCATTGGAGTGTCAGTGCCACAGGGCAGCACAGTTACTCAGTGGTTAGCACCGCAGTCTCACAGCACCAGGGACCCAGGTTTGATTCCCACTTCCGGCAACTGTCTGCATGGAGTTTGCACATTCTCCCCGTATCTGCACAGGTTTACTCCGGGTGCTCCGGTTTCCTCCCACAATTCAAAGATGTGCAGGTCAGGTGGATTGGCTATGCTAAATTGCCCCATAATGTCAGGTGCATTAGTTAGAATGAAATGGGTCTGGGTGGGGTTGCTCTTCGGACGGTCGATGTGGTCTGGTCTGTTTCCACACTGTAGGGCATCTAATCTAATCAGACTCGATGAGCTAAATGCTCTCTATCTACACTGGAGGGATTCTATGAGAATAAATGCAACCTCTCCTCATAGGAAAGTTCTTCCATATTTGGAATCAACCTAATATACCTTCTTTGGACTGCCTCCAACAACAGTACATTTTTCCTGAGATAAGAGGACCAAAATCGTTTACAGCCTTTTGTGTGGCTTGACCAATGACTTGTACAGTTTTAACAACCTCCCTATTTATTCTTCCCAAAGCTCAAGTCATTTTGCCTTCCCTATTATTTGCTGAACTTGCATGCTAGCTTTTGTGATGGAAATCTTGCTGCCAAAGGTTACTCTCTGTGGAGGAATTCAGCAACGTGGATACTGGTCCTTCTGCTTTTTCTAAAGAAAGTTGGCACTATATTATCTTCAGTTGCTCTTTGACTTTTTACTTTGCCTTGCATGCTTTTAAAATCCAATTTGGAACCAATTTGCTGAACAGGCTCACACATCAATTACTCACAATTTCCAGATGGATTTTTTCTGGGGTGCTAGTGTATATGTACGACACTGATTCATGTCTTGCCTGAGATCTCCTGCAGTTTTGAACCTTGCATGACTGATCAGTGTGATAGTCATTGGTAAATAACGCAGATCACCTAGTTTAATTGAAAATCTCAAAATAAAATACCTGACAGCCCAGACTACAATTTGAAGTTACTAATACCTATGAATACATCTTGCTTCTCACAGGATTGCACATGGCAATTGGTCACATGGTCCTGGTCCTTTGTTTATCAGTGTATTCAGCTCTTAAAGCAATAAAGTACAGGAATTTGTCAAGGGAAAGGTGTTCAACAAAGTAAGACATTTCTGAATGGACAGGTTAAATTCCAGCTGGATGTCAGCAATCATAATTCAGAGTATACATATCATTGCACCTTTTCTTTCTAAAACTAATTCACACTTTCCAGTGGTTCACTCTTGTTAATGCCTCAATTGACTGCAGATATTTTCAGTACTTTTTAGCAGCTATACTCCACTCCAGTAAAGAGTTTGCCAGTTCACCAGAATAAAATAAGTAGCCTATTACAAAGTTTTCTGCAGCAAAATGAATTACTTTCTCAATCTCAGAACAGATGTATCTCCAAAATCTTCAAAACAATGCAGGAACAGTGGCTCAGTGGTAAGCACTGCTGCCTCACAGCACCAGGGTCCCAGGTTCAATTCCAGCCTCGGGTGACTGTCTGTGTAGAGTTTGCATGTTCTCCGTGTCTGCGTGGGTTTCCTCTGGATGCTCCGGTTTTCTCCCACCAGTCCAAAGATGTGCAGGCCAGGTGAGTGATTAGATTAATTACAGTGTGGAAACAGGCCCTTCAGCCCAACAAGTCCACACCAACCCTCCGAAGAGCAACCCCCCCCCCCGCGACCCATTCCCCTACATTTACCCCTTCACCTAACACTATGGTCAATTTAGCATGGCCAATTCAGCTAAACTGCACATTTTTGGACTGTGGGAGGAAACCAGAGCACCCGGAGGAAACCCACGCAGACACTGGGAGAATGTGCAAACTTTTGGCCATGCTAAGTTGCCCATTGTGTTAGGAGCATTAGTCAGAGAGAAATGGGTCTGGATGGGTTACTCATCGGAGGGTCAGTGTGGACTGGTTGGGCCGAAGGGCCTGTTTCCACACTGTAGGTATCTAATCTAAAAAAAAGCTTTTTTCCAGTTCCAGTTTCCAAATCAATCTTTGTCTGTGCTGCTCTACCAAAGCAGCAGCTTGAAATACAGCCAATTCAAACATTGTCTGGGCTCATTTTTTTATGAAACTGGATGACTTGGCAACTCTTTCATCACCAATAATACAAAACTTATCTATTAAGATATAATTCAAATAGGACATGAAGTTTGGACCTACACTGCCTTTTGAAGATATTAATTTCAGCTCAGACTTTAACTATGATTTCAGGAGGCTCAGCTAACTTGTGGTCAGCTGTTTACTATAGCCACTTTAATTGTCAATGCTTCCGTTTATTAAAGAAAATAGTTTATGAAAGTCACAGTTATTATTAGATGATGGAAATTGAACATTACTAGTTCGAATTTTATCACAATCACAAGTCAAGTTACCGTTTCAAGGCAGTAAAAATATAAAAGTTGTAATGCACAATCAATTTTCCTTTATTAAACATTCCTAATTGGATAACTTTGTTTCAATTACTTAGTCATAGAGATGTACAGCATGGAAACAGACCCTTCGGTCCAACCTGTCCATATTCACCAGATACCCAACCCAATCTAGTCCCACCTGCCAGCACCAGGCCCATATCCCTCCAAACCCTTCCTATTCATATACCCATCCAAATGCCTCTTTAATGTTACAATTGTACCAGCCTCCACCACTTCCTCTGGCAACTCATTCTATACATGAACCACCCTTTGTGAAAAAGTTGCCCCGTAGGTCTCTTATATCTTTCCCCTCTCACCCTAAACCTATGACCTCTAGTTCTGGATCCCCAACCCCAAGGAAAAGACTTTGTCTATTTATCCTATCCATGCCCATCATAATTTTGTAAACCTCCATAAGGTCACCCCTTAGCCTCTGACGCTCCAAGGAAAACAGCCCCGGCCTGTTCAGCCTCTCCCTATAGCTCAAATCCTCCAAACCGGGCAACATCCTTGTAAATCTTTTCTGAACCCTTACAAGTTTCACAACATCTTTCCGATAGGAAGGAGACCAGAACTGCATGCAATATTCCAACAGTGGCCTAACCAACGTCCTGTACAGCTGCAACATGACCTCCTAAACTCCTGCACTCAATACTCTGACCAATAAAAGAAAGCATACCAAACGCCTTTACACTATCCTACCTGCGACTCCACTTTCCAAGGACCTATGAACCTGCACTCTAAGGTCTCTTTGTTCAGCAACACTGCCTAGGGCCTTACTATTGCTTATTCTAATATTTTTATTCATTCCTGGAATGTGGATGCTTCTTGTTAGGCCATCTTTTTTATTGCACCCCCCCCCGTTATCATGAAGATGATGGCTGGGAGCTGTTGTCTTGTAGTTCTTAGCAGGGTATACATTAAGTGGCGGGTTACTTTCTGCAAGATTCCTAGCATCTGAGCAGTTCTTGTGTCCACAGTATAGATGTGGATATAAAGCAACAGATTTAACAGACATTTTATTTGTGCAAAACATGACTCTGGTAAAGTGTCTTTCACTGGCTGATGTCTGGAACCATATGATTATAAGACAAAATAGCAAATTTTCCCTGACTTAATTTCCCTTTTGATGGGGTCTGTTCAGTTGCTCTTTATTCCATTTTCCTGAAACTTTCGTAGCTCATTTCCATAGGTTCATGGGGACAAATAGAAGAGCTTTCACAAGTACTTAACTCTCTACCCCAACTGTCTAACAGGGAAGCATACTGACATAACTGGGAGCCCAATATATAAATAATGAAAGCAAAATAATTGTAGTGTTCATTGCAAATTAAGCAAACAACAATCAGGCTAAATATTTAAACTTAATTCAATTTGAAAATTCATCATGGCGTTAAATTCTCTTAGAAGAGAGGTAACGTATTTTATTCTCTAATGGCTATGTAAAATAGTATTTTTCACAAAAACCTAAAGTCAATTTAAATAATTTCCATAGGTAGGTTGTAGATTAATATAGTAATAAAAGAACTTTTTCATGGATTTAAAATACATGACAGTAGCTACAGATTAATATATGGAGATCATGTAGCATGTTATAGTGCCCGGATCTGTGAGCCAGAGATGCCAGATTTGAATTCCTCTTCAAGACTTGCCAGCTATTTAAGATAAGCTCATAATGTAGTCAATCAGATTGATTATTAGCCTGTAATTATCATCCAATAAAGCTGATGGTAGGCAGTATAAGTGAGTGTATTTCCTAGTCAACCATTCAGTAAAAGGAATTGGAAAGTCACTCCAGTACCTTGCCATAAGTAGAGACTATTCCAAAGGAAACCCACAGCCCAATCCTTAGGAACAAGGAGAAAGAAAAGACGGATATGTTTTTGCAAATAACTTGTTAAACTGTTTCGTTCAGTCAGTTATAAGGCAAGGTGCAAGTCCAAACATCAGCAGATAGTACTTTGTGTTAGACTAAAAAATGGCATAATGATATCCATGAGTTGGCAAGAAATCATCTAGCTAAAGCAAACATTAGTAATGACAAACCACCAATGAGGCAGACTGCTCAGCAGTGGTATACTGATTGCTGTCACCATCATAGGAGAGTTTATGTGAAATTGATCATGTTTAAACTAAAAATAAGATAAAGAGCAGCAATATAATTAACAGTAAGTTGGTTCTGATGGCTTTTTTAAAAAATTGAAGTAGTACACTGATGCCCTATTGAAAATAATTATCTCTTTCTCTCAGGTTGGCAGATGTTACAATAACACTGGATGGCATTCAGAAGGGACTACAAATCAATATTATTTCACTGGCAGCAAGACATTCTGTGCCATGAAAGTCACCATAAAAAGTTCATTCTTTCTTTCTAATGGCTGACGATTCATCAGTTCGACAATCATAAATTTTGTTTTCATTTGGAGACTTCCGTATTCATGTAAATCTATTTAATGATGAGCTACATGATATATTATCAATAAAACTGGCAAAATAAAATTGGTGTTCCACAACAAATTTCATGTTTAATTTTTTTGTTGTTGCAATTTCTTATCTAAACACTAACGAGTAATAATGATAGTTAAAATTAATTCATTATTTTCAAAACAGTTCATTTTCCTGTGAAGCTCCAGTTAAAGTTTGCTGATTGTCTGACATTGAGCTACAAGACTCAGAATTTGCTTAGATGCCTCAATCTGTCTTGTTCTCAAATATTGGGCACTATTTCGATTGGCATCTTCGAGGAAGTATCGATAGTTTGCCATAATTCCAAAGGATGATGAAAGACCACGAGGACTTGTGTCAGCCAGCCAGTTTATTCGCCATATCACAGCACCATTTTGAAGATGAAAGTTAGCTACTGGATCAAGGGCACCCCCTCGATGTTTTTCTCCATATAGGTACCAGGCACAAAGTCGCATAAATGGTGTCTCAAGAATTCGAACTAATTTGTCAGACTTCACCCATTCATTGTTAGAAAGTAAATGCTGAAGTTTTTCTAACATAGGTCCTTCAATGATGTCCTGGATTTCTTTGTATTCAAGTTCTGTAAAGATCTGGTTCAATTTCCCTTCCTTGATTTTGAAACTGAGGGTTCCACGCAGCCACTTCGTGAAGTCGGGAATAGGGGACAGACTGGAGAATTGGCTCATATGAGGAAACTCAATCTGTAGATCACAGACAAAAAAAAATGAATGTTATTGCTTTGCTTCACCAAGTCTGTTCTGCTATTCTATTCAACATTGTGAAAAGAAATTAGACCACGGTGCTATATGTAAGTTTCGAAACAAAATGTTTCTTAATGGAAAAATGTTCTTGCTATCTAATTTCTTATACTGAACTGCAAAACATTCAAATAGTAAAACTGGGTACATTATTATTCTGAAACAGACAATATTCTCAATGGATGTGCTTCTTCTCAGAATTAGCTCAAAACTTGTTCAAGTTCCAACATTTGTAAACTGAGAAGTGAATTTTGTGGATTTTTCCAATGTTGCAATTTACTAAAAAGATGTGGACATTAACTGAGCAAAGTAGTCAGTGATACACGTTTGGAAATCATGCTTTATAATATTAATAACAAATATGGAATAATGACTGCAAAGGGACATCATAAGAACAAGTCTTTTATCTATATTGGGTAAAACCAAGGACTGCAGATGCTGGAAACCAGAGTCTAGATTAGAGTGGTGCTGGAAAAGGTCAGGTCAGGCAGCATCCAAGGAGCAGGAAAATCGACGTTTCGGGCAAAAGCCCTTCATTCCTGAATACAACATTAAAGTGTTTTTTTTAGCAGCAGGATAAAATGCAACTGTAACACTCTTAAGTGCACTATGAGTACTGTATACAGATTTATTCCCTACTTATTTCTCATCTGTGTGAACTACAAGTGAGGACAAAATTAGTTAGGTGTTCGAAAATAATGGGACTCTACACAATATTTTTTTCTCATATGCTTCCTTAACTGGAACTCTAAGATGTCCATATTTTTCATACATTTAAAATAGGTTATGGATTTATCAACTTTTTTTTGAAACAGAAAACTCACCAACTATCTTACTCTTCCTGCAGCAAGTGCCAGTCTGTCATTTCTCACCTACTGGGATCCTGCAAATACTTTCCCATCATAAACAAACAAACTAGTGCCAGACTGGACAGTATTATCGTATTATTCTGACGACAATAAAGAACTGTGGATGTATGTAACAACAATAGAAACAATACTGAAGACTTGTGAAACAGAAGCAAGTTGAATCACATGATGATTTATGCTACCTATCCCTTTAGCCTTCCAGTATATTAAATTAACATTTGCATTATCTGGCACTTCACAGACCAGGATGCATCACCAACAGGCAACTCCAACTACCCACCACCCCACTGAAGAACAACTGTGTACTTCATTAATTGGACACTATACGGACAATAACCAGCAACTGAGGGTGGGCATGATGGCAAAACAAGCTTCAGCTGACTATTCTTAGGATTAATAACAGCACAGCCAAATCAACAAATACTCTTTATTGTGCTCACTTGCTGTTACAGTACTCACTCAGCCTTGCTTTTGATCTCAAACAGCATGCATGGCTCCCCTGGTCAATTAATGTGTTAGGATTCAAATGACTGAATGGTGCCTGGTTACTATGCAAGTCAGTATTGCTTCAATTAACCAGAATTCTCACTTTACTGTGTGCTCTTCAAACAGTGTGCCACATAATGTAAATTTTACTGTATGCCTCAATCAAAGTGTGAGCTAGTGACATTCCAACAGGTTTCTGCCAATGTTAAAAATCATGATTTTTTTTTTGCTCTGCATGTGTGGAGCTTCTTTCTTCATTTCAACATTACTTCATTCCCAACAATCTCCACATAACAGACACCTGAGATGAGGAATGAAACATTACATAAGATTGCTCTCTCCTTAGAAAAAGACAAGTGATGGTGGTTTAACCCAAGGGTCATTATGTCTCAGGCAAAGGGCGAGATTGAGAAGGCGGGGCCTTCATGATAACCTCAGCTAGTACAGAAATGCAACCTGTGCTGTTGGGATTGCTCTGCATTGCAAACCACTATCCAACCAACTAAGCTAATTGATTCTCCGTGGAAAATAATGGGTGCATGTTGGCACACTATTGATAATTTTACACTCATGAGCTGGTGATCCTTTAGAACAGCCACATTTAAGTAGTTTATCTACATTCTTAGAAAAGTTGCGTTCCATTTTCTTTTAATCTTCTAGCCTAAAGCAAAGTTGACTAAATAAGAACAGGTAAAACACAGATTTGCTTCAAGGTTTTTCAGCAATGGGGATGGCAAAATGTGTCTCTGCCTTTTGAGGTAAAATAAACCCCAGAGTTGTGATTATGCAAGGGCAATGACTGCGTTGAAATGGGAGACGTGTTTGTAATATTAATGTCCTGTTACATTAAAGGTCAACAAGGAAATTCAGCAAAATCTCCTTACCACGGATAGGTGCTGCAGATTGATGGGAGAAATATTGGGAATAAGATTTACATTAATTACATCACAAAAAATCAATCAACACATTGATTATATAATCTTATTAAAAAAACATTAGTTATGTGGTAAAGCTGCACTGAGATACAGTATCAACCCGAAGAGATGCAAATTTGAATGTACTGCAAGTCATAGCACTTTTACATATCCTGGGCAGATTGTGGGTTTGACGGTGGGGATTTTAATTTGTTGGGAGGTGGTGGGAAGGGGCCTGATTTGAAGACCATTTCCTCTCTTTTGCTATCAATTTTCCCCTTTTGCCAATTCTCATGAATGACATCCACCCTGCCTCCACACTCTTCTCGGAGAAAGCGAGGACTGCAAATGCTGGAGATCAGAGCTGAAAATGTGTTGCTGGAA
Organism: Chiloscyllium plagiosum; assembly: GCF_037043375.1. Lineage (NCBI taxonomy): Eukaryota > Metazoa > Chordata > Chondrichthyes > Orectolobiformes > Hemiscylliidae > Chiloscyllium > Chiloscyllium plagiosum. The sequence continues at coordinate 23,665,852 of NW_028270155.1, read as the reverse complement.
AAGCGCAGGAAAGGTTCCTGAAGAAGGGCTCATGCCCGAAACGTCGATTCTCCTGCTCCTTGGATGCTGCCTGACCTGCTGCGCTTTTCCAGCAACACATTTTCAGCTCCATACCCTTCTCTCCTACCATCTTCAACGTCAGCTCGAGACTCACTAATCCTAGGACTCTGGTGAGTGTCATACCAGCAGTCATTACTTCACAGTTGCAAAAAGCTGCCAGCCTCTGATCCTGAGCAAAGCGCACAGAAGTGCTGCTAAGTGCCCCTTGCTCTTGCTGGTTCTGTAGCTAATAGATAGGACCTCTATAAATACCATCCTTTATTACAGAATAACAATTTATAAATGATGGACAAAATTCTATCAATTAATTTCCTACTTTAAATGTAATCATGTCGTAGATGAAACAAAGCTTCTCATTGATACTGGAGCTGCAGATATTCAGCCAACCAGGGAGTATTTCATTGCATGCCTGATTTGTTCTTTACAACAGCTCGAGAGGCTTTGGGGGTTCAAGAGGTGTGTTACTCACTGCAAGATTCCTGGCCCTTTCAGCCACTGTTTATATAACTAGTCCGGTTTAGCTTCTGGTCAAAGGTAACTCCAAGGATGTTGAAAGGGGTGGATTCAGTGATGGCAATACTTAAAATTGGTCAATAAATGCTTACCTAGCCAGCCTCATGCATATCATGACTGAATTTTTAAAAATGCCCTATCTCAAAATGTGATTCTTTTTAAAAGACAAAATAACTGCAGGTGTAAATATTGTGACTTGCTGCCAAAAAAAATTGGAGAGTGACTAATGGGATGTGATAACTAAAGATGGTAATGAATTTTAAACAGAGTAACTAATCATTGCTTGTGAGTACAAAGAAATCAAACAGTAGACAACTGCTCTGTTCAATAGCAAGCCACCCCTGCAGATTACACCCAAACCTGCAGATACATTGTGTTTTTCCCTTTGAAAAGGACTAGGTTAAAAAAAAAAGCTGTTTCAACTCTATAGAAGGGTATTGTTGGGACTGAATATTCTTGTATGCTGCAATCTGGGTTCAATTGTTAGACTGCTATGATGATCGCACTAGGAGGACCATCCTTCAGACACCCCTGTGCTGCAGGTAAAGGAACATGTACCTGCACTCAAGAGTGCTGCAAACCAGAAGGTTGCAGGATTCCCAAGGGGAAAATGAAGTGTTGTTCTTCCAGGTTGCACTGAGCTTCACTGGAGCAATGTAGCAAGCCCACGACTGAGATGCTGACCAGGGACACAATTCAGCCACCATAAAACATATATTCTCCACCCTTCACTTGTCAGACTTCCACGGGAACTGCTCCCTCCAGGACACACTGATCCATTCCTCCTCCTCTCCCAACCTCTACGCACACCCTCAAAGCACCGTCCCATGCAATTGTAAAAGGTGTAACACCTGCCTTTCTACTTTCTCGCTCCTCACTATCAAAGGTCCCAGACACACCTTCCAAGTGAAGCAGTGATTTATTTGCACTTCACTCAATTTAGCCCCATCTATTTGCTGCTCACAATGTTGTCTGGTCGATGGAGCGCAGACTGAGATCGTTTTGTAAAACACCTATACATTGTCATCAAAAATTACTGAGCTTCCAGTCGCCTGCCATTTCAACACATCACCAGGTTTCCTGGTCAACATCTCTGTCTCAGGCATGCTGCAGTGCTCCAGAGAAACTCAGTGCAAGCTGGAATAACACCTCATTTTCCACTTGGGAACTCCATAGCCTTTTGGACTCAATGTCAGGTTCAATGATTTTGATCACCACCTCCCATGTCCTTACCCAAACCCCAAACGTTGTCATTACATGGGCTGCTACCACAAACTGCCTATTGTCAACCACTAATAGTGCCCATTAGCAGCTATTCATTCTCCTGGGCTAACCTTTACCCATTCCTTTGTCTGCCCAACTGGTTCTCTCTCTGGGCTCCATCTCCACTTATCATTTGCATCTTCCGCCTCTCCCCACCCCTTCTTTAGCAATATACACCAAGCATATCCTCATTATAATCAGTTTTGAAGGAGGATCATTGAATCTGAAATATTAATTCTGCTTTCTCTCCACAGATGCGGTCAGACATGAGTTTTTCCAACAATTTCTGTTTTTGAGTATTGAGTTGTACGTACTGAATAAGCACAAATAGAAAGGTGAACAGTCTGCGATAATCTCGATGATTGCTCATTTGTTATTTCTGCACTCAAATTCAAAATTATGATATGCAAATAAATAGTCTGGATGGAAGAATGAGCAAAAACACACTGCACAGAACAAAGGAGGGACAATTTCATCTTCAACAAAGCAATCATTTACAGTAAGTCTTCACGAATTTCAGACTTGGACTTTTCCAGTTTATGTTCTACTCAACGCACATGTCAACTATACCTAAAGCATTAACTTTGTCAGTGTTTTGCAACTTTACTTGCAAGCAATATTGTCAGAACAGATATAGTTTACAAAAATAACTTGTCAGTTTCTAGACCCTTAAAGAGAAAGGTTATGCCCAAAGTTCTTAAAATTAACAGTGAGCCAAAAAAAACAAATTCTAAGGCAGGTCAAATAGTTTGTCAAATAGGTGTTTTAAATGGAGGATTTATTGGACCGGAAAATGGAAACATTTAAGAGGGAAGTTCAAAAGTGGGACCTCGGCCATTTAAGGAAGAATCAGTAATCATGTCAAGAAAAAAAGGACTGAGTTGCATAAAACGGAGTGAAAACTGCAAAGAGTTTCAACCACTAGAACACAGCAAACAGAACTTAAAAATACAACAGAAGAGACTGCCAGATGTTCAATTCAGAAAAGCGAGCAATGTTCACAACATACACTAGATTTACAAAATTTATTAGTTAGTTAAACAAGAATACAACCTAAAAACTGAGGCTGAGGAAATAGTGCAGTAACAGCAGCAAAATTCTTAATGTAACTGAGATGTCAATCGTCCAGTTTAAGGTGGTGGAAATTAGCAGTGAGGTTGGTGATGCATGAAAGTTAACTGACAACATTATAATTTGAATGTCTATCAGCAGGTCCAGAATGTCAGAATTTAAATTCAAAGCTGATTAGCTTGCAAAACTCAAATACAAAGACTGTTCTTTCAACACATATCTAAAATTCAAGTCTACTGAATGAACCTTCACCTTGAATAAATAGAAACATTTTACTGTCATCACATATTGCCTCAATACCCCAATTCTTTTTTTTAAATCAAATCGACTTTAGAAGAGTATTGTAACTCTGGCCCGCCAAAAGCAATTAAAGGAATAATCCAAGCTTCAGGAAACCTCTTGTCTCTTATCCTAGACAACTTGTGTTAATTCAATTTGACTTTTTCAAACAAAGTAAGCTAATACGTCAATTTTTTTTCCTCCAAGTTTAAAAAAATGCTGTTGACTACCACCTTATTGGGAGGTCATTTAATATGAGTTGGAATTAAATCACAGCATTAAAGTGCCAACTGACTGAATTGTTTAGGGAGCTGGGAAAAGTGACTGGTTCGAGAAATTTGAAATGTCACAACAGTGAAAGACAAACTGCTTTTGTAAAACTTGGCAGCTTAACTGTGAACTTAAACCTTTGTGGTGTCAAATTGATGATAGCTTATTGCTGGCTGCTAATACAAGAAAAATTGTTTTCACACTTTCCTCATTATGATACAAACAAAATTAGTGGATTGCTTCAGTAAAACTAAGTGAACACAAAATAATAACAGCTGAGACTGGAATCAGTGACAAACAGTTTTAGATTAGATTACATTTGATTACATTACAGTGTGGAAACAGGCCCTTCGGCCCAACAAGTCCACACCGACCCGCAGCAGCAAAACCCACCCATACCCCTACATCTACCCCTTACCTAACACTACGGGCAATTTAGCATGGCCAATTCACCTGACCCTGCACATCTTTGGACTGTGGGAGGAAACCGGAGCACCCGGAGGAAACCCACGCAGACACGGGGAGAACGTGCAAACTCCACACAGTCAGTCGCCTGAGGCGGGAATTGAACCCAGGTCTCAGGCGCTGTGAGGCAGCAGTGCTAACCACTGTGCCACCGTGCCGCCCACTTAATGTAGTCACCCAACTCCACCAGTTGGGTGACTACATTAAAGATTTTCATGGAAATAACTGAAAAAGACTATGTTTGAATCAAAACAAGTGGCACTGGACTCAACACGCTAACTCTGTTTTCCCTCCACACATTGTGCCAGACCTGCTCAGTTTCTCTGGCAATTTCTGTTCCTGCTTGTTTCAGAAGTGCAGCATCTGCAGTTCTTTGTTTTATTGAAGACTAGTCCCTTTCCCCACAACTATGTGACAAACTGTACATACATGTCCTGTGAACAGCACCATGGAGAAATGATGAACAGAAACAATTTGGTAAAAACTTCTGGTTTAGATTTTAAAAACAAAAGAGAATAATGATCAAACATTTAAAAATGTGGACAGATGGTGCCAGTACAAGTTAATACTTGAAAAAAGCATTTAAGTTCTTTTTTAAAACATTTCCTATGACATGAATAATTTTTAGCAATAGTTAAGTTTTGACATTCTCTTAGCTCCAGATATTAACTTTTCAAAGTATCGTAGTGTAATGGCTCCTGGTACAACTGTATTCATTCATTGTCACTGGTCTCAGGTAGTAGGATGTTGCTAATTCCAGCCATTTTCGATACAAGTCCTTATGGTATTTATACTTGCTGTTACTAAGACATACCTGAAGCTCTTTCACAACTCGTTTGATGAGGTAGGTTCCAAGCTCTACCCCCTGCAGTCCTCTCTGTGAAGAGCTGATGGAGTAAAAAATAGCTGTGGTGACCTTGTTCACATCCTCAGTCATCTCCAGGGAAGGATCTTTTCGGACAATAGCCTATGCAAAACATCCAGTTAATTTTTTTTTTAATTTGCAGTTCATTTTATAATCAGGTTTAGAAATATGTATTCAATCTTAAACAACAATTTATTGGCTAACAAAGCAGTTTTAATACACTCCTTCATGACGCCTATGACTGAATACAAATGCATTGAAACACTTTTTTAAAGCAGAATTTTATTTCTTCATTACTTAGAATGTAAGTAGAATACACACTAATTAGAATCATAATCAACTGTTTTACAAAAAAATGTTTCTCTCTTCTCTCAGTTAATATTCTCTAAATTGCAGGAGATTGGAAGAAATAGTACAAAAATCCAATTATATAAGCTTTGATACCAGCTGATGATACTACTGTATAAGTCAGATCCCAGAATGAAACATGGCATGGTAATTTTCTTTCTAAATTTAACTAGTTAACATGGTGGTTAGTTTGAGAAATAGTCATGAGGCTGTTAACAACAGATGTTTATTCCATTGTGAATGGGGAGCATTAACATTGGCCACTGAGAGTGGCTCAGCAGCACCACTACTGATCAAGAAGATTGACTCCTAAAGAACAAAGGTGCTCAACTGGGTCTGTGGCAGGTGGTCAAGGCACCTGCAAAAGACCAAAACATACTCCCTCCACCAACTATTTCAGATGGATTTGTCCGTGACAGTTATCGGCAGAACTGACCACTACATAGGTCTTGTGGAGACAAAGTCCACTCTGTGCAATGACAATCCCTCCATGGTGATACGTAACAATACCACTGTGCTAAATAGAATAGATATCAAATGGGTTTTGCAATTCAAGCCTGGGCAGCCACGAGAGACTGTGTGCCATAAACAGTAGCGGACTAATCAAGCACAATCTGCAACTGCATATCCCAGTATATCACCCCTTGTACTATTACAATCAAGCCAGAGAAGCAACCATGAAAATTGAAGAATGCAGATAGCATACCAGGAGCAGAACATTACAAGTAGCAAGTGACAGATAAAACTAAATTGATTCCCCAACCAACAGATCACATTCAAGCTCTGTGTCCCACCATATCCAGATGAGCGTGATGATGGAATTAAACAAAGCATTGAAGGGAGTGGTTCCACAAACATCCCCCATCCTCAATAACAGTGGAGCCCAACATGTTAGTAAAACTGATAAGGCTGAAACATTTGCAACAATCTTCAGCCAAAAGTATCAATTTGTTAATTTAACTTGAACTGCACTGGAGGCCTGCAGTATCACAAATGTCAGTTTTCAGAAATGCCATGTGATGTCAAGAGCTGAAGGCACTAGGTACTGCAAGGACAATGGGTTCTGACAACTTTCCAGCAACAGTACTGAAGATCTACGCTTCCGAACTTGACACTCGCCTGGCTGATACAGATACTGGCATCAACTCAGCAATGCAGAAAATTACCCACATATGTCCTGTAAAAAAAAAGGACAAATCTATCTCAGTCAATTACAGTCCCATCAGTCACGCTTGATCATTAGTAAAGTAATGGAAGGTGTCAGCAGAAGTGCTATCAAGCAGCAGTTGCTTAGCAATAAACTGCTCATTAATGCTCAGTTTGAGCTCCACCAGGATTACTCAGTACTTTTAAGTTGCAAAACTCTCCTGGTATTTCAGCTGTATAGCAATGTTCAACTTGTATTCCAGAAGATATTTCTCAGAAGTACATTACTCATGTCTACTTGTTGTGTTATGGAAGCTAAAGCAAACATTTTTCCATTAGGTGCTCTTCTCTGAAGGGAAAAGAAAACAACACCTTGCCAGGTCAATCATGATTTTACTGCAATCCTTAAGTGATCATAAAGCGATCACTTAAAAGTGTATTATACATTCCTCCTAAAAATAATTATCATTTTAACTGGTCATAAAACAGTACTAATAAATAAATTTACAGTTGCTTAAATAACTGAGTCATCAAAACCTGCTAAAATGAATCCAGTGGAGTTTGGAAGTCGACCAAGGATATATAATGAAACTCTGTTGAGTGGCTGTGTCAAAAACCGCTGTTGAGCTGATTTCATAGAGTGGTCTTGGAGTTCAGCTAAGCATTCATAATGGAATTGCATCAAACATTTACATAACAAAATCTCCAGAGCTAAAGACATTTAAATCTTTGATGCCTGTCATTTGCGTTGTTCTTGAAGGAGGGAAATAAATTTGTGAATAGTGCTTAAAAAAAATTAAATCACAGGGACTATTCACACAGACAAATCGGAATCACAGCACTTTATTTATTTCACGATATGAGTGCTGTTCAAGACAAAATGGAAATTCAATTCATTGGATAATGTAGTCTATGTATCTGAAACTTCACTCTCAACACTGGTCAATTTAATTATCATTTACTTTTTCATAACAAAGCCTTATCAATATTTTGTAAAGCATCACTAAGTTACAAACCATCTTTAACATATGTTACATCAAGACATCTGAACGTGGCAGCATGTTTTGAACTTCTAGATTAAGATTAGAAATCCCTGATGTAACAATTACCAGCAATGGAAATTAGGGATGCGAATCTAGAAAAAGGTCCTCCTCATTTGTAATGCCAGCCCGCCCTCCATTACAAAGTGGAAAGAAGCATGAAACTCTGCTCTCTAGTGCCTGTCATCAATGAAGAGATAAATGCATCCTTGAGCCTAGTTGATGGAAATCTGATTTACAATAGCAATTTTTTGCCACTTTCTAAATGAACTCTACAAAAAGATTAATGCGTGTTCTCAGACGGTGTTTCTACATATTTGATTGCTCTCTCTCATCATAATGCAAATGCTAAAATTATTCTCACAGTAGAGGTGAACTGAGCACAGTTTTCAAATCATCGTTTTCATTTTGCTAAATGAAACAAAGAAAGTATGTTATCTCTCTCACGTGGTGAGCTGGACGGTTGTTACCAATTCAAATGTTTATGTTTTGTAAATGTTATATAAGAGGTTCGTTAGTTCAAAGCTAACCTTCTATCCCAAAACAAATTACTCTCTCGCTCAGCTTAATGTAATTTTCCTGCCTCTCATACTCAAGACACCTTTTCCTCACAGAATTCCCCAGCTCTTTTGCTGAAGTGTCATGGGATCATTGAAAGTGTCTTTGGAAAGGTGGCACTTCCAACAGTGCAACAATCTCTCAGTGCTAGTCAGTTCCAATTTTTGCTCTTGGCCCTGAAGTGGGATATGAATTCAAAAACCTCTGAATCAGATACAAGAGTGTTATCATTGAATTACAACCAAACTCAAGCAACACTTTTCCATGGCAAATTACTCATCAATGCTTTCTGAACATTTAACTAGAATATTTACATAAATCTTAGTAAATATTAGATTTTAATTGATGTACATTGGAAGAAAATGCAATATAGTGAGCTTACCTGTATATTATTAGAGATGTTATCTGTCAGTGCCACATGTAGAACTATCAGAGGTTCCCTTGGCATAGCATTGTGAGTAAAAACATAGCACCTTCTATAAGGTCCAACTCGACGTTTAATATCTGCCCAGTTTCTGACAGGATGCACGGCTTCATACCTGAGAGAAATAAATGTGTTTAAACTATATTCGCTGGAGGACTGAAACTGAAATAAACCTTTCTATAGAAAGGATGTGAAATTAGAAAGGGTGCAGAAAAGATTTACAAGGATGTTCCTGGGACTAGAGGGTTAAGTTATAGGGAGAGGCTTAATAGGCTGGGACTTTTTCCCTGGAGTTTCAGACGCCCAGGGGTTTATAGAGGTTTATAAGGTCATGAAGGGCATGGATAGAATGAACAGCCAAGGTCTTTTGCATCAGGTGGGGGAGTCCAAACTAGAGGCCAAAGATTTAGGGTGAAAGGAGAAAGATTTACCAAGGAACTGAGGGGTACCTTTTCATGCAGAGGGTGGTACATGTATGGAATAAGCTGCCAGGTGAAGTGTTGAAGGTGGGTACAATGACAACATTTAAAAGGCATCTGGATGGGTATATGAATAGGAAGGGTTTAACGGCAAGAAGGATGGGGTTAGAATGGAATGGCACAGACAAGTTGCACCCAAGGGTCTGTTACTGAGCTGCATGACTCTGACTCTATAACATAAAAACAATTGTGCCCATGAAGTTCAAAAGGGCAACAATTAACTAGATCTCAAGAAACAAAAATGTTGTTCAGAAGGAAATAAAACAAATACTGCTCACTTAGATTTTGAGCACTGATACTTTATTAAAAATTCATTAAAAACAACTACAGGGATTGGAACTCTGATTGATTGAGCAATGGAACAAGTTAGAAATTCGCCCTAATCACAACAGATCAATCATTTTTAAAAAAACAACTCTAGGACCTAATTATAAATCACATAAGACCATAAGACATAGGAGTGGAAGGAAGGCCATTCGGCCCATCGAGTCCACTCCGCCATTCAATCATGGCTGATGGGCATTTCAACTCCACTTACCCGCATTCTCCCTGTAGCCCTTAATTCCTTGTGACATCAAGAATTTATCAAATCTCTGCCTCAAAGACATTTAGTGTCCCGGCCTCCACTGCACTCCGCGGCAATGAATTCCACAGGCCCACCACTCTCTGGCTGAAGAAATGTCTCCGCATTTCTGTTGTGAATTTACCCCCCAGGCTGTGTTCACGGGTCCTAGTCTCCTCGCCTAATGGAAACAATTTCTGAGTGTCCACCCTTTCCAAGCCATGTATTATCTTGTAAGTTTCGATTAGATCTCCCCTTAATCTTCTAAACTCCAATGAATACAATCCCAGGATCCTCAGCCGTTCCTCGTATGTTAGACCTACCATTCCAGGGATCATCCATGTGAATCTCCGCTGGACACGCTCCAGTGCCAGTATGTCCTTCCTGAGGTGTGGGGACCAAAACTGGACACAGTACTCCAAATGGGGCCTAACCAGAGCTTTATAAAGTCTCAGTAGCATAACGGTGCTTTTATATTCCAACCCTCTTGAGATAAATGACAACATTGCATTCGCTTTCTTAATCACGGACTCAACCTGCATGTTTACCTTTAGAGAATCCTCGACTAGCACTCCCAGATCCCTTTGTACTTTGGCTTTATGAAAGCTCTCGTACTCTATTTGCTGATGGGAGACATATCGTCTTAGTACATTTTCTGACAGGTCAGCATAGCATGTACACTGCATGTTAGCTGTAGCTGACCTGCAAGTAATTATTTTTCGTAAGTATTTTGCTGTGTCAAAATTAAAAAGTACAGAAAGTCAGAGGTATGTGGCTGTAATTAAATCTGGCTCACCTCCAAATATATTTAATTTGAAGCGTTGAAACACCAAGAAAATGGGACTCATTGCTTCGCTGTTTTAAGCAGTCAGCACAAGTACAATGGGATGAATGGCCTCCACTACTATGTATCATTTGATGATGAGTTTGGTCAGAAATTAGCTGACAATGAGCATTAAGTGAAATAATATCGTTAATTGAATTTGATTTTGGTGAGACTGATCACAAATTAACTTCTAAGTCTGCTGGCAAAGTTGAATTGCTGTAATAACTACTGCAAAAAGTTATTAAGAAACACTTACTCGCTAATTTTCTGCAGCAGATCACAAGAGGACTGCCAGGTGATACGCTCAAGGTTTAAGAATCCTATCGAAAACCAATCTGACAGCAGGGTCTTCAATATTCCATTCATTTCCTGAGATTCAACACAATGTCTGTAAATAAAAGTGACCACTTCAGAAGCTTAGAGCAATATTTATTTCTGATTAAACAATTCAGCAAAACCATGCAGACTGCCTTTAGGTGGCCCTGTCATCTCCATTCTCATTATTCCTACAATAAACAGCATTCAAATGTAGTATTAATCGACCGTACAGTTTGACTAATGGTCCCCATAAGATGCCATTACAATACTATATAGAACTGCAACTAATGGAACACTCCGATATAAAAAATTGCATTTTTATTTGAATATGAACAGATTGCACTGCTTCTTTCTAAACCAATATTTTAGTCATAGCTGAATAGGCAAATTTAGACAAATGCGTCTGGTTCCATGAGATCTGTATTCAAGATAGATTTTATTCATAAACGTACAGACAATAGTGCAACTTATTTCAGGTAATGGAAATGTCCAGTGAAGCTGGTCGGAAAACACCTGTATGATAGAATCTTGGAAAACTCTACCAACTAGGAGATCAATGTGAATAAATCACAAACATGGATCCATATGAGAGAATTACAAGCAGATTAAAGAACAGCATTTCATCTTTTTTGCTTTATATATCTTCATGTACATAACTAGGAATTTTAAAGATGACCCAACCGGAAAATCAATATATTTAATTAAAACTATTCAATGATTTGCAGTTCCATATATAATATTCAAAGGCATTGCTGATAAACACAAATACTTACATTTATTTTGTGTTTTTCATGACTGCTAGACAGCTCAATGCACCTTAAAGTCAACAAAATACTCTTTGAAGTGCAGACTCTGTTGTCATACAAATAGGACACCTAATTTGCACTCAGTAAATGCTCCAAAACAGCAATGTGATAATGACTATATAAAATCTGTTTCTTGTCAGATTGAATAGTAAATACTGGCCATATAAATACTAATGAATAAATTCTGAAAATCAGATGGTAGCACATTCTTAATTTTTTCATGATAACCCTGTGCACATTATGTTAGCAATGTCTTCTGACCTATGAATGATCCCTTAAAGAGTTGCATTATGTAACAATTTTCGAGAAAGGATTATTAGCAAAGGGAATGCTCCAAGCAGAGTTGAATCAAATTTTATGAATCTAGATAATCTGTTTTAGGTTATGAATTGCACACTAAGTTCAAAGTAGAAATGTGAATATCTACCTCCACTCCCTGTGCAGCGACAACGCACCCCCTGGCACACAATCTCTGGCTATGCATCTGGTGTTGCTGCCGATATGCAAAACATCAGTAAAATAGTCTATAATTATATTACCTACTGAATGTAATTTCAGGATTACAGTATGTGTAATTTTGATAATTGCATAGTAGAAACTAAGATAATGCCAAAGCTTTCTCATCTGCTCAAAATCAGAGCTATATGTTGACCACACTATTGTCATGGATTAGTGGTGCTGGAAGAGCACAGCAGTTCAGGCAGCATCCAAGGAGCTTCGAAATCGACGTTTCGGGCAAAAGCCCTGATGAAGGGCTTTTGCTCGAAACGTCGATTTCGAAGCTCCTTGGATGCTGCCTGAACTGCTGTGCTCTTCCAGCACCACTAATCCAGAATCTGGTTTCCAGCATCAGCAGTCATTGTTTTTACCTATACTATTGTCACGTGTTTAGTGCACAAAATAATCTTTAAAAGCTCCTTTAAGGAGATTGAAGAAAAATATTTCATTTATTTCAAAACTTATAAGAGGTATAGTTGTGAAATTTATCAGTACTAGCTGAAAAGAAACAATAAAAATCTCTCACAAACAAAGAAAGAAATTTCTGGAAAAACCCAGCAGGTCTGGCAGCATCCGTGGAGAAAAAGCAGAGTTCATGTTTCAGGTCCAGTGAACCTTCTTCAGTTTTGAAGACTTGCAGAGATTTTCCAGCAATTTCTGTTTTCATTTCGGATTTCCAGCATCCAGAGTTTTGTTTTCAAATACAAATCCTTTGTTCTTAGACTGTGTTAGTTATAATTTCAGCAGAAGTGGATGTGAGAAATGTTTCTACATGAACTGGAGGGCATGTCTTATGAAGAAAGGTTTAGGGACCAGGGCTTTTCTCAATGGAGCGATGAAGGCTGAGAGGTGTCTTGATAGGAGGTGTACAAGATGTTGAGAGGAATAGATAGAGTGAATAGAAAAACACCTTTTACTACGGTGGAAATGTCTATCATGACTATGAGGGGGCATAATTTTCAGGTAATTGGAGGAAGGTTTAGAGAAGATGTCAGAGGTAAGTTCTTTACTCAGAGTGTTGGGTGCGTGGAATGCACTGCCAGCACTGCTAGTAGAGTCAGATACATTAGGGACATTTAAGCAACTCTTGGATAGGCTCAGAGAAGATAGTACAATGAAGGGTATGTAGGTTAGTCTGATCTTAAAGAGTTGGAAAAAGGCCGGCACAACATTGAGGGCCAAAGGACCAGTACTGGGCTGTGTTGTTCTTTGTTCTATATACCAATGTTTTTTAAAAAAAGTCTGATAATACAATGATTAATTATAATCTGAACGAGTTACTTCCAACAATATATAGTTTCTCTGACAAATATCTATAATGATCTGGTGAGATTAAAAACGCTATGTGGTTTGGTTTCTTTTTGCAGAGTTTATTGACCTATTCAGTCTCACAGCTCTGATTCAACATCTTTTGCCACTGCTGTTTCCCATTGAAATGTGCCGCCTTGATCACAACCCCATCACCAAACCATCATCTCCCAGACCATCCACAACCTCATCACCTCTGGGGATCTCCCACCCACAGCCTCCAACCTCATTGTCCGTAAACCCTGCACTGCTCAATTCTACCTCATTCCTCAGATTCACAAATCTGACTGCCCCAGTTGACCCATTGTCTCAGCCTGCATCTGTCCCACCGAAATCATCTCTTCCTACCTTGACACCGTCCTGTCCCCTTTAGTCAAGGATCTCCCTACCTACATTCATGACACCACCCCTTCACCTCCTCCAAGATTTTCGTTTTCCCGGCCCCCAACATCTCATCTTCACCACGGACATCTAGTCCCTGTACACATCAATCCGCCACGACAAAGGTCTCCAAGCCCTCAGTTTCTTCCTCTAACGACCAGTACCTTTCCACCAACACCCGCATCCGCCTGGCTGAACTGGTCCTCACCCTCAACAGCTTCTCCTTCCAATCCTCCCACTTCCTCCAAACCAAAGGGATAGCCATGGGCCCCCGCATGGTACCCAGCTATGCCTGCCTCTTTGGCAGCTATGTGGAATAGTCCATCTTCTGCAGTTACACTGGCCTGTTCCTCCACTACATCGGTGCCGCCTCGTGCTCCTACGAGGAGGTTGAACAGTTTATCAACACCTCCCAGCCCGACCTCAAATTCACCTGGACCATCTCGGCAACCTCCTTTCCCTTCTTGGACCTCTCCGTCACAGTTTCTGGTAACCGACTAACCACAGACATATACTACAAGCCCACTGACTCTCACAGCTACCTAGACCACACCTCCTCTAAAACTGCCATCCCTTATTCCCAATTCCTCCACCTCCATTGCATCTGTTCCCTGGATGACCAATTCCATCTCAGAAAGTCCCAGATGGCCTCCTTCCTCCACGATCACATCTTCCCTTCCCTCGTGGTTGACGATGACCTGCAGCGCATCTCCTCCACTTCATGCACCACCGCCCTTGAATCCCACCCCTCCCAACACAACAAGGACAGAACCCCCCCCCCCGTTCTCACTTCAACCCACCAACCTCCGCATACAACGCGTCATCCACCACCACTTCCATCACCTCCAAATGGACCCTACCACAATAGATATATTTCCCTCCCCACCTCATCAGTGTTCTGAAAAGACCACTCCTTCCACGACTCCCTCGTCAGGTCCACATCCTCACCACCGCATACCTCACTCCTGGCACCTTTCCCTGCCACTGCAGGAAGTGCCAAAACCTACGCCCACACCACCTCCATCCAAGGTGCCAAGGGATCCTTCCACATTGGTAGAAGTGTAGGTGAATTTCTGATCAATGTCATCTACTGCATTTGTTGCACCCCCTGTGGTCTCCTCTACATCAGGGAGAAAGGACGTCTTCTTGCGGACACCCGCACCCACCAATCCCACCACCCCGTGGCTGAACACTTGAACTTCCCCTCCCACTCCATCAAGGACATGCAGGTCCTGGGCCGCTTCCACCACCAAACCATTACCAGGCGACGCCTTGAGGAGGAATGCCTCATATTCCACCTTGGGATCTTGCAACCACACAGGATAAATGTGGATTTCAACAGCTTCCTCACTTCCCCTCCCCGACATTATCTCAATCTCTAGCCTCCAACTTGGCACTGGTCCACCACTGCTCCCTCTGACCTATCACCTTTTCCCTCACCTTCATCCACCTACCTCCCTCCAACCCCATCCTCCTCCTATTTATCACTCAGCTCCGACTCACAAGCCTCATTCCTGATGAAGGATTTATGCCCGAAACATCGATTCTCCTGCTCCTCAGATGCTGCCTGACTTGCTGTGCTTTTCCAGCACCACACACTTGACTCTATCTCCAGCATCTGCAGTCCTCATTTTTCCTAATGTTCAAAGACCACCTGTTTTTTAAAACCTTTACAACAGCATTAACAAACCATGACCTCTCTGTGCACTGCTATCAAATGACAAACTAGGTTACATGCTGAAGCCTAAGATTGGGGATTGAATGAACAATTATGAATTACAGAGCAGAATCCTATCATTGACCAACAGCAGACATTGATTTGTTTGGCGCATGTTGCAACGTCATCATACAAACACAACAATGCACAAGCATACTTATGAACCTTTTCCACATGGCAGGTGTGTCTAAGAACAGAGGACACAAATTTATGGTGAGGAGTATATGGTAAAAAATATCTAAGCAAAACATTTTTTTGGTAGAAATAGGGGATGCACTGTCTGAGATGATGGTAGTGGCAGATACTCTTCAAACATTTAAAAAGCAGCTGGATGAGCTCTTGAAATGCCAGGGCATTGCAGGTTGGTAAATGGGATCAGTATAGTTTGACGTTTGTTAGTTGGCATAGACATGTTGGGCCCATGGGCCTGTTTCTATGCCGAATGACTCTCTGACCTCAGTGCATGAGAGACTGAAACCAAAAGAGAAAATGCTGGAAAATCTCAGCAGGTCTGGCAGCATCTGTAAGGAAAGAAAAGAGCTGACGTTTCAAGACCAACTGACCCTTTGTCAAAGCTAAAAAAGGGAGAAATAGGGAGGTATTTATTCTAGACTGAGAGAAGGTGAGAAGCAAACGTAGCAATAAAGCTCCAGAAGCAAAGGTCGCAATAAAGAGATGATAATGACAGTGCATAAAGAGATTATAGGGAGATTGGGAGCTGTAAATGACCAAGGCTGAAGCCAGTGCTAATGTGACAAAGTATGTGGGGGATGGGTGAAGCAGAGGCAAAATGGAAAACAGGGGAGAAGGGTAGCAAAGGGGGAAAATGAGAGGAAAAAAGTGATGAGAGAATGGGGAGCGAGAGAAAGAGAGACAGTCAAGAATCAGAAGTGAAAAAAATTTTTTTAAAAAAGAGATAAATAAAATAAATGAAATAAAATTACGGAGCAGAATGAAAACAGAGGGGTCGAGATGGGATAATCATCTGAAGTTGTTGAATTCAATGTTGAGACCGGCAGGCTGTAACGTGCCTAGTCGGAATATGAGATGCTGTTCCTCCAGTTTGCATTGAGCTTCACTGGAACATTGCAGCAGGCCAAGGACAGACATGTGGGCATGGGAGCAGGATTGTGTGTTGAAGTGGCAAGCCACGGGAAGGTCTGGGAGCTGATTGCGTACAGACCGAAGGTGCTCAGCAAAGCGATCACCCAATCGGCGTTTTGTCTCTCGACCTTTTTCCTTTTTTTAGCTTTGACAAAGGGTCAGTTAAACTCGAAACATCAGCTCTTTTCTCTCCTTACAGATGCTGCCAGCCCTGCTGAGATTTTCCAGCATTTTCTCTTTTGGTTTCAGATTCCAGCATCCGCAGTAATTTGCATTTATTTATTATATGAAAGACTGAAGTCAGTTTGTAGCATAACAAATCTCTATGAGTACATATCTCAGCTGGCAAATATACGCAGTTACCAACCTAAAGTGCAACTGCAGGTAGGAGAGAGCCTGGACTCCAGATGCTGGAGAGTCAGAGTCACATCC
Source organism: Chiloscyllium plagiosum (assembly GCF_037043375.1). Taxonomy (NCBI): domain Eukaryota; kingdom Metazoa; phylum Chordata; class Chondrichthyes; order Orectolobiformes; family Hemiscylliidae; genus Chiloscyllium; species Chiloscyllium plagiosum. Next base: position 23,649,119 of record NW_028270155.1, on the reverse strand, counting down.
TTGGAAGAAGCTTCGCAGTATGGTTTTCAGCAGGAGTGCAGATGCTGGACTGCATTCGTTGCTCTCAATGTGGTCTCCTCTACACTGGACAGACCGACCACCAACTCACAGGGTAGATCAAGGAATAGCTCTAGTCCACATGCACCAAACAACCACGCTGCCCTGAGGCCATACACTTCAACTCCGCATCACACTCCCCCAAGGACATGTAAATCCTGGGCCTCCTCCACCATGAAATCAAAGCCACCCACCAACTGGAAAAAGAACACCTCATTTTCTGCCTCGGAACCCTACAACCACACGGTATCAACATTCACCAGTTTCCAAATCTCACCACCACGCATCTCATCCCATATCAAAACCTCCAACTCGGTACCACCTTCTTGACCTTACCTACCTGTCCATCTTCCTTTCCACCCATTCGCTCCACTCTCCCATCACAACCATGTCCAACCTGCACCCACCTCTCGCCATCCCTCCTACCTTTCCCCCAGCCCTACACCCCATCTCTCAGTCCCCTTCCCCCTCCATAGTCCTAACAAAGGGCTTATGCCTGAAACTCTACTCTCCTGCTCCTCAGATGCTGCCCGACCTGCTGTGCTTTTTCCAGCGCCACACGTTTTGACTCTGAATGCAGCCAAGGTAACAATGTGACTAAAAGGATTGTAGCACCCTGCTTCATCAACAGTTTCAATCTCAGCATGGTACGCACAAATTAACAGAACACAAATATAACAAAACAGATTAGACAACATATACGTAGTCAATAACATTTTAAATTGCCTTAACTATTACAAATAAATGCTCAAAATATTAAAACTACACAAGTGCTAATATGTATACCTACTTCGATTTCATGAACATGAACAAACAAACCTAAACTAGAAAGTCTTTAAAATCCCTACACTTGAGCAAACTTTTCATCAGATTCTTCACTGAATCCACACATTCATCATATCGCTTTCAAAATATAATAAAACTAAAAACAAGCTTTTTTTATTAATTTAAACCAATAATTCTTCCACATATTCTAGTGTTACATTGGAAAAGTCGTCATTGCACAACTATAAATCCAATTCAATTTTTTTTGTAGATTGGGTTCAACTTTGTAAATTCCCACAGTGCTGAAAAGAAAATGTGTACTTTGATAAGGCACACCATCAAGAAATTCTTGTAAAGTTAAAGGCTAGAATTGGACTATATAGCAAAGCTTCACCAAAAATATGACAGACAACATTCATTCATGGAGATAAACATTTTATATTTACAGTTAAGAATGCTTTGATATCACCATCTCAGCTTGCAGCAGGTTCTACAAATACCACTAGAAATGCGTTTAAAAACATTAATTTTTTTCGCTGGGAAATAAAGCCTGGCTGAGAAAAGGACCATGAACATTGTATGCCCAATCACTTCACTAATGTTGCCAATCAATTGGCATTGTTGATGTAGGAAAAAGATGAATACATCTTTGGGGCGGCAAGACCCTGGTTCAATTCCACCCTCGGGCAACTGTCTGTGTGGATTTTATACATTTTCTCCATGTCTGCACGGGATTCCACCGGCTGCGCCAGTTTCTTCTCACAGTCCAAAGATGTGCAGGTTAAGTGGACTGGCCATGTTGAATTGCCCATAGTGTTCAGGAATATGTAGTTTAGGTGCACTGACCATGAGAAATATAGGGTTACAGGGATACAGTAGGGGGATGGGTCTGAATGGGATGCACTTCAGAGAGTCAGTATTGGGCCGAATGGCCTGTTTCCACACTGTAGGGATTCTATGACTATCTTAGTGCAGCACTGAGTTTAATGGACACCAAGAATTTTATTAGCTTAAGATTACAAAATACCAAAATTGAAATTTCTACTTACCTTGATAATACAATGATTTGAGAAGCAGCAGAGATTTAGTAGAAAGATGCCAAGAAAAAGACTACATGTAGAGACTAGAGAACTTCAAGTTGTTCTTAGTACAGAAGAGACAAAAGGAAAGTTTTATAAAGGCATTTAAAATATAGCAGGCTTTAAAAGAATAAATAAGAAACTTTTTCAAACATGTGGTTGGTCAATAAACGGGAAACACAGATTTAAGATAATTAGCCAAAGAAAGAAGGTAAATGTGGAGAAAGTTTTAGCTCTTTCAAAATACAGAAACCAACGCATTGGTTGATCTGTGTTCTACTGTGCAAGGAGTTATGCTAATCTTGGAATTCACAAAGGAACACATCCATTTATTCCAAATACAATTTCCTCAGACGCAAATTATCCTGCAGTCACCTGGACTGAAAATACATAAATGTCACGCACAAAACTAGTTGTACTGGATGGTAATTTAGCACAGTGGCTAGCACTGTTACCTCACAGCATCAGGGACCTAGGTTTGATTCTAGTCTTGGGTGACTGTGTGGAATTTGCACATTCTCCCTGTGTCTATGTGGGTTTCTTCCAGGTAGTCGGGTTTCCTCCCACAGTCCAAAGATGTGCAAGTTAGGTGGGTTGGCCATGCTAAATCGTCCCACTGTATCTAGGGATGTGTAGGTTGGGTAGATTAGTCATGGTAAATGGGAGAATACAGGAGAGGGAAGGGTGTGGATGGGATGCTTTTCAGAGGGTCAGTCCAGAGTCAATGGGCCAAATGGCCCCTTCCTCCACTGTAGGAATTCTTAAAAAGTTACTCTTAAGGAGCCTTGTCGAGCAAACTTTATTCTACTCACAATGTTGAGCCCTACTTTAGTTATCTCACCAGGTGAGGTTGCGACAAAAGGTATGTGATTTTAGAATTTGGATTCTAAAACAGTGGCATGAGTGTTGGTCTATTTTTGTGAATTCTAATTAAGTTATGATTTCTAGAACCATGGCTTTAAAACCATCCTATATAAGAGAGAGCAATGAATTTTGAGAAGATTTGTAGCTCAGGTTGAAGTTTTAGATGTATGTTTGCTCGCTGAGTTGGAAGGTTCATTTCCAGGCGTTTCATTACCTGACTAGGTAACATCTTCAATGGGCCTCAGGTGAAGCAATGCTGAAAATTCCTGCTTTCTATTTATATGTTTGGATTTCTTTGGGTTGGTGATGTCATTTCCTGTGGTGCAGTCACTTCCTGTTCTTTTTCTCAGGGGGTGGTAGATGGGGTCTAACTCGATGTGTTTGTTGATAGAGTTCCAGTTGGAATGCCATGCTTCTAGGAATTCTCGCGCATGTTTTTGTTTGGCTTGTCCTAGGATGGATGTTTTGTCCCAGTCGAAGTGGTGTCCTTCCTTATTCGTATGTGAGGATACTAGTGAGAGAGGGTCATGTCTTTTTGTGGCTAGTTGGTGTTCATGTATCCTGGTGACTAGTTTTCTGCCTGTTTGTCTAATGTAGTGTTTGTTACAGTCCTTGCACGGTATTTTGTAAATGACATTAGTTTTGCTCGTTGTCTGTATAGGGTCTTTCAAGTTCATTAGCTACTGTTTTAATGTGTTCGTGGGTTTGCAGGCTACCATGATACCAAGGGGTCTGAGTAGTCTGGTAGTCATTTCCGAGATGTCTTTGATATAGGGGAGAGTGGCTAGGATTTCTGGACGTGCTTTGTCTGCTTGATTGGGTTTGTTGCTGAAATAATGTTCTGAATGTTATTTCAACGAGCCACAGGAAATAACATCACCACAGGAAATGACATCACCAACCCAAAGAAACCCAAACATATAAATAGAAAGCAGGAATTTTCAGCATTGCTTCGCCTGAGGCCTACTGAAGATGTTACCTAGTAGGGTACCAAAACATCTGGAAATGAACCTTCCAGCTCAGCGAGCAAACCTACAGAAAGCAATGCAACCTGAAATGTTCAAGGATGGTTTATATTATGGGTTCGATGGCTGGAGAGAAAGAAAATTAGCCCATTAGCTGCAACAGAATTTAAGATGAACAATGTTCTTTAAATTTAGTTCGAAAACTTGAAGAATCAGTCCAGGAGATCTGACTAAGATGAGATGGAAATATAATGTCTTCTAGAAAAAAGAGATTTTCAAACCAGATAAGGAAACAAGTCATGACAGTGACAGTGTGTTACTTGTGAAACTTCCGAACTCAGAGGATTCTGTTAGAAATTTGCATTGGTTGTTCAAAGCTGAGAAGGTCTAAGCTCTTGGTTGTGAGTATTGAAAAGTAAGGCCTCACAGCTCAGAGAATAGAAACTCAGAAGAAACAGTTAACTCAAACCCTACAGTTTGGGCAGAGAAGGAATGTGCAAAGAAAATTTATATTCACTCTGAGCTGCAATAGATGTCTAATTGGGTTACAGAGCAATTTTCTTTGAGATTTTTCATTCTTGGTCTTGCTCTGTTATCTGATGTTGTGGATTTTCTTAAGGTAGTTGGCGTGGAATGTATTTTAAAGTAGCTGATCTTGTTTGGTCTTCAGTATGCTTCATCCTTTAAAGCAAGATAAGAATTGCATGTGTCTTATAGCAAGGGTATCTGAGTTAACAGCATTACAGAGGCTTGAAACTTGGTGGTACATGCCTCATTAGTTTCACTGCTCAGCATGTAAAGTTGTTGCCATCATGTCTTTTACCATACCAAGATAGATGAATTCTAGTGCTGTTCTAATTTATCTCTGTCTAATTTTATAGTTTGAACCTTTGCATATTTTTAATTTGATGACTAGCTTCTGTGTTGATAAATTCAGGTTTCTGTGCTGTTTGATGAATTTCTTCAAACACTGCTGTTACTACAGATGTTGAGGTATGGATGCTACATTGCCTGTATAACCTACATCTTCAATCAACATGTCACCCAGCTGAACTACAGTTTTAATAACCATCTCTTCAACTTTCTAATATATGTAGCAGTTCAGCAGCTATACAAAATGAGACTATTGATAAGACAAGACACTGTGAATTAAGACTCATTTTCAAATTTATTTTCATGCATCCAACTTGCCAAAATGCTCCTTGCGAACTCATATTTTCTGCCATCCATAAACATAAAATAATCCATAATTCTGACAATGGTGTTTGAACTCCTGTTCACTTATCACCTGTGTGTTCGCTACCCTACATCGGCCCATGGTTAAGTATCAGTTTTTTTAAAAAACGAAATTTATAGAAAAAGTCTTGAATGGCCATGCTTTTCCCTCTGAATAACAAAACAACCTCTAACTTCAGAACCATCAGATATCTGTATGCCTCCAGTTCTGATCTCTTGAGCATTTCCAATTTTGATCACAAATTCTAACCCTTCATTTCCCAAAGCTCTAAAGCTCCAGAATCCTCTGTGTCTCTACTTCTCTATCTACTCTTCTTTACTCCAATAAGATGGTCCTTTAAATGTCACTCTCTGATTGAGCCTTATCTAATTTATCATATTTCTTTACGTGGCTCAATGTAAAGTTTTGATCTTAAAATGTGCATTGGAATATTTCAGTACATAAAAAGGTACTATATAAATACAAGCTGTTGTTGGTACACAGAGAAATTGCTAAATAGACTCAGTAACTTGTATGAATCTTTTCGGATATAATGATTTCAAAAATCAATGTATTTACATGAGAATTTGTTTCAGTGTTCAGTGCTTCCTCAGAAGTATACCTTCTTCATCCTTTGCAGCCAGAATCCTTAAATTTCATTCATACAAAATTATTTGACATCAAAATTGTTACTTCAAGTTTTAAGAAAGGAAACTGAATCTTTAATTTAGTGACATATAATTAAGATGTAAAGATTTGACTTATAAGGAAAGGCTGGACAGACTGGGATATTTTCATTGGAGTGTAGCAGGTTGAGAGATGACTTTATAGAGGTTTAGAAAATAATGAGGGGTATCAATGAAGTGTCCTTTCCCTAAAGTGGGGGACTTCCAAGACTGGGGCCATTTTTAAGGTGAGAAGAGAAAGATTTTAAAAAGACATGAGAGGCATTTTTTTTTCTAACACAAGGGTTTGGTTCATGTGTGGAATGTATTTCCAGAGGAGGTGGTGGACTATGTTTAAAACACATTTAGATAAATACAAGAATAAGTGTTTGGAGGGATATGGACGAAGCACAGGCACGTGGGACCAGTCTAGTTTGGAATTATGGTCAGCATGGATTGATTGGACTTAATGGTCTGTTTCCATATTGTATGATTTTATGACTAAATAAAGACTATTGTCAATGGGCACAGCAGAGGTGGATCTGGAGACTAGTCACTGAAAACATTAACTCTGTTTTGTCAACAAAGACACTGTCAGATCTGCTGACTTTATCCAGCAATTTCTATTTTTGTTTCAGATCTTTAGCATCTGCAGTCCTTTATTTTATTTTAGCACTTGCTTTGATTTGATATATTTCTAAAATTATTTATAACCATTTTGAGTCCTTTAAACTTCCATTTTTTCCCCCAAAGACAGTCTGTGCATGGTAAGGCTTAGAAGGTTCTCCTGTAGATTTAGAATCTATTAATGCCATACATTGCCTGGTGAATCAGGACAATCTATGGTCTTCACTGGCAGTATTGTATCACGTTGATTTAATAATGATTTTCCCCATCCTTATCAGTGTAGCTGACATTTTTTACCTGAGGCCTCATTTACACTGGGTTAGCAAGCTGCAGTGTACAAAATAGTCATTCAGATGTAGTTTGTTGGATTAAATTCTTAGGTCAGATTACTTTTACTAAGTCTATTTAAATGCCTATTCTTCAGAACTGCACACACTCCAATCAGTTTGGTCCTAAAATGATTCAGCAGTGTCCTAGGACTCCACTATTTTCTCTTGTAAGGGACCAGCCATCTGAATCGAATGAATACAGTACATGACACCTAGCATCTTTTAAATTGGTGCTAGCCACCTCTGTGCTGCTGAAAAAGGAGTAAAGCTTCAATTTTGAGCCCAGTTAATGCCAGGCCAGGCACGTTGAAGTAGATATAATATAAAAATAAGACTTATAGCATTTGCAATATTTTAAGTAAAAATGGAAACTGCTAGGTATACTCAGGTCAGACAGCATCTACAGACAGAAAAACAAAATTAAATGTTTTAAGACAATGACTGTTTGGTTATAATGACTTCAAAGACCAGTGCATTACATGGAAATTTGTTTCATTGTTCAGTGCTCCTCAAACGTAAATGTTTAGAGTCAGAATCCTTAAATGTCATCCACACAAAATTTTCTGACATCAAAAAATGTTATTAGAAGTTTGAAGAAAAAAGAATTTAATTTTAAACATGCAAGTGCAAACTACTGTCAACGGGCATTGCAAAAGCAGCAGCAAAACATTAACATGTAACACGAAGATGAAATAACATTTGAAAATATAAAAGTCACAGGGCTAGTGTTACATGCAATCTAGTGAATTATTTTTGATCTTTTAAAAACATTTTTTCTGAAGTCTATAAACAGTCCAACTATGTGTAAGTTTACATCAAGATCTTACATTTGTGAATCATGGTCACCAAGATACATAATTTATTTATTGAGAAAAGAAAATAAATATTTATGGCATTGGTATTGACAACCATGAACATCAAAATATAAGGTCCAAAATAAAAGGATCATAAGACCACAGGAGCAGAAGTAGGCCATTCAGTCTCTCCAGCATTTAGAGTCACAGAGATGTACTGCATGGAAATAGACCCTTCGGTCCAACCCGTCCATGCCGACCAGATATCCCAACCCAATCTAGTCCCACCTGCCAGCACCCAGCCGAAATCCCTCCAAACCCTTCCTATACCCATCCAAATGCCTCTTAAATGTTGCAATTGTACCAGCCTCCACCACTTCCTCTGGCAGCTCATTCCATACACATTCTACCCTCTGCATGAAAAAGTTGCCCCTTAGGTCCCTTTTATATTTTCCTCTCTCACCCTAAACCTATGCCCTCTAGTTCTGGACTCCCCGACCCCAGGGAAAAGACTTTGTATATTTATCCTATCCATGCCCCTCATAATCTTGTAAACCTCTATAACATCACCCCTCAGCCTCCAATGCTCCAGGGAAAACAGCCCCAGCCTGTTCAGCCTCTCCCTGTAGCTCAGATCCTCCAACCCTGGCAACATTCTTGTAAATCTTTTCTGAACCCTTTCAAGTTGCACAACATCTTTCCAATAGGAAGGAGACCAGAATTGCACGCAATATTCCAACAGTGGCCTAACCAATGTTCTGTACAGCCACAACATGACCTCCCAACTCCTGTACTCAATATTCTGACCAATAAAGGAAAGCACACCAAATGCCTTCTTCACTATCCTATCTACCTGCGACTCCACTTTCAAGGAGCTATGAACCTGCACTCCAAGGTCTCTTTGTTCAGCAACACTCCCTAGGACCTTACCATTAAGTGTATAAATCCTGCTAAGATTTGCTTTCCCAAAATGCAGCACCTCGCATTTATCTGAACAAAACTCCATGTGCCACTTCTCAGCCCATTGACCCATCTGGTCCAGATCCTATTGTAATCGGAGATAACCCTCTTCGCTGTCCACTGCACCTCCAATTTTGGTGTCATATGCAAACTTACTAACTGTACCTCTTATGCTCGCATCCAAATAATTTATGTAAATGACAAAAAGTAGAGGGCCCAGCACCGATCCTTGTGGCACTCCACTGGTCACAGGCCTCCAGTCTGAAAAACAACCTCCACCACCACCCTCTGTCTTCTACCTTTGAGCCAGTTCTGTATCCAAATGGCTAGTTCTCCCTGTATTCCAGGAGATCTAACCTTGCTAATCAGTCTCCCATGGGGAACCTTGTCAAACGCCTTACGGAAGTCCATATAGATCACATCTACTGCTCTGTCCTCATCAATCTTTTTTGTTACTTCTTCAAAAAACTCAATCAAGTTTGTGAGACATGATTTCCCACGCACAAAGCCATGTTGACTATCCCGAATCAGTCCTTGCCTTTCCAAATACATGTACATCCTGTCCCTCAGGATTCCCTCCAACAATTTGCCCACCACAGAGGTCAGGCTCACCGGTCTATAGTTCCCTGGCTTGTCTTTACCGCCCTTCTTAAACAGTGGCACCACGTTTGCCAACCTCCAGTCGTCCAGCACCTCACCTGTGACTATCGATGATACAAATATCTCAGCAAGAGGCCCAGCAATCACTTCTCTCACTTCCTACAGAGTTCTCGGGCACACCTGATTAGGTCCTGGTGTTTTATTAATGAAATCATGGCTGATCAAAATCCTCAACTCCACTTTATTGCCCTATACTCCTAGATTCTCTTACTGATTATCATAGCCTTGACTATACTTAATAATCCAGTTTCCTATGGTAAGGAATTCAAGAGATTTGCTATCTTCTGAGAAGAAAAAATCCTCGTCATCTCTATCCTCAATTTTGACAGCTTATTCAGAGACAAGAACCACTTTGTTGGGGTCATAGTACTGCTCTATTTTCTGGTCTGAAACTCTTGCACAAGGGGAAAGAAATTCTCAACATCTATCCTGTCATGCCCCCACAGAATGTCTTATGTTTCAATAAGGTCTTCTCTCCAAAGAGCAGAAGCTCAACCTATCCAAACTCTCCACTGAAGAAAATCATTCTATATCCAGAATCAACCTAGGGAATCTTCTCTGCACTGCCTCCAATGCCAGCATATCTTTCCTTACATAAGGGGACTAAAACTGTTCTTAGCATTCAGGGTATATTTTGACAAGTGCCTTGTATAGTTTTAGCAAGATCTCCCTATTTTTGTACTCTATTCCCATTGAAAGGAAGACCAACAGTCTATTTTCTTTCCATTTAACCTGCTGCACTTGGATGCTAGCTTTTTATCATTCATGCACAAGGACCCCTAAATCCTGCTGTACTGCAGTCTTATCCCAGTTAATATTCAACTCTTCTATTCTTAATTGCCAAATTGCCTAACCTTACATATTTTTACATTATATTCCATCTGGCAATTTTGTCCACTCACTTAACCTTCCTTTGTAGTCTCCTATGGTCATCCTCAGTATTTGCCTCTGACCTATTTTTGTGTCCTCCACAATCTTGGCAACAGTACATTCACTTCTAATATTTAAGTGATATATATATCATAAATAATTGTGGTCCTAGCTCTGATCCCTGTGCCACTCACTCTAAAATTGGCCCTGTTGGGTGATTCCCTGAATAGACTGTTAAAATAATTCCTGATGAAGGGCTTTTGCCCAAAACGTCGATTTTCCTGCTCCTCAGAGCCTGCTGTGCTTTTCCAGCATCACTCTACTCTAGATTCTGATCTCCAGCATCTGCAGTCCTCACTTTTGCCCTGTCAAATCATTTGGCAGAATGTCTCAATGTCAGAACTTTCCAACGGTGATGAGAAGGACACGACCTATGAGATCCTTCATGTACGCCCAGACTCTCTGCACCACGTGCTGCCTTGAAGTGGCTGCGGAGGCTACAGATTGTCACACATCTCCTTCCGGAACATGCCTTTGCAAAGGAACTCTGGAGAAATACAGAGTGGTTTCTGTTGAGGTTTGTCTGGAGCAGCTCCATGACACAGGACTCCATGCTGTTCCCCAGGACGCACATGGAGACAAAAACTGACTGCGCCTGGAGGACTATCAATTCATTGAATGACCCTCTTTGGTCTGCCCAAAATGTGTTGGTTTTCCAGAGTAAGTAGTTGACACTAACCGAGTGTTGCAGACTGGAACATTCCAAGGTTCCTCCTATCTAGTGCCTCAAATATATGTAAACATAGTCTTGTATAATTAAGAAATCCCTTTGATGTATTTGTTGGATAGAGTCAAACTCCAAAATTGGTTCGTTGCTTCATATGCCACTGTACAGAACCGAACTGCTTCATTGACTATGTATATAAAGAAATTTTATGAATAAAATATATTTTCAAAATTAAAAAATATTGAGCTGGAGTCTGAGCTTTAAACACTGCAAATTATCAGGAAGGTGGAGAGTTATCTGGACATTGTTTTTCAGGAGGTAGTCCCATTTCTTAGACTGACTACATCACATTCGGTCAGTGACTACAAGTGAGACAGGTAGAAGGTTCCAGGAGGTAGTCCTAAAGGAGCCTCAGCACTTGAGCTTGTTTAACAGGTTTGAGATTGTTGTTTCCCGTGTGGATGAGCACGGGGGTTGTACGGACGATGAGCAAATTGACCATAATACCATGGTACACAGAGCCATTCAAGAAAGGGGAAGAAAGGAAAAGAAAGGAAAAATGTTGTAACTGGGGATAGTGTAGTCAGTGGAATAGACACTATTCTCCATGGCCAGGATCGACAGTCCCGAAGACTGTGTTGCCTACCTGGTGCCTAGCTTCAGGACATCTCATCTCGGCTGCAGAGAAACCTGGGAGGGGAAAGATCCAAATATCATGGTGCACATAGGTACCAACGTTCTATGTAGAAAGAGGAAAGAGGCTCTGCAGAGGGAATATGAGCAACTAGGGGCTAAAGTAAAAAGCAGAACCAAAAAAGATAATAATTTATGGATTACTACCTCAGGCATGAGCATGGCTCCAAGATTTATGTGGGAGAAACAGGTTCAAAACCATGGAACAGCAGATAAGGGGTGAATTATGAGAAGGGGGCAGTCAACACAGTAATGAGGATGCTATGCTCAAATGCACACTTTTGGAAAACTGTGAGCAGTTTTGGGCCCCTATATCTAAGAAAGGATGTTTATTGGTCTTGGAGGGGTCCAGAGGAAGATTAGAGGAATGATCCTGGCGATGAAATGCTTGTCAGAGGAGGAGCAGTTGAGGATTCTGGTTCTGTACTCGATGGAGTTTAGAAGAATGAAGGGCAAATCTGATTGAAACTTACAGAATACTGAGAGGCCTGGATAGAGTAGATATGGAGAAGATGTTTCTACCAGTAGGAGAGACTAGGGCCTAAGGACAGGGCTTCAAACTGAAGGGACAACTCTTTAGAACTGAGACAAAGAGGAATTTCTTCAGGTTGTTAATCTGTGGACAGAGATAGATAGGTTCTTGATTGGTAAGGGGATCAAGGGTTAAAGGGAGAAAGCAGGAGACTGGGGTTGAGAAACATATCAACCATGATAGAATTGTGGAGTGGATGTGGTGGGTTTAATGGCCTAATTCTGCTCCTCTATCATATGGATTCATGGTCCAAAGTTCACAACTTATTTCTGGGGTTCCTTGATTCTTTTTACCTCATCTTCACAAGAAGTTTTTTTGAAAACTACAGGAGTTAAGTTCTCCTATTTTTGTTCTACAATGATATTATTTCATTCATACGTGATGCAGTTTCGACAATAGTTTCACCACACCATGCAAGATGGCAGAATTTTCTCTCCAATTCTGGCACTGGATATGAGCCAGAAGAGAATCGAAGCACAGAAAATGTTTTGTACCAGTCCAAGTGACTGTGCAAAATCATTTCTGCTAAAGTCATGTAAATTGATCAGTACAAAACAACATCCATCACTGACATCTCCAACAATTAAAAACTCAAAACTGTAGAAAGAAAGAGCTGTTTCTGGCTGAGTTCCAATTTGGAAAAACACTAAGGATGAAATGGCTTCTGAAAATTGATTCCACTGACTTATTTCATTAGTTGTGATGATGCTATATCAGTTCCTTGTAATCAGCTTATCTTGTAACACACTATTGACCTCATTATCCCACATACAACACTCACTCACATTATGTTAAAAGCAATTTGTGTATACGCAAAGTCGTTTCACCTACACAATAACTCAAACTGGGTAATGGAATAAAATAACAGTTTAGTCACCCCCATGATGATTTTGTGGAGGTAATTGCATGCAACTTTGGTTTCAAGATAGTATTTTTACATTTCTACATTCACAGTAATATTGGGTTAAAATGCATTGTGAAAAACTAGCGACAAATCCATTTATGTAAAATTCCTCTATTCAGTTTTACAAAATGGCATTAACCTATTCAAGCAAATATTGGCATTAAAAACCTATGCAATCAATAGTGATTCATAATCAATGATTAGTTTGAAATGCAGTCACTAGTTTCATGCAGATAAACATGCCAAGTTATGCAAAAAGTCTCACAAATAGCAATAAGACCAACGTTTTCCATGGAGACACTTGTTCCTTACATTGCCTGGAACGTCAGAAGTGGTTCTTTTGCTGCTGGCCATGAAAAACAGAAATTAATCTTACATTGTTCAGGCAGTTAGTCTCAGCATCCAATGCTCAGTCGCATAACATACCAGCCCTTCAGGCCCAGCTATGCCACTGAAAGCACTTATCGAAAAGACAGAGGTAGGCGAGGTTGCCTTGTTAGTTAAGAATGAAATTAAATCTATGGCAATGAATGATACAGGGTCAGATGCGGAGTTTGTGTGGGTGGAGTTGAGGAACCACAAAGGCAAAAAAAACCATAATGGGAGTTATGTACAGACCTCCCAACAGTGGCCAGGACCGGGGCATAAGATGTACCAGGAAATAGATAGGGCATGTCAGAAAGGCAAGGTCACGGTGATCATGGGGAACTTAAATATGCAAATGGACTGGGTGAATAATGTTGTCAGTGGACCCAAAGAAAGAGAATTCATAGAATGCTTACAGGATGGATTTTTTGGAATAGCTGGTGATGGAGCCCACAAGGGAGCAGGCTATTCTAGACTTAGTACTATGTAATGAGCCACATAAAAGATCTTAAAGTAAGAGAACACTTAGCAGGCAGCAATCATAATATGGTAGAGTTCAGTCTGCAGCTTGAAAGAGAGAAGGCAAAATTGGATGTAACGGGGTTACAGTTAAATAAAGGTAATTACAAGGGCATGAGAAGGGAACTGATGAAAATCAACTGGAAGCAGAGCCTAGTGGGAAAGACAGTAGAGCAACAATGGCAGGAATTTCCGGGTGTAATGGAGGACATTGCACAGAGGTTCATCGCAAAGAAAAAAAAAGATTATCCGGGGGGATTAGACAGCCATGGCTGACAAAGGAAGTCAAGAAAGTATCACAGAGAAAGAGAGAGCCTAGAAAGTAACCAAGAGCACTGGAAAATCAGATGATTGGGAAGACTTCAAAAACAAACAAAGGATAACAAAGAGAGAAATAAAGGAGGAGAGGATCAAATATGAAGGTAAGCTAGCCAGTAATATTAGAAATGATAGTAAAAAATTCTTCCAATACATAAAAAAACAAATGAGAGGCAAATAGAAATTGTGCCGTTCCAAATTGATGCAGGAAGGCTAGTGACGGGAGATAAGGAAATTGCTGAAGAACTTAATAAATACTTTGTATCAGTCTTCACAGTGGAAGACAAGAGTAATATCCCAACAATTAAGGAGAGTTAAGGGGCAGAGTTGAGTATGGTAGCCATTACAAAAGTGAAAATGTGAGAAAATCTAAAAGGTCTAAAAATTGCTAAATCTCCTGGTCCCAATGGGCTACATCCTAGAGTTCTGAAGGAGGTGGCTGAAGAAATAGTGCAGGCGTTGGTTGTAATCTTTCAAAAATCACTGGAGTCAGGGAAAGTCCCAGATGACTGGAAAATTGCTATTGTAACCCCTTTGTTCAAGAAAGTTTTCCATCTTTTGTCTGGATCCTATAAGCCGATTAGCGTAACCTCCGGTGTAGGTAAAATTCTAGAATCCATCGCTACAGACGAGATTTCTAATTTCAGTAGGGTCAGATTAGAACAAGTCAGCATGGATTTACTAAGGAGAGGTCGTGTCTGACAAACCTGTTAGAATTCTTTGATGAGGTAACAAGTAGGTTAGATCAGGAAAACCCAGCGGATGTTATTACCTTGACTTCCAAAAGGCTTTTGATAAGGTGCCTCACGGGACACTGCTGAGTAAGGCGAGGGCCCATGGTGTTCAAGTTGAGCTACTGGCATGGATTGAGGATTGGCTGTCTGACAGAAGGCAGAGGGTTGGGGTAAAATGTTCTTTTTCGGAGTGACAGCCAGTGACAAGTGGTGTCCCGCAGGGTTCAGTGTTGGGGCCACAGTTGTTCACTTTATACATTAATGATCTGGATGAAGGTACTGGGGGCAGTCTGGCGAAGTTCACCAATGATACAAAGCTAGGCAGACAGGCAGGTAGTTCTGAGGAGGTGGGGAGGCTGCAGAAAGATTTAGACAATTTAGGAGACTGGTCCAAGAAATGGCTGATGAAATTCAATATGAGCAAGTGTGAGGTCTTGCATTTCGGAAAAAAGAATACAGGCATGGACTATTTTCTAAATGGTGAGAAAATTCATAAAGCCAAAGTAAAAAAGGAATCTGGGCATGTTAGTCCAGGATTCTCTAAAGGTTGACTTGCAAGTTGAGTCCGTGGTTAAGCAAGGAAGTGCAATGTCATTTATCTCAAGAAGGTTGGAATGTAAAAGCAGCGATGTGCTACTGAGACTTTATAAAGCCCTGGTTAGGCCCCATTTAGAATACAGTGTCCAATTTTGGACCCCACACCTCAGGAAGGACATACAGTGGCGCGTGTCCAGCGGAGATTCACACGGATGATCAATGGAATGGCAGGCCTAACATATGATGAACAGCTGAGTATCCTGGGATTGTATTCATTAGAATTTAGAAGGTTGAGGGGAGATCTTATAGAAATTTACAAGATAATGCATGGCTTAGAAAGGGTGGATGCTGGAAATTTGTTTCCGTCAGGTGGTGATACTAGGACCCGTGGGCACAGCCTTGGAATTAAAGGGAGTCAATTTAGAATGGAAATGAGGAAACATTCCTTTAGCCAGAGAATGGTGGGCCTATGGAATTCATTGCCTTGGAGCGCAGTGAAGGCCAGGATACTAAATGTCTTCAAGGCAGAGATTGGTTAATCTTAATCTCACAAGGAATTACGGGATATGGGGAGAGTGCTGGTAAGTGGCGTTTAAGTTCCCATCAGCCATGACTAAATAGCAGAGCGGACTCAATGGGCCGAATGGCTTTACATCCATTCCTATATCTTATGGTCTTATAGGTAGGATTGCAGCATGTCCTCTCTGAGCAACTATTAAAGGAGGCCCACAGAAAAGTTAGGGTGGGGCTAGTGTTCACTATGAACGGTGATGCAGGCCCTGCTAAAAGAGGGAACACTCAAGGATATGGCTTGGAAGTTCTCGCAATTGCTTGCAATGGAAGCAATATTCCACACTGCTCCCTTAAAACAGAGTGGGGTAGGTTTGACTTTTTCATAAAATGCTGCATATACTCAGAAACATACTTGAGAGCCTGCATATGAATTATGATGAAACCGAAGTGTGAAGCAATACATTTTGATAAGAAAACTGAAGAAAGACAGTATAAAATATTGAATTTTAAAGGGGATGCAGAAGCAGTGGTAGCTGGAGTATATGTGCACAAATCATTGAAGGTGACAGAGTAGGTTGAGAGTAAGACTAAAAAGGCATTAAGGATCCTGGCTTTTATAACTTGATGAGGAGGTGTCAGTGTTGGACTGTGGTAGACAAAATTAAAAAATCACACAACACCAGATATAGTCCAACAGGTTTATTTGGAACTACTAGTTTTTGGAGTGCTGCTGCGTCAGGTAACTAGCTACCTGATGAAGGAGTAGCATTCAGATAGCTAGTACTTCCAAACAAACTGTTAGACTATAATCTGGTGCTCCGTGATTTTTAACTTTATTATTTGAAATGTAAAGCACTACGAAGTTATGATGAACTTTCATAAACACCAGTTTAGTTTGAACTGGGATATGTTTTCTAATTCTGGACACATTTTGGAAGCATGTTAAGACATTGGAAGGAGTCCAACAAAAGATTTTTGAGATTAGTTTCAGAAATGAGGGACTTCAGTAATGGCAAAAGTGGAATAGAATATTTGATAGAATTGCTCACAATCATAAGGGATTTGAACAAAATACATAGAATGAGAAAAACTGCTCCCATTGGTGGAAGTGTCAGGAACTAGAAGACATTGATTTGATTTGATTATATTCCCTACAATGTGGAAACAGACCCTTCTGCCCAGCCAGTCCACATCGACCCACCAAAGAGTAACCCACCCAGACCCATTTCCCTCTGACTAATGCACCTAACACTATGGGCAATTTAGCATGGCTAATTCACCTGGCCTGCACATCTTTGGATTCTGGGACGAAACCGGAGCACCCGGAGGAGACCCACGCAGACACTGGGAGAATGTGTAAACTCCACACAGATAGGCGCCCGAGGCTGGAATCAAACCTGGGACCCTGGCTCTGTGAGGCAATAGTGTTAAACACTGTGCCACTGGCAAAAGAACCAGAGGCAACACATGGAAATGCTTTCCTATGCAGTAAATAGTTAGGATCTGGAATGTATTGTGTCAAGAATCTGGTGGAGGAAAACTTAGACATGGCTTTCAAAAAATGGACTGGATAATTATAATGAAGAGAAAAAATGTTTCAGAGCTACATGCAAAAGGCAGGAGAAAAATTATTCTTACAGAGAACCACCATGGTAGGGTGGTCTGAATAGCTCCTTCTCTGTTGTACCTACTCTATGATTTTTTGCTTCTTTATCCTCCTCCTTCTCAGGTAAATATCCATCAATTTTGGTTCTGCTACTTCAAATTCCTATAACACTTATTTCGGCAGAATGATTAGCGTATTCAACTGTAGTTAAAATAATTACATAGAAATGTGTTAACAAACATTACTGATACATTATACAATACAATGTCCATTTATCTGAACTTAGGTGATGATTTTACACTAAGTTAATTAACAGGCATAAATATGCTCAAGCAGGCATCTTGTAGCATGTGTGTTTGATTTTTATTTTCTTGGCCTTCAGGTCAAAAAATGATTGCACTGCAAATTGCTGCTGTTATCAGCTTGCATTTGCAGTGAGCAGAATGGGGCATCTGGGCCTCGATGAATAATGGAACTAACTATTTGTGCCCTTAAACAATAAGATTCAAGGACAAGAATGAAACAGAAAAATGACAGGGAGGAAAATGAGGCAAATTAAAATTAGTTAGCAAGGGAAAGAAACTGTGAAAAGAGAGAGAAGATAGAAACAGCAAAGAAAATAAAAATATAAAAACCAAAGAACAATGTGGGCGGCACGGTGGCAAGCACTGCTGCCTCACAGCGCCAGAGACCCGGGTTCAATTCCCACCTCAGGCGACTGTGTGGAGTTTGCACATTCTCCCCGTGTCTGCGCAGGTTTCCTCCGGGTGTTCCGGTTTCCCCCACAATCCAAAAATGTGCAGGTTAGGTGAACTGGCCATGCTAAATTGCCCATAGTGTTAGGTGAAGGGGTAAATGTAGGGGAATGGGTCTTGGCGGGTTGCGCTTCGACAGGTTGGTGAGGACGTGTTGATCCGAAGGGCCGGTTTCCACACTAAGTAATCTAATCTAAAAAAATTTTTACTATCAGTAGGAATAAGACTTGACTCTCATATTTTCCTCCATTGGAGCAGGGAGATGGGACTAAATTTAGTGATCTTTCTTCACACTGGTGGAAATGGGACACTTCATCCAGGAGAAGGTGGCAAGTGGACCTGATCACTTCTTCACACTGCTCCAACTGCATCTGTGGTGAGGAGGTTTGTAGACAACCTTCTTATCTTGCTAATTGAGGGCCTTAGGTAGAACATCAACAGCAAAAAATGACGGTTAGTGCCTGATTTCATCCAGCGGAGGGCTGAGGATTTACAATGCACATAAACAGAGAACAAGCAAACATTTTAATCAAGCAGACTTGACAGAAGGCCTATGCTGGACCACCGGAGGTCAAACACATTCACTTCACACTTTGAAAGAAAATACATCCCTTGACGTGGATCAATCACATGCCTAATGGATGAATGATTTTACAATTGGACATCAAATATAAGATTTTGGGTATTCAATCAAACCAAACCAAGTATAAAATTGATTCAAAACCATTAGATGCCACTGTAGGGAAATCCAGAAATACCAAAAGTGCTGAACCACACAGAGGTTGTCAGATCAAAGGGTGTTGGATTAAGCAGGTATAGCCTGTCCTGATGTTGAAATCTGTATTTGCCACACTTCAGTCCTCACACTTAATTGAACATTTTTTCCTCACTTTATGCTGGCTTTTGGGAAACTAATGGCTGAGTGATTCAAAGTTCTTAGCAATTTACGGTGGATTTGTAACTCATTACTTATCTCCTGCTTGTCACAATGTTTTTTTTTAAAAAACAGCTAACTATAGTTCATTAATATCTTTAGCAACTGGTCCAAAATAAACCCCTACATCTAGCATATCAGTGTCTGTTCTTTGAAATGATGAGGATGTGTGCACATCATGTCCTTTGTCAACCATGTTTGTTACTGTCTTACTGCTGAGTCTCAAGATAACTAACTCCACAACTTGACAACAAATAAAAACAAGGCTGTAACACTTTAGTACAGTACTGACAGAATATTGTACTGTTAAAGGTGCCTTCTTTCAGATGAAACCTTAAACTGATACCCTATCTGCCTTCTTGTACAGATGAATTTAAAAGACTCCTATAGCACTATTTAAAAAAAAAAGTTAAACTTAGTGTTTCAGCCAATTGCTTATACCTCAATCAATACCACAAAAACACAATGTTGAGTTGTCTCACTGATGTTGGTGAGCACTTGCTATGTCCAAATTTCCATTCCCAGATCATGACAGAGACGACACTTCAAAAAGTACATCTTTGGCTAGAGTTAGCTTCCAGACAAACTGTTGGGGTAAAAGGTGCTATATTATAGTGGGAATTAAAGAAGATTGGATAAAAAGGGGTAACAATAAGAGTAAAGTGACACTCTACAAGCTAGTACTATAAGACACATTTTAGCAAGCATGACCTTGAACACCCTATGGGGCCACACCAGAGATATCAGCCTTGTGAGCAGGCGAGAGAGTATAAACAGATTCCTGAAGGCAGGAGAAGAGAAAGATTTAGGGTGGAAGCTTTCTTTTATAAAAAAATTAATTTGTGGGATGTGGGCATTGCTGGCTGGCCAGCATTTATTGCCCATCCCTAGTTGCTCTTGCGAAGGTGGTGTTCAGCTGCCTTCTTGAACTGCTGCAGTCTAGCTTCAGTGGGTTGACCCACAACGCCATGTGGGATGGAATTGCAGATCTTTGACCCAGTGAGTGAAAGAATGGCAAGCTTTATGGTGGCAGTGTTCCTATGTATCTGCTGCTCTTGCCTTTCTAGATGGAAGTGGTTGTGGGTTTGGAAAGTGCTGTCTGAGGATCTTTGGTGAATTTCAGCAGAGCATCTTGTAAATAGTATACACAGCTGCTACTAAGCCTCAATGGTGGAGGGAGTGGATGCTTGTGGAAATGGTGCCAATCAAGCAGGCAGCTTTGTCGTGGATGCCATCAAGCTTTTTGAGTGTCATTGGAGCTGCATAAATCCAGACAACTGAGAAACATTCCATCACCGTCCTGACTTGTGCCTTGTCGAGGTTAAACAAAGTTAAAAATCATATATCAGGTTATAGTCCAACAGATTTATTTGGAAGCACTAGCTTTCAAAGCAACTTGAAGAGAGTGGACAGGCTTTGGGAAGTCAGGAGGTGAGTTACTCACCAGAATATTCCTAGCCTTTGACCTGCTCTTGTAGCCACTACATTTATGCAGGGAGTCCAGATGAGTTTCTGGTCAATGGTAACCCCCAGAATGTTTATAGTGGGAGATTCAGTGGTGGTAACACCTTTGAAGTCAAGGAGGGGTGGTTAGATTGTCAGTTATTGGTGATGGTCGTAGCCTGGCACTTGTGTAGGGCGAATGTTATTTGTCAGCCAAAGCCTGGATATTGTCCAGACCTTGTTTCTATTTATAATACAAAGAATGAAATATAAACAATGCACATAATCGCAGAGGATAAATATTGATGGCTTTCTGTAACGTACCAAGTTCTGTTCAGTCTGCCTTTGGCAGACTGCATTGGTTCGAATAAACAAAAAACACAGTCTGTAGGCAGTCAATCCACCTTGGATTTAACAAATTCCTCCTTTGGAAGTAGAACCAGTCTGACTCAAGCTTGGAATACAGAAAGACTCTAACCTCACAACTTTAACGTATTGTCTGAGCTGAGACATCACCTTTTTAAAAAAATAAAACCTTAAATTATCTCAGGAATAACTTGAAAGAAGTTCTGGGATTTAGATATTAATACCTACAACCCATTCTAAGTGAATAAAACTTAACAGCAAACTAGGTTTGTTCAATACATCGCATCTGTTGTACGGCACTTTGATATTTTACTATGAATTATATCCTGTGATCCTGCCCCACTAGCTTCATGCCAAAGGAGCAGCGCTGGGAAAGCTTGTACTTCCAAATAAACCTGGACTACAATCTCTTCTTACGAGAGGTTTAACTTCGAATAAACAAAGTGAACCTGATGATCCTCCCACAACAAAAACGGTAGTTGCCGGAAAAACTCAACGGGTCTGGTAGTATCTGTGAAATGGGAGTTAACGTTTCGGGTCCAGTCACCCTTCCTCAGACCTTTCTGATGATCCTCCCTGCGGTTTGTATATCAGATTAATCACAACAACATGAATGCAAGGTAATGGTTTTTGCTATATAGCCCCCTCTCCTCCTTACCCTAAGTTGAGGACTGTCTGCTGTTTTGTTTTGCAGGAACTGTAAGATATCGGCCCGCAAGTCAACAATAAACTTCACTCCTCCCTCCAGGCGGCAGATGTGGCTGATAAGGAATTTATAGCGAGGAGTTAGCGAGTATCGCAGCCTATCCTCGGCCTGCAGCAAAGTGCCCAGATCCCGGCTCTGGACCTCTTTCACCCGGCCGTACAGCTCGGACACCAGGCCGTGGTCGGTGCCGTAGTCGGCCGCCAGCTTGGTGAGGAACAGCGGCCTCTCGGCGGCTCCCAGGCCCCGGTAGAACTGCACGAACTCGCGGCTCGACGCCTCCTGCAGCGCCGGCTTCTCCCGCATCTCGTAAGGGGGCACCGCCGCCACAGTGCGGCGGAGGACATCGTCCATGTCGGGACCCGCAGTGCTCGCCAAGCCTCCTCGGGAGGACAGGCTGAGCCAAGTCGCCGCCTTCCAGCGCTGCGCCCACAGCAGCGGCCATCGCACCATTTTCCCCAGGCGCCGAGGGCTCCGCTGCGCCTGCGCTAGGCCCGGTTACCCTGACAACAGCGGCCTAGTCAGGCCGAGCTCCCTCTGAGGCTGAGGGGAGGGGGGTGGTGACCTTTACCAAATGTGACAACTCCTCCTCAAACTGCTCCTTAAAGACACACTCAGGATAGCTCCCAGGTTAGAGACAGGTGTTACAGCCACCTGTTTATTTTATTGTCTGACTTGAATTTTCAACCCTTTTGGCCCAGGCCCCCACTTCACAGAGACCCAAAGCCCTCAAAATACCCAGAGAGACATGGAAAGGAAAAGTCAGGGTTTAAGTCCCAATCATTAAAAAAATAATAAGCGAGGCTGCAAAATAAGCCCAATGTTAATTTGATTAAGTAACAAAAGCAAGAATGGTGTGCCTCACGGATCAGTGTTTAGATATCGATTGCTTACAATTTTTATCAAATAGTTGAGGAGCAAGTCTCAAAGTTTGTAGATGACACTAAAGTGAGTGGTAGGTTTAGGTGTGCAGAAGACTCTGAAAGTCTGCAGATAGGGTTAAGTGAGTGGGCAAGATTGATTACAATGTTGGTCATCCATTTTATTAGGAATTTCAGCAAGATGGACTGTTATTTAAAAGGTGAAAATTTGAATTGAAGTATGCTGCGGTGCAGAGGGACCTGGGTGACCTTGTGTATGTATCACAAAAAGTTGGTTTGCAGGTGCAGCAGTGAATTAAGAAGGCAAATGGAATATTGTCCTTCATTACTACAGGGATGGAGTTTGAAAATAAGGAGGTTATGCTGCAGCTGTACAGGATATTGGTGAGGCCACACCTGTTCTGTCTCAAGACTCCAGTCATCCTCACGCTCCTACCTCATCATGAATGCCTCTGCTGTTTCCTGTCCAACAGCCAGCCTGATCTTTTGCTGGTCCTGCCATGTTAGTGTTGTTTATTGCTGGATCTTCTAGACCTATGATTGCTCAAGATTGTATTCTGAGGCCATCTGTCACCTCAACTGAAATGCAGCAGCTTTCGCCAATTCTGCTGCAGGCAGAAGTGTAACACTGTCAGAGCACAGGATGGGCAAAGACACCAGCAAGACTGACAATAAGCAAATGCATCAGTGATAGTCAATTTTTATTTGAAAGCTAGGATCCTTAATTGATAAATTTAATTTGGAATGTTTCATTTGTGGTGATTCTTACTCTTATATTGTAGCAATGTTTGTGGTGTCGATGACAGAGGAAAGGAGTTGATGACAGAGGAAAGGAAATGGGACTGTTGGTGAATGGGGAATTAAAGCTTTGTTTACTGATGCAACATTCAGATGAGCCCCTCACAGTCTGGGCAGAAAGAGGCTGTCTATATTGCCTCCTCTTTTCCAATTTTTCTTCTTTCTCCTCTTCCTTCTCAAACTCTTGCTGTGTTTTGCTGGTTTCGAAAACTGTTACAAAGGAACATGAGTAGCCCCTTGCACCTGTTTCACCATTCATTTGAGACCAAGACTGATCAGTGACTACTCTCTCAAGAAAAAGAATGTTATCACATATTTCTTAAGACTTTTGGTTAATATATTAATCTCAAATTTAAAATTAACAGTTAATCTGGCATTAATTATGGCATTTGATTCAGAATTTCAAACCACCTTCCTGTGGCGAATAATTTCTTAATTTTACTGCTGAAAAGTCTGACTCAATTTTTTTTAGGCTTTGCCACCTGGTCCTAGACTTCCCAAGTATGGGAAATATAATTAGTGGGAAGTATAATTAGTGGAGAGAAACTCTGTTCCCCTTAAAATCAGGAGAGGCAGAGAATACAACTTTAGTTTATGTAATCTCTCCTCTGAGTCTTAGTATAATCCTGATAAGGATTCTGAGGAAGGGTCATTCAACCCAAAATGTTAACTCTGATTTCTCTGCACAGATACTGCCAGACCTGCTGAGCTCTTCAAACAATTTCTATTTTTATCTATAATTCTAAAGAATCCATGTGAACTCTCCTCCAATATACCTTTCCTAAAACATGGCATCCAGAATAGCTCATAATATTCAGATGTGGTCAGACCAGGGCTTTATATAGCTGTGTACCTGTTTGTGCACTGATATTCTAAATATGAAGGCCAGTACTTCATGAGCTTTTGTTACTTATTTTCTCTACCAATTCATAAAAATATGATCTTTGTACTTCGACCTCTCAAGTTTCTAGATTTTCATTATTTAGATACTATTCTGTTCTATCTTTTTCATATTCAAAGTGAATTTCTTTATATTTGCCTTGATTGAAATACTCTTTTGCAGTTTTAGTCATTCATAGTCATAGAGTTCATAGAAATGTACAGCACAGAAACAGACCCTTCGGTCCAACTCGACCAGATATCCTAACCTAATCTAGTCCCATTTGCCAGCACTTGGCCCATAACCTTTTAAACCCTTCCTATTCATATACCCACCCAGATGCCTTTTACATGTTGCAATTGTATCAGCCTCCCCAACTTCCTCTGGCAGCTCCATACGTGCACCACCCACTGCGTGAAAAAGTTGCCCCTTAGGTCCCTTTTAAATTTTTCCCCTGTCACCCTCTAGTTCTGGACTCCCCCACCCCAGGGAAAAGACCTTGTCTATTTACCCTCTCCATGCTCCTCTTGATTTTATAAACCTCTATAAAGGTCACCCCTCAGCCTCCAAAGCTCCAGGGAAAACAGCTCAACCCTGGTAATTAACGGATCAAAATCTCTTTATAATGTTAATCTTCTATCAATAGAATACTGACTGTTGTGTCATTGGCAAGAATGAATATGTTGTTCTATTCCATCATCTAACTTCTTAATAGATACTTTTTAATCAACCTGTTCAGAAATGTAATTACACACCTCTGGAATGGGTGAACTTAAGCCTGGACTCCTGACTCACATAGGGACATAAGAAAAGGAGTCGGTCATTTTGCCTGTTCTACCATTCAATGAGATTATGACTGAGCTGTGGCTTAATTCCATATACCTGCACTTGGCCCATATCCCTTAATACCTTTGCTTAACAAAAAGATATCTATTTCAGACTTGATAATTAACAACTGATCCAACATACATGCCGTTTGTGCAAGAGTTCTAAATGTCTGCCATTCTTTGTGTGTAGAAGTGCTGCCTAATTCTCAATATATTCTCAAATAGTGACACTACCACTGTGCCACAAGATATTTATAAAATGCCCCCACTGCAGACCATTAGTCACTCCCTGCCAATTTGAGGACATACCTATATCCTCAATTGTCTGTCTTCTCCCACACCGCCAATTTTCCATGAAAGACAATAGTATGCTACCAGTTCAATGTGTTTTAACTTTTAGCTTTGTCAAATGCCTTCTAGAAGACTTTGAAAATATACATTACTTCAATCATTATTGCTAAATTTTTAACCAGGTTTATCAGGCATTACGTGCTCTAAATAGATCCATGTCAAATCTCACTCATCAGCTGGAGATTTTGGTGTCATTATTAACTGTAGATTCTATTCATTTTCCAACAACAATTGTGAAGCTAACTGATTATGATTCTTTGGTTTCCATTTCTCACCTTTCTTAAACAGAAGAGTTAAACACCATTTTTCAACCTAAGTAATGCTCCAAATCAAAAGAACTGTAACGTTAACTTTAGAATATCGTCACTGTTTTCATGTACTTTGAGGTAGCAGTAGAGGAGTCTCCTGGACAAGAGTGAGGATTGACAGCCCAGTGTGCCACGCACTTACTGACCGGTGGTGTTGAATTGTTAACTGTATTTCTTTGTTTCTCTAGTCTGTAGTAAGAAGGACTGCAACATTTAACATTTTAAACTTTGTTTTATTTATTTTTCTGCTTTGTATCAAGATTCTGTACTAGGAACTTTTGTACCTAAGTTGGCACCTTTATATGGCAACTTGTAAACTTTTCACTGTTCTCATGTGACAATAAACCTAATTAAAATTCAAGATCAGAGAGGGCATAATGAGAAATGAGAGAGAAGACAGCAAAAGACGCATTTTCATGGATAGAACAGGGGACGTACTGGAAATTTGGCCTGATGGTATAAGGGAAGGAGAGAAACTGCAGTTAGTTGATAAAAATGGTCTCCATCTCAGCTGAAAATACTGTATTTAAAATATGTAGCTTAGGTTCAGGGCAATTAAATGATCAATTTCACTTTGGAAATATCTATTATACCACACCATGTCATATCCTCTATTACATTTGTTCTACTTTTTTTTTTACTGGAACACAGACAAAGCAAAGTACAGGGGTCTTTAAAATCAAACTTATAAGATATTGGAAAATGTGTTCCTCTGTGAAATTGTCCATTAGAGAATCGTATGTTAATACAAGACTGACTTGAAAATGTACTCAATCAATCATTTCTCAGTCAGTAGTCTACAGTTTGCAAATCAACAGGGACATCCTGCAATGTACACTGAAGAGATTTCAGGACTTGTCATGAATGATTGAAAGTGTATGAAGTAGCTTGCTACTTTGAGGAAAGACAAATCTGAAATAAAATATCAGACAATAAAGCAACATTTAAATTCTGCCAACATGTAACAGAGAGATATTGATATGTCACTTCCTTTTCACAACAATTAATTACAGAAAACAGGCATTTCTTTGCAACACAAAAATTGAATAATTTAACTTACTAATGTCTTTGCATAACTACCAGGAGGCAGTTGGACAAAAAATGGAAAGTAAGAATCAGCCTTCAGCTAGAAAAATGGTTTATTTGTTTTTAATTTTATCAAGGAAGTGACATGGTACAGAAGTAGTGCTATTTTATCATAACAGAAGTGTTATGGTACAGAAGTAGTCCATGACTATACAGTCTCCGTACAAGCAATGTGAATAGTTACTTTACCTCCTATATTTCTTCCAGTTAAACCCTTTAATTCTGATATGGTTAGAAATGTTTTCAACATGGACCATAGATTGCACCTTCAGCTTTCTTTATCTGCCTACTTAATTTCGAAATGAAGAAATTACTTTGAAACAACTCTGTTGAGGGAATCTTATTTATAGGATCTCCTATTTCTGCACCTAATAGTTACTCAATGGAAAAGGTCTGCTGTCACGGTATTGTCGCCAGACCAGCCCTTTAAGTTGATGAATTTATGAAGGATTTACAAAGATTGGACAATAACTAAAGCATGCTGGGAAACTAAGGCATGCCTTGGCCAAAGTGACTGTGTTAATAAACATGCTACAGAATCCAGACAGGCTGCCGCTAGCAACCGACAGTTTGAAATCAACCTGGTAGCTGCAAATCTGACAGGACACACCTGAATTTGGGTTTGAATAGAGTCAACAGAATATCATCCTCCAGGCAATTGAAAGTGTGTACCAGACGCAGGGGTGCCTCACACCCTTATTTAGAGGAGGCTACGTGCATCCAGCATCTCCAGGAATCGATGCCTAAGGACCAACCTACCATCAACATGCCAGTGCCTGGTTGGGTCCATCGATCAGGGTGATCAAGCCTGATCAATCCATTGGTGGACAGTAAGGACCGTCCCAAAATGGTGCAAAAAATTTCAAAGTTAAGAATTACCACAACACCAGTGTAAGGAGTGGTAACTTGAGCCCAAGCACCCAGAAGAGAAGACACTCCTGAGACTACTGGGAGAAAACCAGATGATCATTGCCAAATGGATCAAAGTCAAGATCTAGTGTGGTGGTCCATGATCATCCGGAGTTAAGTTAAAGCACAAGATAGATTTGTAGTGTAAATTGTTTGTTTATAGCGTATTTTGTTGTTAGACTATTAATTGTGTTAATAATAAGAAACTATAGTATTTGTTTTTTTAAGAGTTGACTAGCAGTTTCTTTGCTCAATATATGAGTTAAACACACTGTGTGGCAGGAACAACAATTCATCATGCTTATCTGTCTTGTACCATCTCACACAACTGTAACATATCTCAACCACTCTGTAACATGCATGCAGGGCATTTTCACCAATTACAGGCAATGCATTTCTGGAGAATGTCGCAAATGAAAAACATGTTTTTTAGTAGGAAATAATAGGACAGGTCCCAGCCAAACAAAATTTTGATACCTGAAAGCAATATTTTTGTTAGATATATAGGTTTCCAGTGGAGAAATAAATTATCTTATTAATGAGTCAAATCCTTGGTGTGATCAGTCAATAATCCCTTTAGCTGCCTATTATAGCCTCATTAAGTCCAGACGTACTTTCAGTGTCTCACTGATTCGTTCTATCATCCCCAATCCCACCTATTGACATTATCTGGCTTTCAATCCTCTGTTTCACACAAGGTGGAGCTTCTCCAATTTTTTTTGCTGGCTGGTGCAGTGTGTTTGGATTGGCTGTTTAAGCAGTTTTGTGGTTGTCATCTGAATACTGGCACAAAAACAAATGAGCTATCCTCTTAATTCATCAATCATGACTTAATATTATTAGCAAATGCAAATTAGTGCACAATCAACTGGCATTATTGAAAATTTTCCAAAATACGATGCTGTTCAATTTGTACTATATTTGTACTATATTTTGATTGGACAGTCCGATATAATGTAATTACTGTCATTCCACAACATATGTTTAGACTGAAAATATGTATTCCTATACAGTACCCTTGAGGCAAACATGGGTAACAGACAAACAGGGTGAATACTGTGCAGAGTATGTCGCGTAGCAAATGCAGTTAAGGCAGAGCCCACAGATTTCCAGCAGCCTCTATTCTTCAGATGTCAATGACACTGTGGACCACCAAGTTTTAAAAGAACTTGAAATGGATTCCAATTTCTGATTTTTAAAGCTTTGAAACACTCTCAAAAGTCATTACATCATGAATTGCCTCAACACTTGCTCACCTAGTTCACTCCTGTTTCTCGGGACTATTACCCTGCATTCTGGATCTTGCACTGTAGCCATTATACATGAGCAGAATTCCAGTTAGTCTGCAGACAGCTAACTTCACCAAGCTGGTAGTGCACTTGAGTTTCTCTGAACTTTAATCTTGGTCAGGTGCACCAAGACACCCAATCTTCTTTCCATAGACAACATGGTGGGTAAGGTGTTAGAGGGGATTCTGAGAAACAGGATCTACAACATTTTGAGAGGCAAGGGCTCATTTGAGATGATAAGGTATGGTTAATAAGTTTGCAGATGACAGTAAGATTAGTGGTATAGTGGACAGTGAAGAAGTTTATCTGGGAATGCAGCAAGATCTTGATCAGCTGAGGAATGGCAAGTTGCATTTTGGTTAGACAAGATTGATACAAGTGTTGCATTTTGGTAAGACAAACCAGGACAGGACTTGGACTCATAGAGATATATACACAGAAACAGATCCTTCAGTCTATTTTGTCCGTGTTGACCAGATATCTTAAATAAATCTCGCCCCATTTGCTAGTATTTCACCCATATCCCTCTCCACCCTTCCTATTCATAAAACCATCTGGATGCCTTTTCAATGTTGTAATTGTACCAGCCTCCACCACTTCCTCCGGCAGCTCATTCCATACATGCACCACCCTACTATAGAAAGGATATTAATAAACTAGAAGGGGTGCAGAAAAGATTCACTAGGATGCTGCCTGGACTGGAAGGTTTAAGTTATAATTGGATAGGCTGAGATCTTTTTCAGTACAGCCTCAGAGACTGAGGGCTGACCTTGTAGATAAAATCATGAGAGGCATAGATAGCCAACAGCTTTTCCTCATGTTAAAAGAGTCTAAACTAGAGGGCCTAGGTTTAAGTTGAGAGGGGAGAGATACAAAAGTGTCTGGAGGGGCAATTTGTTTCACAGAGGTTGAGGAGTTTCTGGAATGGGCTGCCGGAGGTAGTGGTGGAAGTAAATCCAATTTCGTCATTTAAGAAACATTTATATAGGAACATAGGTAGGAAGGTATGGAATGATATGGACCAAATGCAAGCAAATGGAACTAGTTTAAATTGTGAAAGCTGAGTGGTATGGGCAAGTTGGAGTGAAGGGCCTATTTCCATGTTGTAGACCTTTATGACTCAATGACTGTAATAGAAGGAATGCTATGAGAAATACAAAAGGCAGAAGATTGTGCCAGACATCAGAATGCAACAGCATTAACAATAAAAAGGAACACAAAATAACTCAATTAAGCAAACTGTAAGAACTAAAGCATTGTCATCAATTTGATATTGGAATTCCAATTTGTGACCTGCTCATGTGGGCTCCTTTGGTTGCCTACTTCAGAACTCCATAGCTAAAGTTCAATCACTAAGTATGTCATATTCAGTTCAGGTTCATATTTGAGCCCACCCAGTTTCAAGTGAAACCAATTTCCAAGCACATTTCAAACCCACCCAGAAAACTGGTATTCTTCATCATCATTGCAAAGTTCAGGATCTCACTTTGTATTTTGTATTTAGGCTTTATACCACTTGTCAGCTATTGCAATATTGTTTCATGATTCGTTCTTACCCATAGATACTGCACTTCAGGAACTGCAGTCAAGTCTTCAAGTCGATGCCTTTCTACCATTTTCATTACATTTTCAATGACTACTGAAGTTAAACTCCATAAGTGCCAATCATCTTGCAATAACCAGCAGATAACAAGTTCCGACAGGCATATAGTTTACAGAGAAGATTACACCCAAGCTCTTCTTATCACTCCGTAATATCTCATACATACCTTTTAGTGGGGTTAGAAGCATAGTCCTTGGATGATTTTCCTCCTTAGCTTGGATACTGAGACCAATGTGAACACTTTACTGGCATACCCAATGAGATTGGTAAATCCATAATGGATTGGAATAAAATCTAAAATATTCTGATCTATGAGACTGTGTCATGTGTTCTCTTTATCAAATGAGCCATTGACGTGCAATTGAAAACCAGAAGTATTTTGGCACAGAAAGAGGCTACTCATTGTGACAATTACTAAGAAAATTAAATGATTGAACTTTCATGGCCAACATTTTCAAAAACTCTTTGCACCTCTAAAAATGCAATCTACATTGTTCTGTAGGGATTGCACATGAAAATGAAAAGCATGGTAAAATACATTATATGGGGGATATATGACTATACAAGTTCTCTGACATACCACTCTGTGGTAAAAAAGATCTACAAACGTTCTGGAAGAATTATTTAAGTGCTGCTTATTTGTCCAAAGTCTCTGCAGCTCTTCAGAGAAAAAAAAATTATGCAATCAGGTTTTATACATTTATGTTAAGGACTGGTTTGCACTGACCTACTAGGCACTCATGCCAACTCACTTGAGATCACTTGATACCTATAAGTTCAGTTTGTAAAATGTACTTGCTTTATGTGAACCTGGGAAGAGCTACATTGCTCCTCTCTGACCTGTTCAAGGAAAGAACACAGGCTGCTAGTCCCTTTTGACCTGTCTTCATTGCTACCTTCATCACTTCCCTGGCCTTGCCTTCAGCATACCCTCCAATATCTGATGCTCCATTTCTTGACAGCAGCTTTCAATTCTCACCCCAAGCATCCAACCAATTGCCCTCCACCCACTTGCCAACTCCAACAACCTTCTAACTCTTGACCCAGCCTCTGATCTCCCTCAGTTTCTGTTCCTCAGCCAACTATCCCCCTTTTGTAACCCCATCCCGCATCCTCAGATGCTCCATCAAGCCTAGACACTGGCCTAACTTCATTCCCTCGCCTTCAATGCTCACTTTTACCATAACATTTAACACTTCGCACATGCTTTTACTTATCTGAGAGTAGCTGCTAGCATCATAACAATCTGATCTTGACTCCTCCTTTACCAACTAGCTGTTTCCATTACACCAGGAACAGTCCCAATATCAGGGGTGTGTTGGCCTTCAGCACTCAAGTTGAAGGATTGTACTCCCGGCACACCCTACATTTCTACATCATAAGTTTTTAGAATTAGCCATATAGACTGCTGACCTCTCTAACCCCATGCTTTCAATTTTTATAATGCAGGTAAATACTTTAAATTTTGTTTTTACAGCAGTCTACGAATAAGCTGAAGTATCTAAATTGAAGTTGTGTGAATCATTTATGAACAGCAAATTAATTCTACAAGAAATCCAACTAATCCATTAATGTGTAATACTAAACAAAGAGCAATTTGGTATTATTTTGCAAAGCTACAGTTCAGAAGATTCAGATTGTGCTTCAAGTTATGTTTGCCAATCTAATTTCATACAAAATAAATTGCCCCTATAACTACATGTATTTGTTTTGAGTTTACTTCTTAGGAAGTCTAATCTTTAACTAATCTTTAACTAACACGATCTAAGCATAGGTCATTTTTCTTGTACTCTGCTTGTATCAAGCTTGTATTTAAGTTATAATTTTCCAGTTGTAATATCAATGCATCACAATTTATCATTGATATCATACTATCAATTGAGCTGTTTAGACCACTTTGTTCAGCTTTATTAACTTGCTACAATGTGTGATTGTAGCAATTAAATCACTGAGGCATGAATCAATCAATGTTTAATTTGTACAAAACTACAATTACTATGGAAGAACAATCTTAACTGTTCTTGTTGGATGTCTGCCGAGACTCAATAACTACATTTCCAGTTTGTCAATTTGATTTTTGTCAAATTTTATGTATTCAAAAGAGTGTGATTGTAGAACTGTTTCAAGATGGTAATGGGCATTGCAATGCAAAGAAGTTATGATTCATCTTATTCCTGCACACTTAGCATTGCTCCAAGTCGCTCAGACATGTTTCATAGCTTGCACACAATGCCAGCTATTCAACCATCACTGACGTATCACCCAAATAGATTTCACTACACCGGCAGCATGCTTCCCTCTCTTGTACAGGAAAAGGTGACACAAAACTGGAGGCAGCAGGCCTTAGCCATTAGGGAACAGGCTTGGTTGTATGTCCTTACTCCAGTGGAGGAGACAGTAGCATGCTGTGGGATCTGATCAAAGGCACACGTATCAAGGATTGAGTCTTGTCAGAGGAGATCTCAAAGTGCTCCTTCCAATGAGTGCTTACTGCTTCTGCACCTTTGTTGAGAATTCCTGTCTTGTTAACTCTCACACGGAGCTAGGTCCTTGGGTGCCTGGGCCATTGTTAATGTTAACTGTGCTAGGAATTACATGCATATCAAAGCTGTCAGTGAGTTGATGTACTTCTTGTGCTCCTTCTGCTAACCATGTGTTCTTTAAGTCATAGGTCACATGACAGAACAAATACATGTGTAAAATGGGGTCAAACAGGGCTGTATCATTGACCCAATTATCTTCTCCACCTTTCTTGTGCACAATACTCCAACACATCTCATGAAGCTTTCTGTTACTGTGGACCACATACCCAGAATGAGTGGGAAATTCTTCAACGTGTGTCACCTCCAATCCAGAAGCAAGACAACTTCAACCGTTGTCATTGAGGCTGTGGTATGGAGACAGTGTTTTTGACATTCAGAGACCAGACTTTATACTATCATTAATGCATTCACAGAGGCTGGATGACAAAGATTCTCTACCAGCTTGCTCCCCCTGCACAATGCTGTCTGCTGACTATCAAATCCATAGCAAGTCACTGGACAATAAGGATCAATTTCCATGCCTTGAGAGCCTCATCTACGCAATCATCTAATATGAAATTCAATATCACGTCCATATGTCAGAAAAGGTTTTGTTCATCTGAGAAACAGTGTGCTTGATGACTGAGACTTCAAAGCCAACATCAAGCTTATGGTCTACTGGTAACAGCATTATTAGCCTGCTCGAACCAAACACTAAACACAAACTTGGGTATGTTAAAACTCAGAACCAACATAAGTTAAAAATGAATTTACAGATACATTGCAATCAAACGTAAGTTATAAATTAAGTATGAAATGGCAGATACAACAAAGCCAAATCTTAACTAAATCTCAGTTTCAGCATTTAGAGCCCATCCAAGGATAACTGTCAAATGTTGATGGTGAGCTGCCTTCTTGAACTACGATGTGAAGATGTCGGTGTTGTCCAAAATGATATTGTGTGATTTTTAACTTCTTGAACCACTGCAGTCTTTTTGATGTTGGTAAACCCACAGTTTTTTTGGGAATGAAGTTTCCTTGAAACTGGAAGATTCACTTTACTGTCTGTGTTCCCATTTTTGGATTTTTCTTTTCAGTTAGGTTGTGCCTCAAAAAAATGCAAGCTCTGAATCCACAGATTCTAACCTTTCTATCCTCCTTACTACCAGGCTGCATATGAGCTGTGAGAGATAACACAACAAAGAGTTAATCGCATGGCTGTGTGTCAAGAGTACATTGTCTACCAGACCAGATAAGGACCATGGATTTGCTTCCCTAAAGAGCATTAGCGAGCCAGATGGATTTTTTCAACAATTGATGATAGTTTTATGGCCCCCATTACTGAGACTAACTTTTAATTCAAGATCAATTAGTTGAATTTAAATTGCACCAATTGCTGTGGAGGGATTTGAAGTCAAGTCCACAAAGCATTACTCTGGGTCTCTGGATTACTGGCCCAGTGAAATTATCTTTATACTCCAACTCCTCCTTCTCCACCTCCTTCTCCTCCTCCTTCTTCTCCTTGTTCACCTTTTTCTTCTCTTTCTCCACGTCCTTTTCTTCTTCTTCTTTTGCTTTTTCTTCTCCTCCTCCTCCACATCTTCTCTTCCCCATCCACGTCATCTCCTCCTTTTCTGTTTTCCACCTCTTTTTCTTCTCCTCCTCCTTCATCTCCTCCTTCCTTATTCTTTAAAAAAAAATCACAAAGTACCACAAAATAGACATGTTAACTAAATTCTAGTGTGTGGGATTAGAGAAAGACATAGAATTAGCTGAGGAACAGAGAAAAGAGAATAGTGCTTTATCAAACTGGAGGACATATTGTGTGATGTTTCTGTGCACTTATAGTGTCACTGTTCTTTACAATTTATATTCATGACTTGGATGTTGGTGTACAAGACATACTTTTAAAGCTTACAAATGATATAAAAGTCCAAAATAGATTAAATAATGAGAAGAATATGCAGACTTGAAGAAAACATAGATGAATTTTTCAGATGATCACATGAGATTTAATCAGAGAAGTGCAAACTCCTGCATTTTGATTAGCAGAAAGTGAGGACTGCAGATGCTGGAGGTCAGAGTCGAGAGTGTGGGACTGAAAAAGCACAGCAGGTCAGGCAGCATCCGAGGAGCAGGAGAATCTATGATTTGGGCAAAAGCCCTTCTCCTGCTCCTCGGATGCTGCCTGTCCTGCTGTGCTTTTCCAGCACCACATTCTCGACCCATTTTGGTTGGAAGTTTTAGAAAAGACAATATGTAAATATTCTAGATGATACAATGTTAAAGTCCTGAAAAAAAGAGACTAGGATATTTACAACCATTTTAGTGCCCTTTTGGTCAGTTGCCACACTGGGTTTTAGGGCTTCCTCAGAGGAGGAAAGGTAGTTTAAGTAGTTGAAATATACAAGATGAGTTGAATGTATGTCTAATTCACATGTTCTTTTATGTTTATTTCCTCTGCATCTTGGAATTCCAAGGCAGCTGGCTTCATATATTCTATGTGGGTTGCCTGGGCTTGTTAGGTGATCACAGCAGCTATTTTAGGTCAGTGATGTCATTTTACAAAACCATTTTCATTATGATTGTAATAATATGTATCTTTTTGAAGGTTGGAGGACAAACTATGAAGGCTATTTAAAATAAAATTTTGGGATCCTTGCTTTCTTAGTACAGGTATGGAATATAAAACACAGGAATTTATCTAAAGCCTTTATAACACTCCAGTTAGACATCAGCTGGAGTATTTTGTTCAGTTTTGAAGACAGCAATTTAGGAAGGACACTTTGTAGAATGTACAAAGACATTTATTGGAATGGTCAAGGGACTTCAGTTGACTGGAGTAGCTGATGTTGCTATAGCAGGGATGTTTAAAAAAATTGATACAGGTAATCAAAATCATGATTAGTTTTGGCAAAGTAAATGAGAAAAAAATGTATCTATCAGTTACATGGCAAAAATGATAAGATTGGATATCATATCTAAGTTTAATTTTTAGTTATAACAGTGTTTACTTATTGTTCTCCTATGTAAGTCATATTTCAATTGTTATCGTGTTTTGTGTGTGCGAATGTATGAAGAAGATAGACAATTTTACTTTTAAAGAGACAGCACAAAAATTGGACAAGTTGTCTTCACCCAAGATCAACTCCAGGAGGATCAAGTGACTTTATTTGCTTTGCACCGACATAGGGACTGATACATCTGAGTATATGTCTGGAAATTCACTTAAAATGCAAACTATTTGCTCAGGTGTTGGTGACCATTTGTCTCTATTTGAATTAATGAGACTTAAAGTAACAAATACTGGTAGACCTGCCAACCCCAGAAAGACAGAATTACAAACAAAGACATTCAGGAGGCTATTCTTGACTGAAATATTGATGGACTATCAAATACTTTCTGTTGTTCAACCACTAATCCTTTATGAAAACAATGGAAAATCGATAGTGTTGACACATGACGGGAACTAGCTTATGATATAAAACACCTTATTAATTGATAATGGCAGCTCTGTCAACCAGTCAGGGATATGAAGATGAAGAGATATGAGGATCAAAGGGAAGCCATTTTACCCAACATGAAGAAGGTCTCCAGCCAAAATATACACCATAGTCAGAGAGGTGAGGCTAAATTGCTTTATCTGCAAGACATGTATCCTCAGTGTAGGAGCCCATGCAGAGATTCAACTGGGACAAGGCTAGGCTCCTACTATTTTGAGTAATAAACCATCATGAACTTATCAGCAAAAGCTTTCACCTCATTTGTCTCCAGGGAACAGAGAGACAATTTGCAGGTGTGCAACATTTACATCGACCATGTTGACATATCTTTGTAATCATGACTTTCGAACTTTTTTTTAAGGATTTCAGTGCATGGCAAGTCATAAAAAAACCTTTTATTTTTGTGACTGTGGAGTGTGTGTTAGTTGCAGTTACATTTTGGATAGTGCAAAGAGAGATGCTTATCCTTCCTTTTGACTTTAACTTTAAAGAGAGGGCATGTTTTATGTCTGTTCTCCAAAGTAACAGCACTTAGAGTCATAGGAAACAGATATACAGCACGAAAACAGATCCTTCGGTCCAACTCGTTCATGCCGACCAGATATACTAATCCAATCTAGTCCCACTAGATTGCCAGCACCCAGCCCATATGCCTTCCTATTCATATACCCATCCAGATGCCTTTTAAATGTTGCAGTTGCATCAGCCTCTATCACTTCCTCTGGCAGCCCATTCCACACACGCACCACCCTCTGCGTGAAAAAGTTGCCCCTGAGATCTCTTTTATATCTTTCACCTCTCACCCTAAACCTATGCCCTCTAGTTTTGGATTGCCTCACCCCAGGTAAAAGACCTTGTCTATTTACCCTATCCATGCCCCTCATGATTTTATAAACCTCTATAAGGTCACCCCTCAGCCTACGCCGCTTCAGGGAAAATAGCCCCAGCCTATTCAATCTCTCCCTATGGCTCAAATCCTCCAGCACTGGCAACATTCTTGTAAACCTTTTCTGAACCCTGTCAAGTTTCACAACATCCTTCTGATAGGAAGGAGATCAGAATTGCATGCAATATTCTAAAAGTGGCCTAACCAATGTCCTGTACTGCCGCAACATGACCTCCCAACTCCTGTAGTCAATACTCTGACCAATAAAGGAAACCATACCAAACGCCTTCTTCACTATCCTATCTACCTGCGACACCACTTTCAAGGAACTATGAACCTGCACTCCAAGGTCTCTTTATTCAGCAACACTCCCTAGGTCCTTATCATTAAGTGTATAGGTCCTGCTAAGATTTGCTTTCCCAAAATGCACCACCTCGCATTTATCTAAATTAAATTTCATCTATCACTCCTCAACCCATTGGCCCATCTGGTCCAGATCCTCTTGTAATCTGAGGTAACCTTCTTCGCTGTCCACTACAATTTTGCTGTCATCTGCAAACTTATTAACTATACCTCTTAAGCACACATCCAAATAATTTATATAAATGGCAAAAAGTAGTGGACCCAGCACTGATCCTTGTGGCACTCCACTGGTCACAGGCCTCCATTCTGAAAAACAACCCCCCACCACCAGCCTCTGTCTTCTACCTTTGTGGTAGTTCTGTATCCAAATGGCTAGTTCTCCCTGTATTCCATGAGATCTAACCTTTCTAACCAGTCTCCCATGCGCAACCTTGTCTAACACCTTGCTGAAGTACATATAGATCATGTCTACCACTCTGCCCTCATCAATCCTCTTTGTTACTTCTTCAAAAAACTCAATCAAGTTTGTGAGACATGATTTCCCTCACACAAAGCCATATTGACTATCCCTAATCAGTCCTTGCCTTTCCAAATACATGTACATCCCATCCCTCAGGATTCCCTCCAACAACCTTGCCCACCACCGACATCAGGCTCATTGATCTATAGTTCCCTAGCCTTCCTTATCACCTTTCTTAAATAGTGCCACCGCATTAGCCAACCTCCAGTCTTCCAGCATCTCACCTGTGACTATCGATGATACAATATCTCATTACGAGGCCCAGCAATCACTTCACTAGCTTCCCACAGAGTTCGAGGGTACACCTGAGCAGGTCCTGGGGTTTTATCCGTTTTATGCATTTCAAGACATCCAACACTTCATCTTCCGTAATATGGACATTTTTCAATAAATTACCATCTATTTCCCTACATTCTATATCTTCCATATCCTTTTCCACAGTTAACAATGATGCAAAATACTCATTTAATACCTCCCCCATCTCCTGTGGCTCCACACAAAGGCAGCCTTGATGATCTTTGAGGGGCCCTATTCTCTCCATAGTTACCATTGTGTCCTTAATGTATTTGTAAAAACCCTTTAGATTCTCCTTAATTCTATTTGCCAAAGCTATCCCATGTCCCCTTTTTGCCCGCCTGATTTCCCCCTTAGGTATACTTCTACTAACTTTATACTCTTTTAAGGATTCACTTCATCAATCCTGTCTATATCTGATATATGCTTCCTTTTTTTTCTTGACCAAACCCTCAATTTCTTTCATCATCCAGTATTCCCTATACCTACCAGCCTTTCCTTTCACCCTAACAAGAATATACTGTCTCTGCACTCCTGTTATCTCATTTCTGAAGGCTTCCCATTTTCCACCCATCCCTTTACCTGCAAACATCTGCTCCTGATCAGCCTGTGAAATTCTTGCCTAATACCGTCAAAATTGGCCTTTCTCCAATTTAGAACTTCAACTTTTAGGTCCGGTCTATCTTTTTCCATCACTATTTTAAAGCTAATAGAATTATGGTTGGCCCCCAAAATGCTCCACCACTGATACCCCAGACACCCTCCGTGCCTTATTTCCCAAGATTAGGTCAGGTTTTGCACCTTCTCTAGTAGGTACACCCACATACTGAATCAGAAAATTTTCTTGTACATACTTAACAAATTCCTCTCCATCTAAACCCTTAACACGATAGCAGTGCCAGTCCATGTTTGGAAAGTTAAAATCCCCGACCAGAACCACAATATTATTCTTACAAGTAACTGACATCTCCTTGGTTCTTCTCAAAAATACATCTTGTGGTCCGTCAAGAAGTGAAGGAAAGGGGAAATTTATTACCCATCACTCGTCTGTCCGTTGAACAATATTCACTTCTGAATATTTGTGGCAAATTATTTGTCACTAAGCATCGCTATGTATGGAGCATCTACTTCATCAGAACAATCAGTGCTAGTAATTCATTTATCTGGCATCAATTTGGCATATAAATAGTTTATGTCCATTTTACAAATTTTAAAAGATAGGTGCACGATAGCACACTATTATTGGCTCTGCATTGTGCACAAGAGCTGCATTTCCAGGAGTAATAATCTTTAGTACAACTTTCCCCCTCTTTTGATCTGTCAGCACAGTCCGGGAACTCAACTGAGATTGTTTCTGAAAGAATGCAGATGTAAAGAACAAGCTTTAAAAAAGGGAAAGTATGAAATGAAGAATAAAATGTTCAGATGCATTCTTCAAAAAGCATGATGGGACTTCAAAGCAATACTGTTCTTTCTTATAAATTCACTGTTCTAAGCATGGAGCATAGCTATCAGTGAAGTACTTAACTGTTTTTGTTTTGGCTGTGTCACCTGTAATTATCTTTCTTCTTGATTAAATGTAATACAACCCATCCCATTTACACTTAAATTGCAGACTTTCATAAAGCAACTTATGGTGCTGAAATACATATCCTTAACTGTTGAATTCAAAAGTTGGAATTATTTCATTTTTATACACATTATGCTTAATTAATCAGTTGGTCAAATGATCACAAACTTTCCTACTAAAAAAAATCAAATTAAATGTAATTTTATACCTGAAGTAAACAAATTCAAAACAAATGTAACCTTTTTAAAAACTGCAACAGTGAAAACGCAGAGCAGAAATATTCATCCGAAAAGTGGATCACATAAGAATGAAAATTGCGAATCGCAAATTTAACCTTCATTGTGGAAATAAATGGTGAAAGAGAAACAAAATGGGCTGCCATTTTGTTCTGAGGCATTTTACACTATTGCCTAAACTCTGAAGGAATCTCTGTCAAACTTAAAAAGTAGCCATTTCATCCAAATTGAAGTGAAGTCAATGTTCTTTGGAAACGTGATGCAGTTTCAATGACTGTTATAGACTCGGACAGCTCTCTGCACTTAGCTCGCGCTCTCCAAAAAAAAAGACTGTTAAAGATGAACAAGACCAACAGACTTGTTCAAAGGGAAGTATGCAGAAATCAATGCTGGCAAGCAGAAGAACCTTCATTTACTCTAACGCGTGTCCACTTCTCTTTCACTTGAATCAAATAACCATTCTTAAGCATACACCAAGCGGAAGTCTAAAGTTAGTCTTTGAAAAGAAGTTGTCTGAAGTTAAAAGTATACAAAGCATGACAGTTAGTATTTTACAGCTCTCTTGCATCAACACTCTTTTAATGAAGAATATGACAAGATAGAATCAGAGAATTTTACAGTAAAGAAGGAGGCCATTCAACCCATCATGTTGAAAGAGCTACCCAGCTTATCCTATTTTCAGCCCTATCTTTGTAGTCCTCTAAATTCACCATTTTCAATATGTATCCAGCTTCCTTTAGAAACCTCATATGGAATCCACCGCTACCATTCTCTGGGGCTGCACCTTCCAAATCCTAAAAACTCGCTGAGTAAAGAGATTTCTCCTCATCTCACTCCTAACTCTCTTGCTGACAATCTTGAAATTGTGACCCCCTAGTTATTCAGATAACAACTGTTGGAGACAAAATATCCTTCTTTATGATCACTAAGTTCTCCTCTTAAATGTCTCTGCTCAAAGGAGAATAAGCCCAATTTCTATAATGTTTCCTTGTATATAAAATGCCTCATTCCTCGTATCATTGTATTAAATCTCCTTTGCACACTGTCCAAGGCTTTAGCATCCTTCCTTAAATAAGGTGTCCAAAACTGAACACAATACTCTCAATGTGGTCTGACCAATGGTTTGTAGAGGTGCAGCATCCCTTCCTTGCTTTTATACTCTCAGCCTCTAACGATCCTGTAAGCTTTCTTAACAGCTATCTCAACTTGCCTGGCCATTTTCAGAGAATTATGCAAGTGAACACTGATGTCCCTCTGTTCCTGTACTCCCCTGAAAATTATATCACTAAGCTTGTATTGTCTCCATGTTCTTATATCCAAAATGCATTACTTCACATTTCTCTGCATTGAAATTCATCTGCCAGGTGCCTGTTCATTTGGCCAACTTGTCATGTCCCTCAGCATCATCCTCACAATTCACTACTCCCCCCAATTTTGAATCATCTACAAATTTAGAAATTTTGCCCTTAACTCCCATCTCCAAATCGTTCATATAAATTAGAAAAAACAAGGGTCCCAACACCGATCTCTTGGAAACATCACTTTCAACTCGTCTCCAATCTGAGAAATGCCCATCTATACCTACCCTCTGTTTCCTATCTTTTAGCCAACTTCTAATCCATGCTGTCAAGGGTCCATAAATCCCAAACATTTTTAATTTTCTCACCAACCTGTCATACAACACCATCTCAAATGCCTTCTGAAAGTTTGAAGATACAATATTCACAGCACTACTCTGATTTACTACCTGAGTCACCTTGTCAAAGACCTCAATCAAATTTGCCTGACATGACCTGCCCTTGACGTAGCCGTATTGACTGTCTATTAAATGCTTATATTTTTCTCTAAATATATATTTACTCTTACCCCATATATGGCCTCTATCAGTTTTCCAACTATCGACATCAAGCTGACAGGTCTGTGATTTCTTGGTTATTCTTTGTCCCTTTCTTAAACAATGGCACCACATTTGTAATCCTCCAGTTCCTGAGACGAATCCTGGATAATTTTTGTCAATGACTCACAATTTGCCACTTTACATCGTCAGCAATCTAGGATGCATCCCATTTAGGTCTGTTGATTTCTTTACCTGTAGTGCTGGCACCCCTTTTAGCACCACTGTTTATCTATCACTATACTCCTCAGTTTCTCAATACCCACATTTTCAACTAGGCCATTGTCACCTTTTTCTGATGTGGTAAAGACAGAAGCAAAGTACTCATTTAGTATTCTGCTGTACCTTCAGTGAACAGCTAACCCTGCTTTGTTCCTTATGGACCCCATTCTATCCTTCACCAAAGTTTCACTGTTAATGTGTTTGAAGAACATTTTAATATTTATTTTAGCGTGATCTGCTATCTTT
This sequence comes from Chiloscyllium plagiosum, assembly GCF_037043375.1. Lineage (NCBI taxonomy): Eukaryota > Metazoa > Chordata > Chondrichthyes > Orectolobiformes > Hemiscylliidae > Chiloscyllium > Chiloscyllium plagiosum. Next base: position 23,606,430 of record NW_028270155.1, on the reverse strand, counting down.
TCCTCATGCTTCCTCTTAGCTTTCCTTGTTCCAGCTTGAGCCTTCCTCATTTGAAATACTGTTCCTGATTTATTTTGCTATTATTATTCCGGTATGCATCATATGCCTCCTTTTTCTTCATTATTTTCTCATCAATATCCTGAGTCATCCAAGGATACCCTGTATTTATTTCTCAAAGGTTTGTATCTAGCTTGCACCCTCTTCATCTCTCTTTTTTCATCTTTCCATTTTTAATCCATTGTTTCATCCATCAAAATGCATTTCCAATCAGTCTGCTCCACATTAGCTTCTAAATTGTTAAAGTCTGCTTTTTTCCAGTCTACAATTTTAATCATTGACTGATTTTTATCCTTTTCCAATTTAATATTGGACCTGTTATAATTGGTATTTCCCAAATGCTGCACCACTCTGATTTTCTGCACTTGACCTGCCTCACTTCCTAGGATCAGATCCAGCACAGATCCCTGCCTGGTAGGACTGGTAAGTAATGTTCCAGAAAGTTCTCTTGTGCGCATTGCAGGGATTTCTCCTCTTCCATTTCCCACACTCTAACGTTTCCCCAATCTACCCTACAGTAATTGAAATCACCAACTATCACAACTCTACCTGTCCTGCCAATTTCCATAACCTGCCCACAAATACTCTCTTCCACTTTCTCCCCACTGTTTGGAGCTCTATAATAAATACTCAACAAGGTCACCACTCCCTTCCTGTTTCTCAACTCTGACCATATAGATTCTAATTCTGAAACTGCAACTTATTCCAGGGCAATGATTCTATCTTTGATCAAGACTAGTACATCTCACCCTTTTTACCCACCTTGTTTCTACTGAAAACCTTTTAACCCGGATGTTAAGTACTCTCACCTGTTCTGACTTGAGTTATGTTTCTGTTCATGTTGCTATGACACATCCCCCTACAGCAATTTCTGCTTCCAGTATATCAATTTTGTTTATGATACTCCATGCATTTACAAACGTACAGTTTAGCTCTTATCCTTTTTATTGCCCATTGGAAGGTGACTGTTTATGTGTTCACTGTCAACATTTTTGCTTTCCCTCACTTCAGTTTCGCCATTCCCCATCTTCTGTCTAGTACTTCCAAAACCAAGCCCTGTAACCTGACCTCTAAGATGGAGATAAATGACCCCATGGGAACATTTCAAAGAGAAGAAGCATCGTTTTCCCTGTTGTCTTGATAAAATTTATCCCTCAATTAATATCACTAACTCAGAATTTCTGATCATTAACACAGTTTTGTTTCTGTGACCTTTAAGTTTCCAAATCAACTGCTGCATCTGCTCCAGGACAATAGTTTCTTTAAATAGTTTTAGAATGCTTTAAGTTAATGAAAGGCATGTTATTAATACTAGTCTTCTTTCTTTCTTAATTTATATTGATGAGTTAGATTTAGAAAATTAATGCAAATTAGCTTGATTTGCAATCCATACCAAAGTAGGACAAACCATTCCATTTGGCAAGGTGGCTCAGCGGTTGGCACTGCTGCTTCACAACGCAAGGGGCCTGGGTTCAGTTCCAACCTTGGATGACCCTCTGTATGGAATTTGCACATTCTCCCCATGTCTGCATAGGTGTTCCTGTTTCCTCCTAATGTGCAGGTTAAGTTGATCGGCCATTCTCAATTGCCCTGTGGTGTCCAGGTATGTACAGGGTAGGTGAATTAGCCATGGTAAACATGGGTCTGGATCTGGGTGGGATACGGTTTTGGAGGATCAGTGCAAATTCGATGGGCCAATGGCCTCTTTCTGTGATGTAAGAATTCTATGATTTTAAAATAATTGGAGGGATTGTGAGAGGGTTTGTTCTTAGTCAATGATGGTAATTGCTGAGTTGGATATTAGAGCTGGGAGAAATCTGAATTTTTCACTTCTTTCTTTTAGGACAAAAATTGGTTATGATTGTTTGAAAAGATATGTTACTGCTCAGTTAATGGGCTATCAGGTTGATGTGGCAGTTATTCCCTGAGGAAAATTAAAACAGGTACCAATTAGCTCAGTAATTTTACTGATGTCAGTAGAATGATGGAAAAGGTTCATTTTTTGCCACTGCATTTTTTCAGCATGGATTTTTGCAACAATTGGTAAATGTTGTGTTCTGCTGCTAGGTGTGCCCATATGTAGAAACTCTACTGAAGTTTAAGTACCTGTCCAACAATTAATAATTGAGCTTTGAGACTGCACTACTGTAGGAAAACCAGATGTACTCAGCCATGCTATATAGTTGAACAATAGATTGTTGAATATTCTAGTATGCTGTTTAGCTGCACATTTAATTCTTTCTTCATACAATTATAAATGAGGCACACAAATAACTCAAAAATTGAATTCAAATGTAACTATTAAGCAAAGAAGGAACACAAATGCAGCTGTTCAGCCTCCTCCTTCACCTGATGATACAAATTCTGTTTTTGTGCCATTAACAATAGTTCAACGTCATCAGTGGAAATTATTTTAAGATGGTTCACATAATTAATTTACAATGCTTAAACAATGCAGAGCATTTGTTTCTCTCATAAAGCCACTGAACAGTTAAAACAAAACAAACAGATCATGAAATTTGAGTTTTTGATTATGCTTGGGAACAAAGGAACAAAAGTAGCGTATTTAGCACCTTGAACATATTCCGCCATTCAATGAGATCATGGCAGACCTGTGCCTTAACCTTAGACGGTGTGGTGGCTCAGTGGTTAGCACTGCTGCCTCACAGCACTAGGGAACTGGGTTTGATTCCAGCCTCAGGTGACTGTCTGTGTGGAGTTTGCACATTTTCCCTGTGTCCACATGGGTTTCCTTCTGGTTTCCTCCAACAATCCAAAGATGGGCAGGTGAGGGTGAATTGGCCTTGAATTGCCCATAGTGTTCAGGGATGTATGGGTTAGGTGCCTTAGTCAGGAATACATATGGCAGGGGAGTGGGTCTGGATGGGTTAATCTTTGGAGGGTCGGTGTGGACTTGTTGGGCCAACTGTTTCCACGTTGAAGGGATTCTATGAAATTCCACATACCCACCTTCACAGAACATCTTTTAGTATCTTTGTGTTATAACACTGAGTAAACCCTCCTGCTTAATTTAAACCAGCTACACAGAAAAGACTTATCCCATGCAATAATCTGTGAAAATTCAAGAAGCCAAGAATATTTAAAGTAAAAATTAATAACTTTATTTCATAGAGAATAACAGAGAATAATTACCAACTATTTACAACTCCTTCCTCTAACCTATCTTTTATTTTTCCCTTCTATAATACTAGTCCAATAAACTCCTGATTAAGATTTATTGAAATATTCAAATTTCAAAACCACCTAGCTCTTGAATCTTCACTTTGCAGATTTTCTCTCCAGGTCGGAGTTGATGTTTTTCTCTGTGCAAATTCCTTCGCTAGACAGGTACGTCTCAGACAGTTCTGACTAGCTGTCTACATCTGTTGGTCTTTCGGCAGTTCTCTTTCAACTGTTCAATTTTTCCTAGTCTTATACCCCCAAAGCATTTGATTGTTTCATTGGTTTTAAATATTGTCAATATACTAAATTCAAACATGATTGGAGGTTGGTGTTTTGGGGTATAATTTAAACTGATTGGTCAAATTCAAATTTGTTTTTGTCTCCAGGCAACCAGCTACCGTAGCTGCTGGACTACATGCTACATTGTATCTTGTTGAGAACACTTGGTGCTGTATGGTAGTTCTACTAGCTTCTAACTTTCTTAAAGGTCCAGTACACCCACATCTTCATAACATTTGGCTAACAAAAATCTAGCAATCATGATATAATAAATGCAATTGATTAACATTACTTAATGGTTTTGACTGTTCAAAGGAAGTCTAAGCTCTCAGCCAAGCCTCATTATGCATTCTTAGCTGAAACTCCAGACATCCATTACCTTGTTGAAGCTGCAGAACCCCAAGAAAATAACATTGTTTAATGAAAGTCTGGCTCACACTGTCAATTGCACAACCTGAATTTGCATGAGATAAAGGGCTTGCCAGTGCTTGTGATTTCTACTATTGATATTTCAAAATGTGTAGATGATGACTAAATTTAGTTTCCTATGGTAAAATGAGGTTTTTTTTGTTAAATAAAATGGAAAGTTATTAATAAATGATGGTAACGTGTTTTCTTACACCATTGTCATGACAATTTTCATTCATTCTTTATTGTGTTTGAGGCACAAATGGGCATTGAAGTGCCATAGCTTGGCATAAATTGCATGAGGAGACACTTGGGAATAATTGGGATGATATATTGGATTTTAGAGAATGAAGGGCTATGGTGGTTGGTGCATGTATAGCATGTATAGATCATGGGGGATGGCTGGGATACTTCGCTTAGCAGGAAAGCCATAGTGGTGCTCCGGGCACATAAAAATAATTGGCATGAGAAGGATCTTTGATGTTACCTTTTCCAAGGTTCGCTCATTCAGACATAATTCATAATACCTTGGAGATGCTGTAAATCACGAGTCCCTTAAAGCTGGCCTGACTCCCTGGAAGTTGCATTCCTACCTCTATATAGAGCTGACCAAATGAAGAATGCAGAATGCAGGTTCATGACCTAAACAGCCTGAATCTGTAAGACACACTTTTGAAAGAGAGAGTGGGATCAGCAACCCTGGAATTGAGTCCCAACCACCCCTTTAACCTTCCATGTAGTCTCCTCCGCTCTATGAAAATCTAGGCTCTTTTATGACAGTTTAGTTTGATGTCAAACTGAATTTGAGTTCAAGATAGAATGTTTGAAAAGAAGAAAGTGAGGACTGCAGATGCTGGGGATCAGAGCTTAAAAATGTGTTGCTGGAAAAGGGCAGCAGGTCAGGCAGCATTAAAGGAGAAGGAGAATCGATGTTTCGGGCATAAGCCAAGAATTATTTTCAGGTCAAGATTTTATGCTTTCATTTTCATGTATTCAAATAAGTCTTCTAGAGAGTTCTAATCTATTGTAGTATAATCTGAAGTAGAATGTTGCAACTTAATTTACATTTTGTTATTTATGCCCAGTGATATGCAGCTGCATAACATCATTGCAAAACTGATCTAGCATCCTCAAGTCCTTACACAACACGGGCCAATGACTGAACTGGAGAGATTCAAGGCCGAAGTACCTACTCCGGATGTGTTCATTCGGGAAAGGCTTATTGTGTTATTGACAAATACCTACAGACTACAATCTGGCATGCCATATTGAAACTACTCCACAGTGGTCAGTATTCAGTCACAAAGTCACCCTTTATTTACACATGCACAGTACCTGGATTCTAACCAGCCAGCTCGGAACGAGTCCCTAGAGTAAGGAGAATCCCTAAGACTGCTGTTTTTTTTCAGTGAAAGACACAGGTGTACAAATCTTTATTCAATTTCCACCACCAGGAAGAAATGAAACACCCACGTGGCTAGTGACAAGCAGTGCCCTTCATATCAAAGGGCAATGCTGCGTGATCAAAAAGTGAAGGGGAGAAAGAGACCATTGGTCCATTGAATCTGATCGTCCAAAGCGTATTCCACCCAGATCCAGACCCTATGTCTACCATGGCTAATTAAAAATTAAAAATCACACAACATCAGGTTATAGTCCAACAGGTTTAATTGGAAGCACACTAGCTTTCGGAGCAACGCTCCTTCATCAGGTGATTGTGCATCTCCAAATCATGGCTAATTCACCTAGCCTGTACATACCTGGACACCACAGGGCAAATTGAGAATGGCCAATCAACTTAACCTGCACATATTTGGACTTTAGGAGGAAAGAGGAACATCCAACAGAAACCTACACAGACACAGGAAGAATGTGCAAATTCCACACAGACAATCACCCAAGGCTGGGAACTGAACCCATGTCTCTGGTGTTGTGAGGCAGCAGTGCTAACCGCTGAGCCACCATGCCAAGACTGCTGTTTTATTTTATTTTATTAAACAATTCACAGTTTACAAAACAATTAACATTAACATCAGTATACAGAGAAACAGCAATTTTACAAGGGAGAGGAGCAACAAAGCCAGGCCCCAAACCCTAAAACATTATCTGGACTTCTGACTTAATAGTCCAATGAACTTGCAGCGTGGGTTGGTACCTGGGACTTCGATGTTGTGGCTATTACGGAGACATGGGTAGAACAGGGACAGGATTGGCTGTTGCAGGTTCCAGGGTTTAAATGTTTTAGTAGGGTCAGAGGTGGGGGTAAAAGAGGGGGAGGTGTGGCATTGCTTGTCAAAGATAGTATTACAGCTGTGGAAAGGACGATGGATGAAGACTCGCCATCCGAGGTAGTTTGGGCTGAGGTTAGGAATAGGAAAGGTGAGGTCACCCTGTTAGGAGTTTTTTACAGGCCTCCTAATAGTCCTAGAAACGTAGAAGAAAGGATTGCGAGGATGATTCAAGAGAAGAGTGAAAGTAATAGGGTGGTTGTTATGGGGGACTTTAACTTTCCTGATATTAATTGGGAAAGCTATAGCTCAAGTTTGTTAGATGGGTCAGTGTTTGTCCAATGTGTGCAGGAGGGTTTCCTGACACAATATGTAGATAGGCCAACAAGAGGTGAGGCCATACTGGATTTGGTTCTGGGTAATGAACCAGGCCAGGTGTTAGAATTAGAGGTAGGTGAGCACTTTGGGGACAGTGACCACAATTCGGTGACCTTTACTCTAGTGATGGAGAGGGATAAGTGTGCACTACAGGGCAAGAGTTATAGATGGGGGCAGGGAAATTATGATGCTGTGAGGCATGACTTAGGATGTGTGGCCTGGAAAAGTAAGCTTCAAGGCAAGGGTGTAATTGATATGTGGAGCTTGTTCAAGGAGCAACTATTGAGTGTCCTTGATAAGTATGTGCCCGTCAGGCAGGGAGGAAAGGGTCGTGTGAGGGAGCCGTGGTTTAATAAGGAATTGGAATCCCTTGTTAAATGGAAGAGGGCTATGTAAAGATGAGGCGTGAAGGTTCAATTGGGGCAATTGAGAGTTATAAGGTAGCCAGGAAGGACCTGAAGAGAGAGCTAAGAGCAGCAAGGAGGGGACATGAAAGGTCCTCAGTTGGTAGGATTAGGGAAAACCCTAAGGCTTTCTATAGGTATGTCAGGAATAAAAGAATGACTAGGGTAGGAATAGGTCCAGTCAAGGATAGTAGTGGGAAGTTGCGTGTGGAGGCTGAAGAGATTGGGGAGACACTGAATGAATACTTTTCGTCAGTATTCAATCAGGAACAGGACATTGTTGTCAATGTGAGTACTGAGTCACAATTAAGTAGAATGGATGGCTTTGTGGTATGTAGAGAAGAGGTGTTGGAAATTCTGGAAAGGGTGAAAATAGATAAGTCCCCTGGGCCTGATGGCATTTATCCTAGGATTCTCTGGGAAGCAAGGGAGGAGATTGCAGAGCCATTGGCCTTAATTTTTATGTCCTCGTTGTCTACAGGAGTAGTGCCAGAAGATTGGAGGCTAGCAAATGTGGTTCCCTTGTTCAAGAAGGGGAGTAGGGATAACCCTAGTAACTATAGGCCGGTGAGTCTCACTTCTGTTGTGGGCAAAATCTTAGAGAGAATTGTAAGGGATAGGATTTATGAACATCTGGATAGGAATAATGTGATCAAGGATAGTCAGCATGGTTTTGTGAAGGGCAGGTCGTGCCTCACAAACCTTATTGAATTCTTTGAGAAGGTGACTAAGGAGGTTAACGAGGGGAAAGCAGTAGATGTGGTGTATATGGATTTTAGTAAGGCGTTTGATAAGGTTCCCCATGGTAGACTACTGCAAAAAATACGGAGGTATGGCATTGAGGGTGAGTTGGAGGTTTGGATTAGGAGTTGGCTGGCTGGAAGAAGACAGAGGGTAATAGTTGATGGCAAAGGTTCATCTTGGAGTGCCGTCACTAGCGGTGTTCCGCAAGGATCTGTTTTGGGACCATTGCTGTTTGTCATTTTTATAAATGACCTGAAGGAGGGGTTAGAAAGTTGGGTGAGCAAGTTTGCGGATGATACGAAAGTCGGAGGAGTTGTAGACAGTGAGGAAGGATGTGGCAGGTTACAGCGGGATATAGATAAGCTGCAGAACTGGGCAGAAAGGTGGCAAATGGAGTTCAATGTAGCTAAGTGTGAGGTGATTCACTTTGGTAAGAGTAATAAAAAGATGGGGTACTGGGCTAACGGTCGGATACTTGGTAGTGTGGATGAGCAGAGGGATCTTGGTGTCCATGTACACAGATCTCTAAAAGTTGCCACCCAGGTAAATAGTGCGGTAATGAAGGCATATGGCGTACTGGCTTTTATTGGTAGAGGAATTGAATTCCAGAGCCCTGAGGTCATGTTGCAGTTGTATAAGATTCTGGTGCGGCCGCATCTGAAGTATTGTGTGCAGTTTTGTTCGCCATACTATAGGAAGGATATGGAGGCACTGGAACGGGTGCAGAGGAGGTTTACCAAGATGTTGCCTGGTATGGTAGGAAGATTGTATGAGGAAAGGCTGAGGCACTTGGGGTTGTTTTCATTGGAGAAAAGAAGGTTTAGGGGTGACTTGATAGAGGTGTACAAGATGATTAGGGGTTTAGATAGGGTTGACCATGAGAACCTTTTTCCACGTATGGAGTCAGCTATTACGAGGGGGCATAGCTTTAAATTAAGGGGTGGTAGGTATAGGACAGATGTTAGGGGTAGATTCCTTACTCAGCGAGTCGTGAGTTCATGGAATGCCCTGCCAGTAGCAGTGGTGGACTCTCCCTCTTTATGGGCATTTAAACGGGCATTGGATAGGCATATGGAGGATAGTGGGCTAGTGTCGGTTAGGTGGGCTTGGATCGGCGCAACATCGAGGGCCGAAGGGCCTGTACTGCGCTGTATTCTTCCATGTTCTATGTTCTATGTTCTATGGTAATACCATTAGGACGTCACCTTCCAATCTGCTGTTTTATTTTATTTTATTAAACAAATTACAAAAACAGTTTACAACAAACAAACAGTTACATTTACAGCTGCATACAAGAGACAGCAATTTTACAAGGGAGAGGAGCAAAGCCAGGCCCCAAACCCTACCATTCAAACAGTTTACAGGGACATGAGGACATACCTCAAATCCCAGTTTCACATAAAGATATAAAGAGACAACAGCAATGACAGTTGTACATTACACAGTACTGTTACATACAAAAGTGCAGACAATACAGACCCAGCAAGCCCCCGCCCCTCCCACATTCCGACCACTCTAAGGAAGCCCACCCCTACCCACCTTCCGGTTCTCGGTCCACCCCATGCCCCTTCCAGTTAATCTGCTGTTTATATCTGTCAGCCAGGACTCACTGATTGGTTAATAGCCCCAATCAGGGAATTTGTATTCAATGAGATCCACCTGGCCCCTGTTCCAGTCACTATAGATATCATAATCCAGGTTATTTTCACCCATATTCAGTCTGTTGTTAGTTTTCTTTCATTTTTCTGCACAACACTGGACAGAAATTTTAAGACCACTTCCCCAAGGTTCTGTCCCCTCCCTTTATAAATGAATAGGCAGGTAATTCTTAGCAGGCAGCAGCACAATGCTCCTTGATACTCAATCTTCATTACCTGAAGAAAAGGAGTACATATTGTGAAGCGTTACAGTTTAAGAAAAAAATTGGAAGAACATCAAGATACAAAATAGCAAAATGACAGCTAAACTGTTGTATCTTCAACCAAACTCTCCCCATTCACTTGACTGAGTCAAAATTGGAAGTGAAATGAGTACAACACACTGATGCTGAATATATTTGTTTATTACTTCTCAGTTCATATTTACAAATTTCAGCAATTATGCAGAATGCAGCTCGGAATGTATTAAATGCTTTGAGCTGTGGCAGTTTAATTGTCCATAATCTTTGGAATTAGGTGACATGGTATTCATTGTATCTACTGCAAAATATTACTTGGATTTGAATTGTATCAGTGATGTTGATTAATACAAGCTATTATAAACAACCACTGTAATAACAGTATTTGAAGTAGAATTGCTGAGCAGCACAGAAACTAATGCTCCAAAGCTTTATGAAGATGGATCACCTTGGGGGTTCTACACACCATACAAAACCATCACTTGAGTAGATTCAGTTAACCTTTCAATTACTGTACACCCTGTAAAATGCCTTTGGAAATTCATGTTACTAAAGTAATTATTGTTTTTTTTGCCTCTTTGCTGTTTAGCCATTTACAGCTTTGTTTTCGCTTCCTATCTTACCACTACAGAATTGGTTTCTGAACTTGTGCCTGTTGTAACTTGTTTAATTCTGTAATGAACTGTTCTTTCTGTTGTGTGCAATTTGTGCTTTGGAGCCAGCACTTTGTGAACATTGTAACATTCAGAGAATTGACAGTTCCAAAGGCTTGCTACATTTAACTGTTCCCAAGTATTATTTTCATCCAATACTGCCAAAGAATAAAGACAGGACTTGATATAAAGTTTTTTAACAGGCCTCTAAGAGTAGTTCAAGGATCAGTTATGTTGGAGAAGAAGACGGGACAAGACAGAGGCAAGTGTCACGCAGAAAAGAAGTGTTAATCACCCTGTTGAAGAGGTGCCTTAGGACCTCTGGCTCTATGCAGTCAGATCTCAGATCTAGGAGTTAGTCAAAGCTGCTAAGTTTTGGAGGAAAGGCTCTAAAAATTTATGGGAACATGAGAGCTTTTAAGAAGCATTTGCAATTAATACTTCCATGCAATTGTGAGTAAGGGTGAAGGAAGCCCACAAGCAGTAATTAGTTGGTGCAGCTGAACCAGATTAAAGCTTGGGAAACAAATCCAGGGCAGTACTAGCTTGCGGAAGCCCCCTTCTTGTGATAATGTGGTGTTGTGCCTGTGTATATGTGCTGGATTGCACATTCCAAAGTCATGGAGAATATAGTCTTAGTGAACTACCATGACATGAACAGTCTTGAGACAGTCAATGTCAGGGTAACTCATGATGACTTGAGGCTTAGTTATCAAAAGTGAAAAATTGGAATACCTTGTGAAGTTTTGATTATACTTGGTGCTCCAGAGTGTGTCTCATCTAGAAGGAGGATTGCTAAGAAATCAGTGGGATCTATTTTGGTCACACTTGCTGTTTGATGTATTCTATAGGGTGTTCAACATAGTTTATCTGTTAACCATATTTGCCTCATATTAAGTATGCAATGTTAAAATACAAATATCACACTGTCTAATGTTATCTGTAAGTAATTTTTGCATGTTTGTTTGTTTATATTGTATTTGTAGTAAGCTAGTTATTATTTTTAGACAAAAAAACTTTGTTGAACTCTTTGAGTACTAAACCAGATACATTCTAAAACCTACGTAATTGTCCATATCACCACTCTGGTTAAATTCAAAATTTGTTGTGACAAATGGACGAGTGAGGGCTGGGAAAGAATTCATGCACCCATCCAAAATAGTGAACTGGTTCATAACAATTATGTTAACCACAGTAGATTTGGTCTGAAATTTCATTCTGTTTAAGCCTCCAGCAGGAGTAATTTAGACTTTGGTAAAATTGAGTCAGGTATGAATTCTACATCTCTTTTGATTTTCTTTCCCTTTGGCTTTAATGGGCAACTGATCTGATATCATCCAAGTCAAAATTCCTACTTTTGATTCAGTTGCTTTCCATGTACTTTTCCTCTGCTAACACAAAAGACTGTTCATAAATCAACATTTTGTTACAGAGGAGGAAAGTGACCATATCTGAGAGTAGCATGTTCAAGGAAAAGAATGGCTCAGATTTTCTGAATGTAACAGTGGTGTTGAGACACTTACACGTGTATTGGTATTCTGGAGAGACACAGATCCATGTACACGAGAGTTACCTATCCAGAAAATTCAAACTTCTTAACTTTCAGGTGCCTCCAAGATTATCTCTAACACTGATCTTAAAGACAGATTCTTGGCCTCGATGCCCCATTTCCAAACATTTACCCCATCTGCATGAAGCAGTGGTCAACAGCAAGAACTACATTTAGAAAACCAAATATCAAACTTCTACCACCACTCCCCACCCCAGCAAGGACCCCAGTCACTATTTTGAAGATGCTCGTCTCCCTCAACCCCTCTCAACAATTCTCACTTAAATTTCCCATACTCTCTTGCAACAAAACCATCCTGAGTACAACTGAATGCATTAAGATTGATTAATCCACTGGTTTGCATGGATTGAACAAGTGAGCAAAATATTGTAACAAGAATTAAGCTTCTGTCTTGTTAATATTGCCAGTAGGAATTTGAAGGCCATGAAGACTATAAAGGAATTGTTCACCACTTCAAGTGCAATTGCTAATCCTCTTGTGTGATATTTATATATGCACAGTGGTGTCATTAATCTTCTTAACATAAATTTTTCAACATACTCCAAATAAAAATTGTGACCATGTGTTCTCACTTGGGCCCTATTTATGCCTTTCTTTTTGGAAGTTTTTAAAATATTCCTCATTCCAGTTCATCTCATGCCCACTCTCACAACTCTTTACCCCAAGCATTGATGACTGTATTGATGTTTTTTTCCTTGTCTGGAACTGGAAAAATTAACAAATTTTGCTTCCAATATCCCCCACTCCATCATGATGAAATGATCAATCTCTGATTCTTCCCTGCCTTCCTTGACTTTCATGTCTCCATTTCCAGGGATACTAATATTCATTACAAATGCACTGATTCCCTCAGCTAACTCGACTACATTTTCTAATACCATGCTTCCTTTAAGAATTCCGTTCTCCCAGTTTCTACATTTCGATTACATTTGTTCTGATGATGCTACCTTCCATAATGATACTTCAAACGTGCTTTGCTTTTCCCTTAAGTGAGAACTCCCACTTCCCAGAACCATTGTGGAATTCTCCATGACCTAACTTTCCAGTTTACTTGCCTCTATCTTCAAAGGATCACTCCCACCATTTCTACCACCTCCATTTGATGCCACCACCAAATACCTCTCCTTCACCCCATCCCTGTCAATATTCTGAGGGTATTGTTCCCCTTGTGATACATTAATCCTCTCCTTTATCATCCCCAACACTTTAGCCCACTCCCATGTTCCCTTAACATGCTATCACAGAGAGTGTAATAATTTCCCTTTTGCCTTCACCTTTCTCATTGTCTAAGGCCCCAAATACATCATCTGGCTGAAACAAAAACTTACTTTTATTTCTTTCAGTCTGGCTAACTGTAATCGTTGGTCACATGTGGTTTCATCTACACAAGAGAGACCAACACAAACTCAGTGAGACTTTGCAGAATAGTTTTATACTATCTCTACAAGCATTATCCTGACCTATCAGTTGCTTGTCACTCTAATCCACCATCTAATGCTCACTTTTCTATCATAGATTAGTAGTTTTCCAGTGAAGCAGTAAAATCGACATTTCAGGCAAAAGCCCTTCATCAGGAATACAGGCAGGGCGCCTGAAGGGTGGAGAGATAAATAAGAGGAAGGTGGGGGTGGGGAGAAGGTAGCATAGAGTACAATAGGTGAGTGGGGGTGGGGATGAAGGTGATAGGTCAGGGAGGAGGGTGAGGAAAGGTAGCAAAGAGTACAATGGGTGGATGGGGGTAGAATGAAGGTGATAGGTCAGAGAGGAGGGTGGATTGGATAGGTGGAAAAGAAGATAGGCCGGTAGGACAGGTCATGGGGACGGTGCTGAGCTGGAAGTTTGGAACTGGGGTGAGGTGGGGGAATGGGAAATGAGGAAACTGGTGAAGTCCACATTGATGCCCTGGGGTTGAAGTGCTCCAAGGCGGAAGATGAGGCGTTCTTCCCCTTGGCATCGGGTAGTGAGGGAGAGGTGGTGAAGGAGGCCGAGGACCTCCATGTCCTCGGCTGAGTGGGAGGGGGAGTTGAAATGTTGGGCCACAGGGCAGTGTGGTTGATTGGTGCGAGTGTCCCAGAGATGTTCCCTAAAGCGCTCTGCTAGGAGGCGTCCAGTCTCCCCAATGTAGAGGAGACTGCATCGGGAGCAACGGATACAATAACTGATATTGGTGGATGTGCAGGTAAAACTTTGATGGATGTGGAAGTCTCCTTTAGCGAGTCCTGAAACAGACTCGCTACTACAGCCACATTTGCTTCCTCAGTGCCTGCCTCCGTAACCAACTCATCCCACACGGGACTTCGGACCATCTTTAAATCAGCAGAGTTCAGATCCGAACAGGACAAACAGTACAGACTACAGATTCAAAAACACCAGCAACGGTTATACTTCAAGATCCTCCGCTCCACGCTCGCAGCCATGTGCCAGCACCTAACCTCTCTACAGTGTGCCCTGCCTCAGCTGAGGGCCACACTCTCTCAGAATTGCAAAGGACCCCTCCTTTACTTTATCCTCAGGAGAATTCATACTCTCAACAAACAGTATTTCAACACCATTTCAAACATCAAAAACTGTAAGTACAACAAAGTTTCATCTACCCACCTCCATAATCAGCATTCCTCAAACATTCCAGAAGATTCCCTCGGTCTCTGGAACTGCTCGGATGCCATTAGCCGCGCGGCTGCTGCAGCCACCATCCCCACGCAGATTGATGACATCACTTCCGCCCCCATCATAGCCGCTTCCACAGCCACTTCCACCCCTCACTATTCCTCATTCAACACGCGTGACATCACTTCCGCCCCTCACATCATCACTGGTGACGTCCGCTCCCCCCCCCCCCCCCACTGGCGTGTTTGCCACCACTTCCACCCCCACCAAGACCACTGACCTGCATTCTGCTGACATGCCCCCCACAGATCCCTCTGCCACCATCCCCGCCCCCCCAGAACCCTGAGGGGAACACCACCCCTGCTCATGACTCTACCCCCATTCCCCCTCACCACCACACCCACTCAAGTTACAGGCTCTGCCCCCACTCCCAGCTCCAAACCCACACCAAATCCCAGATCCCAGCCCTGCTGAGTTTTCACCATCCCTTCAGACCTCCCCCTCACTGAGGACGAACGATCAGTCCTCAACAAAGGACTCACCTTCAACCCCCTCCGTCCACGCATCAATGAATTTAATACACGCTGTGACATTGAACATTTCTTCCGTCACCTCTGCCTCTGAGCTTACTTTCACAATCAGGACTCCTGCCCACCTTCCGAGGACCCCTTCACTCGCCTCCAACACACTCCATCCACCTGGACACCCCGTGGTGACCTAATACCCGCCCTTGAACTCTTCATTTCCAACTGCCGCCGAGACATTAACCGCCTCAACCTGTCTACCCCCCTCCCTCACTCCAACCTCTCACCCTCACAACGCGCAGCCCTCCACTCCCTCTGCTCCAATCCCGACCTCACCATGAAGCCAGCAGATAAAGGGGGTACAGTGGTAGTCTGGCGCACTGACCTCTACACGGTTGAAGCCAGGCGCCAACTCGAGGACATCTCCTCCTACCGCCCCCTCGACCATGACCCCACCCCCGCATCACCAAACCATCATCTCCCAGACCATACAGAACCGCATCACTTCAGGAGATATCCCACCCGCAGCTTCCAACCTCATAGTCAAGGAACCCTGCACTGCCCGGTTCTACCTCCTTCCCAATATTCACAAGCCTGACCATCCTGGCTGACCCATTGTCTTAGCATGCTCCTGCCCCACTGAACCCATCTCTACCTACTCGACACTGTCCTATTCCCCCTAGTCCAGGAACTCCCCACATATGTTCGAGACACCACCCATGCCCTCTACCTCCTCCAAGACTTCTGTTTCCCCGGCCCCCAACGCCTCATCTTCACCATGGATATCCAATCCCTCTACACCTCCATCCGCCATGACCAGGGCCTCCAAGCCCTCCGTTTCTTCCTCTCCCGATGTCCCCAACAGTACCCTTCCACCGACACTCTCATTCGTTTGGCTGAACTGGTCCTCACCCTTAACAATTTCTCCTTTGAATCCTCCCACTTCCTCCAGACCAAAGGGGTAGCCATGGGCATCCATATGGGCCCCAGCTATGTCTATCTCTTTGTTGGCTACATAGAACAGTCCATCTTCCGTAGTTACACTGGCACCACTCTCCACCTCTTCCTCCGTTACATCGATGACTGCATTGGCACCACCTCGTGCTCCCGCGAGGAGGTTGAGCAATTCATCAACTTCACCAACACATTCCACCCTGACCTTAAATTTACCTGGACCATCTCTGACACCTCCCTCCCCTTCCTGGATCTCTCCATCTCCATTAATGACGACCGACTTGACACTGACATTTTTTACGAACCCACCAACTCCCACAGCTACCTGGATTACACCTCTTCCCACCCTACCTCCTGCAAAAATGCCATCCTGTATTCCCAGTTCCTCCGCCTCAGCCGTATCTGCTCCCAGGAGGACCAGTTCCACCACAGAACACACCAGATGGCCTCCTTCTTTAGAGACCGCAATTTCCCTTCCCACTTAGTTAAAGATGCCCTCCCACGCATCTTGTCCACATCCCACACCTCTGCCCCCAGGCCCCACCCCTCCAACCGTAACAAGGACAGAACCCCCCTGGTGCTCACCTTCCACCCTACCAACCTTCGCATAAACCAAATCATCCGCCGACATTTCCACCACCTCCAAACGGACCCACCACCAGGGATATATTTCCCTCCCCACCCCTTTCCAACTTCCGCAAAGACCGTTCCCTCCGTGACTACCTGGTCAGGTCCACGCGCCCCCAACAACTCAGTCTCCCCCCCGGCACCTTCCCCTGCCACCGCAGGAATTGCAAAACCTGTGCCCACACCTCCTCCCTCACCTCCATCAAAGTTTTACTTGCACATCCACTAATATCATTTATTGTATCCATTGCTCCCAATGCGATCTCTTCTACACTGGGGAGACTGGATGACTCCTAGCAGAGCGCTTTAGGGAGCATCTCTGGGACACCCGCACCAATCAACCACACCACCCTGTGGCCCAACATTTCAACTCCCCCTCCCACTCAGTCGAGGACATGGAGGTCCTGGGCCTCCTTCACCGCTGCTCCCTCACCACCCGACGCCTAGAGGAAGAACGCCTCACCTTCCGCCTTGGAACACTTCGACCCTAGGGCATCAATGTGGACTTCACCAGTTTCCTCATTTCCCCTTCCCCCACCTCACCCCAGTTCCAAACTTCCAGCTCAGCACCGTCCTCACGACCTGTCCGTCCGGCCTATCTTCTTTTCCACCTATCCACTCCACCCTCTTCCCTGACCTATCACCTTCATCCCCACCCTCTATGCTACTTTCTCCCCACCCCCACCCTCCTCTCATTTATCTCTCCACCCTTCAGGCACTCTGCCTGTATTCCTGATGAAGGGCTTTTGCCCAAAACCTCGATTTTACTGTTCCTCAGCTGCCTGAACTGCTGTGCTTTTCTAGCACCACTCTATTCCGGAATCTGGTTTTCAGCATCTGCAGTCATTGTTTTTACCTAGTTTTCCAGTGAAGCCCAATGCAAACTGGAGGAACAGCATCTCATTGTCTGTTTATGCACCTTTCAGCCTTCTGGACTGAATATTGAATTCAACAATTTCAGAACATGAATATTGCCCTCCATTTTTTTACTCCTGTCTTTCGCCCATGTCGACCTACTGTTGGAATTTCTTGAATCTCTTCTTAGCAAAGTGGATTTACACTCTACTATTAAACCTCCAAGTAATACCTACTTTGGACCCATTTTATCCAACCATTACCATTTCCGTTTCCTTTTGTTCTGTGACACCTATAAATTATAATCCTTCTTTACCTCCAACTTTCTCCTGACTTTTCCTTCTGTTCCACTTGCTCCTCTCACGTATTTCTGCCGTTGCAATCCATCGCTTTTCCACCTTACTCTTTGGTTCCAAAGAACTTGAAACATTAAACTTGCATGTCTTTCCATAGATGCTGCCAGACCTGTTGAGTTTTTAGGCCATTTGCTCTTTTTAGTTTTTTGCCAATCTGTCAGTTTGGAAAAGATGATACTAGCTAAAATTTGCCCAGGAGTTCTTCCATTGAAAAGACTGAAACAAGCCCTGGAGAAATAGTACGAGGAGCATTATGGCAGGAGATTAGGAGAAACCCTTAGGAGGTACTTGGCGAATGAAGCAGCGCCTTAGAAATATCATTGAATAGCATTCTGACCCAGTGTCTCAGAGCAAGTCAGCACTGAAAAGTGAGAGTGAGTCATCAACTACTTTTGTTTTTTGCTGATCACTTATTTTCCTTTGCTCTTTTGTACACCTATTTGATCACTGTAAATGTCCAACTGTCTATTAACAGCAGCACTGCTATTATACCAAGGCGCATAAAATGTCATTAATGACTTACTGTCAGAGTTGGCAGAGAAAATATACTGTGAAGAGAATAACAGATTAAAACCTAACATCTCAAGAACACTTTAAGGACTTTGGAGTACATATCCTTTTGACTTCTTTTTTGTCCTGGACACTATCCTGGATTGTGGTATAACTGTTTGCTTAAAATAGCATTAAATCTTTGCAGCCAATTGATGAGGTTTAAAAATGTGAGCTGATTCCCTTTTACTCACCCAATCAAAACAAACGTGAATCTGGTTTTGAACTATCTATGTAATTAAAAAATCACTCACTGTTATTATGAAGAAGATCATAGTTAAAACTTCTTGAGGATTTCAGTTTAAATGACTGTGGAGATGCTGCAGCTTTTTTTTTTAAATGGTTAATGAAGAGATACATTGAAACTTTGTTTTCTCTTAAACTTAGCCAGATAATTGCCGAGGTTGATTGATTGAACTCATTTCAGGGAAAACACCTGACTATCTTATGACCAGGTTTAATGGTTGTTCTGTTAAAACAATGTTTGCACACTTGGAGAATGTGTTTGAATTTTCAGTTGAAGAAAGTCTGTTCTAGAACCGTCTGCACAGATTGGGCCTCCTATTCCTGAAACATTTGCTGTGAAATGAAACTTTGTTTTCTCTTAAACTTAGCCAGATAATTGCCGAGGTTGATTGATTGAACTCATTTCAGGGAAAACACCTGACTATCTTATGACCAGGTTTAATGGTTGTTCTGTTAAAACAATGTTTGCACACTTGGAGAATGTGTTTGAATTTTCAGTTGAAGAAAGTCTGTTCTAGAACCGTCTGCACAGATTGGGCCTCCTGTTCCTGAAACATTTGCTGTGAAATGAAACTTGGTTGTCTTCTGGAAGAATGACTGAAAGAACTTCTCAATATTGTATTTCCTAAGCAAGTTGGATCTGCAAGAACCCAAAGCCACGTGGATGCCTTAACCACACTCACAACAATCCCAAATTGATGGACTTCAGAACTTTCTATTTCTTCTCCTTATTTTTGCCTTCAAGAATAATTACTATTGGCCAGAAACTTTTTAAAGTAAACCTCTGACCAGTGAAATCCCTTTCTGGTAATTTAGAGGTGTGCATACATTTCTATATTCATATTATATATTGTGTGTCATGAATTCTGCATCTTCATTCAATAATAATAATATTTCATAATAAATCAATACTTTTTATTTATTAAAGAAACCTGTTTAATGAAACTTTGCATTCCAAGTCTAAAATGGATAAATCATATTTTCAGCTATATCAGGACTTGGGTAAACTAACTTTAAATTTAAGCTGCTATCCATGGTTTGAGAGCAACAATGCACAACTCCCACCTTAGTTGTACACTCCCTATATGAGCTTAATGTTGCTGAAATTACTATTGAAACTTTTCTGTGAAGCAACTTGTTTCTTTGTCTACTAAAGGCTGTTTTCTGTACGAGCAGAATACAGTGCAAGTGTTAAATGCGTATTTGTAAAATAACCAAATCAAACACCTCTCTTACTGACTTATGCAACTTAACAATTTTCATATTATGATCTTGCAACTCATTAGAATGAAAATTTTAATCATCTGGCATGCCCAAATTATTTTCTTTCTGAACCCTCCTTGTCAATACAGATCATTTCTCCCAGAGACAGATCGGTAATTGTACAGAATTTTGTTCTAATAGTTTCCAGTGCTCTAATGTGCTCTCCTGGTGACCCCCATCTATCAATGTCTACTCAGGTATTCAGACCAATGATGTGAATTTTGTGGTTGTCTTCACCTACAACTGCCAGATTTTCCTTGATTTTATGAACAATATTAATAGTGTTAAAATAGCTCAAACAGTACAGAGAAAACTGAATGTAAAAGAACAAATAGTAACAGAAAACTCATGCACAACATCAAAACTGCAAGCAAACATCAACTACCATTATAAGCTGTTCAGAAAAAGAGTTTAGTCATATATGTTTTAAAATCCCTGGCGATTAAATGAATCAATTCATTGTACTTACAGGGATCAGTAAATGTCACTGTAGTAACTTCCCTTTGAAGACCTCTTACATGTAAATCATTTATGTGAAAAATGCTGAGCTAGGCCATGAACCATATTTTAAAATCTGGATAATTCAATTCACTATAAAGGATCTGGCTGTTAGATTCTGTTTTTGTGAAATGAATGTCAAAATTTCATCACAGACCTACTATTTTATATATGGGCTACTGTGAAAACGGTTCAATAAATCACGTAACTTCTTTCCCCAGGTGGCTGTCACATAGTAACAGTAACAGAATTATGGATATAAATGACTGAATAGCCTTGATACTTTGAGGAAACAAAAGATCTGTAATAAGTTTTCCACCCAAAGAATGCATTTGCAAACAGTATGTGTAATTTAATTACATTTGAGTGGCAAGTCACACAATAAATGGGAGTGAAGAATATCTCAGAAGATGACTGTTGGAATTGGTTTACAGTGATTTGTGTGCTTCGTTACTAGATTAACGTATAACTTACCCCACAGTTTAATCCATTCTTTTTCCTTCTTGGCTGAGTACCATTTTTCAATCAAAACTGAAGTAATACATTAGCTTGAACTTTAAAAGCTACAGAGAGATTTTAGTTAATACTTCAGCAGTTTAATATTCTCAAACAGAATTTAAAAAAAAGATTATTAGGCACAGCTCAATTGGTAATGATCTTTCCTCTGAATTGCAAGATTAGAAATCTGCTCCAGAGGCAAGAGTAACATCTAATACTCCAATGCAGTACTGAGTACTGCTAGAGCTATTGTCTTTCAGATGAGATGTTAAACAAAAACTATTTCCTTCTTACTCAAATATCTCATGGTGATATAGTTTAAGATAACCAGAAAAGTTTTATTTTCTGGTGTCTTGAGCAATAGTTCTCTCTTTATACCCTAATCAGTAACTTTTCATTTCTGTTATTGTTTGTGAAAGCTAGGACTGTCCAAATAATTGTGGTATTTCTTACATTGGAAAATTAATATTACTAACAGAAGTACTTATTTGGCTGTTTAATACTTGTGAACTATTAAAAATAAATGAAAGATGCTTTACAAATGTAATATGAAGATGGGTGCATCCTAATATTTAGAGTTAAAGTATCTCTCACGATCTTCAACAAGATCTTTTACAAGTTTTCCTTAAGTGAAAGGAAGACCAAATTTATTGCTTGCTTACCCAGAGAAAAACAATGAAGATGCATATACACACGGACATAAACACAAATGTAGATGCAAAGTTAAAAAGTGGATCATGCCTAGCACAAAAACGAAGATAAAAGGATATACAGGTTCAAGTCTTCAGCATCTTCTTGAGGTGTTAAATTTTAATCTAAATTGGTTAGAGATGACTTGGAAGTGCCAGTGTTAGACTGGGGTGGACAAAGTTAAAAATCACACAACATCAGGTTTTTTTTTTAGATTCCCTGGAAACAGGCCCTTCAGCCCAGCAAGTCCACACTGACCCTCCAAAGAGTAACCCACCCAGACCCATTTTCCTCTGAATGATGCACCTAACACCATGGGCAATTTTAGCATGGCCAATTCACCTGCCCTGCATATCTTTGGACTGTGGGAGGAAACCCACGTAGACATGGGGAGAATATGCAAACTCTGCACAGACAGTCACCCAAGGCAGGAATTGAACCTGGGACCCTGTTGCTGTGAGGCGGCAATGCTAACCACTGAGCAACCGTGCCACCCTGATGAAGGAGCAGCGCTCCAGAAGCTAGTGCTTCCAAATAAACCTGTTGGACTATAACCTGATGTTCTGTGATTTTTAACTTGGTCAGAGATAGGCTAGATCAATAACAGCTGTGGATATTGTAGATCTCTGAGTTCTTGGTGTTCAAATGTTTTTCTCTGGTTTGTGTTATCGCCTGCTGCTGTGCTTTTCAAGAGACAGAGAGAGAGAGATTTCTCCAATTTGTTCCAGTCATAAAGCTACCCTCTCTACTCTGTCCAAAAGCAGTACCCCTTGTCTTGCCTTCCTCCATGATTGGAAACATCTTCTGTACCTCCATCCTATCAAACTCTTCATAATCATAATCACAATCTCTATCTGGTCAGTGTTTCTTTTCTTGAGGTAAAGCAATCAAAGCCTTTTCAATCTTTTTTGATCAATGTAACTTCTCAGTTTCACGAATCCTTGGTGAAAATGGTGCATATTCACCACTACTCTTTTTCTCTGTTTGTTTTAATTTGAAGACCAGAAAGATGTTGTTGATGTAGCCTGACCAAGATTCCTTACAAAGAGTTACTGTAACTTATCTTCTTTTCAATACAGTCTCTCTAAAGATGAATCTCAGTGCTCTTGTTGTTTTTAAAAATGGCCTTATTAACCTGTCTCTTCATTTTTAAATAGGCATCTTTAATTTTTTTAGTGATTTAAATATTGGTATCCCTCAGTCCCATTTCTCTTCTTTCCCAATTAGAAATATCAAAATTATTTCAAGAAGCAAAGTGCTCAAATTCAAGATTAGTGTGTAATCAGGTGGCATGGTGGCTCAATGGTTAGCACTTCTGCCTTATAGTGCTAGGGACCTGGGTTTGATTCCACCCTTGGGCAACTGTCTGTGGGGAGTTAGCACATTCTCCCTATGTCTGTGTGGGTTTCCTCCCACAGTCCAAAGATGTGCAAGTTAGGTGGATTGGCAATGCTAAATTGCCCACAGTGTGCAAGCTAGATAGATTAGCTATGGGAAATACAGGGTTACAGGGATGGGGTGGGTCTGTTTGGGATGCTTTTCAGAGAGTTGTTGTGGACCTGATCCGGTGAATTGCCTTCTTCCACAGGGATTCTATAATCCTGACTTGTTTTTCCTCAGGGTTGAAGGGTGCTCTAATAATGATGTTTAAAATTATGATAGAGTTCTACAGGTTAGTTTCAGAGAAAACATTTTTCTTGGGGAATCCAAAAGAAGAGAAAATAATTTTAACATTAGCATTAAAAACAGATTTGTATTCATATAATACCGTTCTAACCTCAGGATCTTCCAAAGTATTTTATAAATATAAAATCCCCATAGTGTAGAAACAGGCTATTTGGCCCAACAGGTCCACACCAACCCTTCAAAGATCATCCCCCTACTCTATCTCTATAACTGTGAATTTTCCATGGCTAACTGAACTAACCTACACATCCCTGAACATTATGGATAAATTAACATAGCCAATCCACTTAACTTGCATATCTTTGAACTTACCAAGCATTATAGTCCTTTGGAACATTGTTATGTTTTATAGTTGCCTTGAATTTTACTTGTTATTGCATTTTACTTTGAATTTTAAATCTTCCTATGCAGTTTGCACAAGCTACTATGTGTTTAGTTTGGCAGCTGGAGGGGTTGTCAAATTTGATGTTAAAGTGATAGACTATAAAAGCATTGCATTGAAAATCCTTTAGGAAGCCTCGAAGGTTATAGGAAGATTTATCTAAGAACAACAATTTGTCTTGTAGCACACAAAACTGAAAAACACAGTGTCAACAATGTATGTCTGTGAAACAAAACTATTGGTTTGTTGTAAACATTGTTTTAACCTTCATTTCCTTTGAATGAATATTGTCTTTGTTTGAAAATTAACTTCCTTGATGGAGCTGGGTTAAAGCAATTGGTAACTCCAGCTTTGAGAGAGAGCCCAGTTAACATTCAAAGTGGAAGATCAAGCATTCTGGTTGAATAGTTTTATCGATGGAATGTTCATTCAGCTTTATCACAACATAGAGCTTAGTGACTGTTCTGATGGCCCCCTTTAACTTCACATGTAGACAATGACAACAACCCTGACTTTAATAGCAACTCTATAAAAGTGCATCATTTATGTTAATAAAAAACAGTATTCTGGATAATCCAGGATGGAGGGTGGGAAGAAATTGTGGCTGTAAGAGCTGTTCCTTTTTGAGGTATTTTTGAGTTGATATCCTTGAATTCTAGGGGCAGTAATTACTGTTTTATAAACTGTTGCATGGTTTTGGAACTTTGGGGACAAAAGATCAAAACAACGGCACTTTAAAAAGGAGGAAGACAGACAAAGGGCAGTGACCACATAGTCAGTGATTCAAATGGAAGAAGAAACCTACACTGGTGCCTGACCCAACAATAATCTGCACAGCTCCTGCCTATGCTGTCTGTTTTCAAGTATCTTGGACATCAGAGTTCATTCTAAGAATAATAAAGAAATAGCAAAATTCACAGCAGACCCTGGAGAAACCCATGTATGGGAGCTCACAGCAGAACAGCAGTGAAGTGGCTTTTCAAGGTGTAACCTTACTGGTTTTGGTTTGTAAATCTACAATAGTGAACAAAGTTTTTAAAAAATATATGTTGTTATTGAGATGCTGCTCACAGATACCGACACTTACCAACAGGTGGCAATGGACCCAACTCCACAGCTCAAAAACCATATCACAGCACCATAGAACATAGAACAATACAGCACAGAACAGACCCTTGGGCCCTCAATGTTGCACCGACCTATGAGCTAATCTAAGCCCATCCCCCTACACAGTCCAATAATCATCCATGTTCTTATCCAAGGATTGTTTATATGCCCCTAATGTGGCTAAGTTAATTACATTGGCAGGCAGGACATTCCATGCCCTTACCACTCTCTTGAGTAAAGAACTTGCCTCTGACAACTTTCTTAATTTTATCACCCCTCAATTTGTAGCTATGCCCCCTTGTACAAGCTGACGTCACCATCTAGGAAAAAGACTTTCACTGTCTACCCTATCTAATCCTTTGATAATCTTTTATGTCTCTATCAAATCCCCTCTTAGCCTTCTTCTTTCCAATGAGACAGACCCAAGTCTCTCAGCCTTTCCTCATAAGACCTTCTCTCCAGACCAGGCAACGCCCTGGTAAATCTCCTCTGCAACTTTTCCAATGCTTCCGCATCCTTCCTGTAATGGGGCGACCAGAACTGTACACAATATTCCAAGTGCGGCCGCATTAGTGTTTTGTACAGTTGCAGCATGACATTACAGTTCCAAACTCCATCCCTCTACCAATAAAACCGTATGCCTTCTTAACAGCACTATCAACCTAGGTGGCAACTTTCAGGAATCTATGAAAATGGACTCCAAAATCCCTCTGCACATCCACACTACCAAGAATCTTTCCATTGACCCAGTATTCTGCTTTACTGTTATTCTTCCCAAAGTGAATCACCTCACATTTATTTGCATTGAACTCCATTTGCCACCTCTCAGTCCAATTCTGCAGTTTATCCAAGTCCCCCTGCAACATTGTTCCATACTGTCCACTACTCCACTGACTTCAGTGTCATCTGCAAACTTACTGACCCATCCACCTATGCCTGCATCTAAGTCATTTATAAAAATGACAAACAGAAGTGATCCCAAAACAGATCTTTGTGGCACACCATGAGTAACCAGACTCCAGGCTGAATATTTTCCATCAACCACCACTTGCTCCCTTCTTACAGAAAGCCAGTTTCTAATCCAAACTGCTAAATCACCCTCAATCCCATGTCTCTGCATTTTTTCCAATAGCCTACCATGTGGAACCTTATCAAAGGTTTTATTGAAGTTCATGTACACCATGTCAACTGCCCTACCCTCATCCACATGCTTGGTCACCTTCTCAAAAAACTCAATGAGATTGGGGGCATGACATGCCTTTGACGAAACCATGTTGACTATCTGCAATCAAATTGTTGCTTGCTAGATGATTATAAATCCTATATCTTATCATCTTTTCCTATAACAGACATAAGGCTCACTGGTCTATAATTACCTGGGTCATCAGTACTGCCCTTCTTGAACAAGGGCACAACATTTGCAATCCTCCAGTCCTCTGGTACTAAACCTGTAGACAATAACGACTCAAAGATCAAAGCCAAAGGCTCCAACACCTCCTCCCTAGCTTCCCAGAATATCCTCTGATAAATCCATCCGGCCCAAAGGACTTGTCTACTTTCACTCTTTCTAGAATTGATAACACCTCTTCCAAACTAACCTCAATCCTTTCTCGTCTAATATCTCGTATCTCATTCGTCTCCTCTACAATATTCTCCTTTTCCTGAATGAAAACCAATGAGAAACATTCGTTTAGCACATCTCCAATCGCCACAGGGTCCACACACAACTTCCCACTTTTGTCTTTGACTGGCCCTATTCCTACCCTAATCATCCTTTTATTCCTCACATGCCTATAGAAAGCTTCAGGGTTTCTCCATTATTCTACCTGCTAAAGACTGCTCATGTCCTCTCTTTGCTCCTCTTAGCTCTCTCTTTAAATCCTTCTAGCCAATCTGTAACTCTCCACCTCCTCATCTGAACAATCTCGTCTCATCGTCACATAAGCCTCTTCCTGCTTAACAAGAGATGCAATTTCTGTAGTAAACCACGGTTCCCTTACCTTATCATTTCCTCCCTGCCTGACACTGACATACCTATCAAGGAGACACAATAGCTGTTCCTTAAACAAGCTCCACATTATAATTGTCCCCATCCCCCGCCTTTTGCTACCCTATTCTATGCATCCTAAATCTTGCCTAATTGCATTATACTTGCCCTTGCCCCGTCAATACCTCTTGCCCTGTGGCATGTACCTATCCACTTTCCATTGTTAAACAAAGTGTAACTGAATTATGGTCACTCTCTCCAAAGTGCTCACCTACCACTAAATCTGGTTCATTACCAAGCATCAGATCCAGTGTGGCCTCGTGTCTTGTTGGCCCTTTGACATACTGTGTCAGGAAACACTCCTATACACATTGGACAAAACTGATCCATTTGAGGTACTAGAGGTATAGCATTTCCAGTCAATGTTGATGAAGTTAAAGTTTCCCATAATGACCATCCTGTTCCTTTCACTCCTACCCAGAAACGTTTTGCTAATCCTCTCCTCCACATCCCTGGAGCTCTGCGGAGGCCTTTAAAAAACTCCCAGCAGTGTGACCTCTCTTCCTGTTTCTAACCTCAGCCCATACTACCTCAGTAGATGAGTACTAGCCAAAGGTCCTTTGAGCCACCGTTGTATTGTCATAGAGTCATAGAGATGTACGGCATGGAAACAGACCCTTCGGTCCAACCCGTCCACACCAACCAGATATCCCAACCCAATCTATTCCCACCTGCCATCACACGTCCCATATCCCTCCAAACCCTTCCTATTCATATACCCATCCAAATGCCTCTTAAATGTTGCAATTGTACCAGCCTCCACCACATCCTCTGGCAGCTCATTCCATACATGTACCACCCTCTGCGTGAAAACGTTGCCCCTTAGGTCTCTTTTATATCTTTCCTCTCTCACCCTAAACCTATGCCTTCCAGTTCTGGACTCCCCCGCCCCAGGGAAAAGACTTTGTCTATTTATCCTATCCATGCCCCTCATAATTTCGTAAACCTCTATAACGTCACCCCTCAGCCTCCGACGCTCCAGTGAAAACAGCCCCAGCCTGTTCAGCCTCTCCCTGTAGATCAGATCCCCAGCCCTGGCAACATCCTTGTAAATCTTTTCTGAACCCTTTCAAGTTGCACAACATCTTTCCGATAGGAAGGAGACCAGAATTGCACGCAATATTCCAACAGTGGCCAAACCAATGTCCTGTACAGCCACAACATGACCTCCCAACTCCTGTACTCAATACTCTGACCAATAAAGGAAAGCATACCAAACGCCTTCTTCACTATCCTATCTACCTGCGACTCCACTTTCAAGGAGCTATGAACCTGTACTCCAAGGTCTCTTTGTTCAGCAACACTCTCTAGGACCTTACCATTAAATGTATAAGTCCTGCTAAGATTTGCTTTCCCAAAATGCAGCACCTCGCATTTATCTGAATTAAACTCCATCTGCCACTTCTCAGCCCATTGGCCCATCTGGTCCAGATGCTGTTATAATCTGAGATAACCCTCTTCGCTGTCCATTACACCTCCAATTTTGGTGTCATCTGCAAACTTACTAACTGTACCTCTTATGCTCGCATCCAAATCGTTTATGTAAATGACAAAAGGTAGAGGGCCCAGCACTGATCCTTGTGGCACTCCGCTGATCACAGGCCTCCAGTCTGAAAAACAACCTCCACCACCACCCTCTGTCTTCTACCTTTGTGCCAGTTCTGTATCCAAATGGCTAGTTCTCCCTGTATTCCATGAGGTCTAACCTTGCTAATCAGTCTCCCATGGGGAACCTTGTTGAACGCCTTACTGAAGTCCATATAGATCACATCTACTGCTCTGCCCTCATCAATCTTCTTTGTTACTTCTTCAAAAAACTCAATCAAGTTCGTGAGGCATGATTTCCCACGCACAAAGCCATGTTGACTATCCCGAATCAGTCCTTGCCTTTCCAAATACATGTACATCCTGTTCCTCAGGATTTCCTCCAAAAACTTGACCACCACCGAGTAAGGCTCATCGGCCTATAGTTCCGTGGCTTGTCCTTACCGCCCTTCTTAAACAGTGGCACCATGTTTGCCAACCTCCAATCTTCCGGCACCTCGCCTGTGACTATCGATGATACAAATATCTCATCAAGAGGCCCAGCAATCACTTCCCTAGCTTCCCACAAAGTTCTCGGGTACACCTGATCAGGTCCTGGGGATTTATCCACCTTTAACCGTTTCAAGACATCCAGCACTTCCTCCTCTGTAATCTGGACATTTTGCAAGATGTCACCATCTATTTCCCTACAGTCTGTATCTTCCATATCCTTTTCCACAGTAAATACTGATGCAAAATATTCATTTAGTATCTCCCCCATTTTCTGTGGCTCCACACAAAGGCCGCCTTGCTGATCTTTGAGGGGCCCTATTCTCTCCCTAGTTACCATTTTGTCCTTAATATATTTGTAAAACCCTTTTGGATTCTCCTTAATTCTATTTGCCAAAGCTATCTCATGTCCTTTTTTTTCCCTCCTGATTTCCCTCTTAAGTATACTCCTACTTTCTTTATACTCTTCTAAGGATTCACTCGATCTATCCTGTCTGTACGTGACATATGCTTCCTTCTTTTTCTTAACCAAACCGTCAATTTCTTTAGTCATCCAGCATTCCCTATACCTACCAGCCTTCCCTTTCACCCTGGCAGGAATATACTTTCTCTG
Organism: Chiloscyllium plagiosum; assembly: GCF_037043375.1. NCBI lineage: Eukaryota > Metazoa > Chordata > Chondrichthyes > Orectolobiformes > Hemiscylliidae > Chiloscyllium > Chiloscyllium plagiosum. The sequence goes on along the minus strand of NW_028270155.1, from coordinate 23,577,093 downwards.
GATTCTTGTTATCTCTGAAGGCTTCCCATTTTCCAGCTGTCCCTTTACTTGCGAACATCTGCCTCAATCAGATATCGTCAAAATTGGCCTTTCTCCAATTTAGAACTTCAACTTTTAGATCTGGTCTATCCTTTTCCATCACCATTTTAAAATGAATAGAATTATGGTCACTGGCCCCAAAGTGCTCCCCCACTGACACCTCAGTCACCTGCCCTGCCATATTTCCCAAGAGTAGGTCAAGTTTTGCACCTTCTCTAGTAGGTACATCCACATACTGAATCAGAAAATTGTCTTGTACACACTTAAGAAATTCCTCTCCATCTAAACCTTTAACACTATGGCAGTCCCAGTCAATGTTTGGAAAGTTAAAATCCGCTACCATAACTACCCTATTATTCTTACAGATAGCTGAGATCTCCTTACAAGTTTGTTTCTCAATTTCCCTCTGACTATTGGGGGTCTATAATACAATCCCAATAAGGTGATCATCCCTTTCTTATTTCTCAGTTCCATCCAAATAACTTCCTTGGATGTATTTCCAGGAATACCCTCCCTTAGCACAGCTGTAATGCTATCCCTTATTAAAAATGCCACTCCCCCTCCTCTTTTGCCTCCCTTTCTATCCTTCCTGTAGCATTTGTATCCTGGAACATTCAGCTGCCAGTCCTGCCCATCCCTGAGCCATGTTTCTGTAATTACTATGATATCCCAGTTCCATGTTCCTAACCATGCCCTGAGTTCATCTGCCTTCCCTGTTAAGCCCCTTGCATTGAAATAAATGCAGTTTAATTTATTAGTCCTACCTTGTCCCTGCCTGCCATGACTGACTCACTTCTATTCTCAGCTGTACCCATCTCAGATCGATCTCTTTCCTCACTATCTTCCTGGGTCCCACCCTCTCCCCACCCCACCCCCCACCTCATTAGTTTAAATCCTACCCAAGCAGTTTTAGCAAATTTACTAGCCAGTATATTAGTCCCCTTCCAATTTAGGTGCAATCCGTCCTTCTTGTACAGGTAATTTCTACCCCAAAAGAGATTCCAATGATCCAAAAATGTGAATCCTTCTCCCATACACCAGCTCCTCAGCCATGCATTCATCTGCTCTATCTTCCTATTCCTGCCCTCACTAGCTCGTAGCACTGGGAGTAATCCAGATATTACTACACCTTGACTAACAATGCCACACCTCCCCCTCTTTTACCACCTTCTCTGTTCTTAATGAAAGACCTAAACCCTGGAACCTGCAACATCCATTCCTGACCCTGCTCTAACCATGTCTGTGGAATGGCCACAACATCGAAATCCCAGGTACCTATCCATGCTGCAAGCTTACCTATCTTATTTCGGATACTTCTGGCGTTAAAATAGACACACTTCAAACCAGCTTGCTGTCTGCCAACATATTCCTGTGACCCTGAAATCCTGGCCCTACCCTCCCTACTCTCATCCTCCTGTACACTGGAATTACACCTCAGGTTCCTATCTCCCTGCTGAGCTAGTTTAAACCCCCCCCCCCCCCACCCCCGAATAGCACCAGCAAATTTTCCACCCAGGATATTAGTACCCCTCTGGTTCAAATGAAGACCATCCTGTTTGTAGAGGTCCCCAGAATGAGCCCAAGTTATCCATGTTCCTGAAACTCTCCCTCCTGTACAATCCCTGCAGCCACATGTTCAGCTGATATCTCTCCCTTTCCTTGCCTTGCTATCACGTGGCACAGGTAACAAACCAGAGATAACAACTCTGTTTGTTCTAGCTCTCAGTTTCCACCCTAGCTCCCTGAAATCCTGCCTTACATCCCTATCCCTCTTTCTACCTATGTCATTGGTACCTATGTTGACCGTGACTTGGGGCTGGTCACCCTCTCCCTTCAGGACCCCAAATCACAATCCGAGGCGTCATGGACCCTGGGAACAGGGACGCAACACACCAACTGTGAGTCTCATTCATTCCCAACAAACCCTCTATCTGACCCTCTAACTATTGAGTCCCCAATGAGTAACACTGTCCTCCTTTCCCTTCTTCCCTTCTGTGAATTAGAGACAAACTCTGTGCCAGAGACCTGCACCCCACTGCATACCCCTGGTAAGTCGTTCCCCACCCCCCCAACAGTATCCAAAACGGTATACTTGGTTTTCCAGGGATATGACTACAGGGATCCCTGCACTAACTGATTTCTCCCCCTTCAAACAGTTACCCAGCTTTCTTCATGCTTAGGAGGAACTGCTTCCCTGTATTTATCACAACTTCTCCCTCCCAAATGATCCAGCTCCCGTTCCAGTTCCCTAATACGGTCTTGGAGGATCAAGAGTTGGGTGCACGTCCTGCAGATGTACTTGGAAGGGACACTAATAGCGTCCCTCACCTCAGACATGATGCAGAAGGAACATTCCTCTCCCTGCACTGCCATTCCTGCTAGTTCGCTGATCAGAATTTTAAAGAAATGCTTACCTGATGTTTCCCTGGTGTTTAAGGTTAGAGGAGGTGGTTGGGTGGGAAGCCCTACAAAGGTACGATCTCGGGTTTAGAAAACACTTACTTATATAGCTGAAGGGATATAAAAAGGTCCCTCCCTTCCCAGAAACCTCTGCTCTCTGAGGTAAGATTTTAAAGATTCAAATCAGTGACTCATCGTTCCCGACAGATCCCTGGTCCGAGCTCTCGCCCTTTGAGTTACTGCTGCTACTGAAAAACAGAAAACACCACTGAAGAAACACCACAATTCATGCGAAATTAACATGACAGATCTTAAAAGAATGAAACTGATGGATCCAACACACCGTGCTTCTACAGATTACTTAAGATACACAAACCAGGGGCCTTCCTCAGATCCATAGTCTCACTCTCCAGCACACTGACATACAGTCTAGCAAAGGAACTTCACCATAAACTGAAATACCAAGTAGAAGCCTCATGCCAGTCCATCCACTCCACCCAAGAATTCCTGATCATCATCAAAGACACCAAGATAGAAGAGAACAAAGTTATGGTCTCCTTCAACATAACAGCTCTATTCACATCAATTAACATCAGCCTCGCCAAAGAAACACTGACCTCTCTACTAAATGAACCAAGGACACAGACACCAGACAGCACCAACTCCATCAGCAAGGACAGCATCCTCCAGCTAATAGACCTATGCCTCACGACCCACTTCATCTTCAATGACAAGACCTACAAACAAATCAATGGGACACCCATGGGATCACCAATATCAGGATTCTTAGAAGAAGCAGTAATGCAGAAACTCAAACAAAAAGCCCTCCCACAATCCAACCCAAGCTTTGGGTCCACTATTTGGACCTTTGTCATCACAAAACAGAACAAATTAGAGGAAACTTACAATATCATCAACACTGGCATAAATTTTACCAAAGAGGAAGAGAACAACAACAGACTCCCTTTCCTAGATGTCACAATTGAACGAACAGTCAATGGGGAGGTACAGACCAGCGTCTACAGGAAAGCAACACACACAGACTGGGTAGTCAGCTACAGGAGCAATCATCCCAACACCTACAAAAGGAGCTGCATCAGGATGTTAGTCAAATGGACCACAACACACTGCAGCACCCAGGAAGTACGAGCAACAGAAGAAAAATATCTATACAGCATATTCAAGAAGAACGGGTACCCGATAAATGCAGTTTGCCTATTCTTAAACAAGAAACCCAAACATGTAGACAAAACATGACCAGAAACTCTAGTCACACTACCATATATCAAAGACACCTCGAAGATGACTACCAGACTACTTCAATAGCTTGGCACCATGGTAGCCCACAAACCTACCAACACACTGAAACACTACTGTTGAACCTAAAGGACCCTGTACCAAAAACCAGCAAAACAAATGTCATTTACAAGATATCCTGCAAGGACTGTAACAAATACTACATTAGACAGAGAGGCAGGAAACTAGCTACCAGGATACATAAACACCAGTTAACCACCAAAAGACATTGCCCAGATATCACTAGTATCCTTACACACAGATGACAAAGGACTCCATTTCCATCCTAGGACAAGCTAAACAGGGACACGCATGGAAATTCCTACAGGCCTAGCATTCAAACCCGAACTCCATCAATAAACACATTGATTTGGACACCATTTGCCAACCTCAGAGAAAAAGAACAGGAAATGATTTCGCCCACCTTAACAGACCAAGACACATAAATAGAAAGTGGGACAGAACACCAGCACTTCACCGAAGGCTCACTAATGATGTTGCCTTGCATGGTGACAAAATGTCTGAGAACAGTGAGCAAACTTACAACCTGAACCTCAACCTGAGCTACAAACCTTCTCAAAAATTGCAATCAGGCAGTCATGTTGCAGTTGTAGAGGGACAAAGTTGAGGTTACTATTGGAATACTGCATGCAATTCTGGTCTCTCTGCTATAGGAAGGATGTTGTGAAACTTGAAAGGATTCAGATTTACAAGGATGTTGCCAGGGTTGGAGGATTTGAGCTATAGGGAGAGGCTGAATATACTGGCGCTATTTTCCATGGAGCATTGGAGGCTGAGGGGTGATCTTCTAGTGATTTATAAAATCATGAGGGGCATGGATAGAGTAAATGGACAAGAATTTTTTCCCTGGGGTGGGGGAGTCCAGAAGTAGAGGGCATAGGTTTAAGGTGAGAGGGGAAATATTTAAAAGAGACCTAAAGGGCAACATTTTCACGCAGAGGGTGGTTTGTGTATGCAATGAGCTGCCAGAGGAAGTGGTGGAGGTTGATAAATTATAACATTTAAAAGGCATCTGGATGGGTATATAAATAGGAAGGGTTTAGAGAGATATAGGCCAAATGTTAGCAAATAGGACAAGATTAGTTTTGGATATCTGGTTGGCATGACGAGTTGGACCGAAAGGTCTGTTTCCATACTGTATATCTCTATGACTCTATATACACATTAATATCACTTTCTGAAGAGACTAACTAATGGGATATGGTTATTGGTCTATTTATACGAAAGACATTTAAAGGTTAACTTGTTCAGTCTTTCTGAAAACATGATTTTAAACCGGAATGTGCCTCCAGGAGTGTCCGTGGAAGTTTGTTAATAGTGTGGAGGTTTATGTCTCACATGTTGTAAAGCTTGAAAGAGTTCAGAAAAGACTTACAGGGATGTTGCCAAAGTTGGAGGATTTGAGCTGGAGGGAGAGGTTGAACAGGCTGGGGCTGTTTTCCCTGGAGCATCGGAGGCTGAGGGGGTGACCTTATAGAGAATTATAAAATTATGACGGGTATCGATCGGATAAATAGACAAAGTCTTTTCCCTGGGGGGGGGGGGGAGAAGTCCAGAACTAGAGGGCATAGGTTTAGGGTGAGAGGAGAAAGATCTAAAAGAGACCTAAAGGGCAACTTGTTCACGCAGAGGGTGGTACGTGTATGGAATGAGCTGCCAGGGGAAGTGGTGGAGGCTAATACAATTGCAACATTTAAAAGGCATCTGGATGGATATATGACCAGGAAGGGTTCGGAGGGATATGGGCCAGGTGCTGGCAGGTGGGACTAGTTTGGGTTGGGATATCTGGTTGGCATGGATGGGTTGGACCAGAGGGTCTGTTTCCATGCTATACATCTCTCTGACTCTATGACAGAAAACATTTAAGTTGTTAGTTTAGCAGAATCAAGTATTAGCAAGTTTTTTTTTTACCTGTTCAAAAGGTTTTGGGTTCAGTTCAAAGGGGATCTGACTGAAGTCTGGTGCAAGTATAATCTCTCCTAGAAGAAGGAGATTGTTCAGAGAAGTTAAGACAATAAGTCACCTCAGTAAGAGTAAAATTTGTGAAATTTCCAGACCAAGGGTGTTTGGTTGTAATCTTGCAGATCATTAAAAAACTATCAGTTGTGTGAAGGAAAATGTTTCACTGCTGAAATTGTAGCTATTATGTCAAACTACAGATTTGATAGAGAAGGCAAATTTCTTTGTATTTTGATTCATTGGGGAGTAGATAGGATTTTGTTCTGTTGTATATTTAGATAGCTTTGTTTGTATCTTTAATTTTTATTTCTTTTGTGCTTGCTTTATTAGTAAAACCAAATTTGTACCTTTGTGCACATCTGTTTTAGTGAAAGGTGATCACAATAAATTTCAAAATATCTATCAAACCAGATTTTAATCTGGGATCTCACTTGTCCAGTTGTAAGATTAGTTGGGATCTTTATAAAAATAAATGAGAAACATGCATGAAAACTGTTTATTTCATTTCTCTAGGGGTGCCATGTTTGCTGATAGGAAATATATATCATTTATTTGTACTTCCTACGATATTTTTCAGAATACCTTAATCTTTGCTGGAGATTTCCTAACTTTTTGCCTTTATGTATCTTGACCAGTTGGAAAAGATCGGCTAACAATCGCTGAAGGGATATGAACAGATACATATTTGACCAAAACCCAGTGTTGGTTGTTTAAACATTGCACAATACACCTTGCAATAGAAATATCAAGTGATTGATATGAATGCAAAAATAGCCAACAAAATAGCTACCTGCACTGTGGCAAGTGCTGACATCAGTTCCTTCCAATAGATGTCTCTAAGACTGAATGAATTTGTGGGTGTGTGGCCAATATCATTCCATTCCATGCATAACAACATTACAATGGCTGCACATGTACAGATAATTCTATTAATGCTGATTTTTTTTGTGTCTGGAAGAGAGCTGGGAATTGAGAATCTGCTGGGAATTGAGAATCTGGGAATGGCAGCAACAGGCTGGGAGCAGGTACACAGAGGTCATGAAGTACATCAATGTTGCAGCTCTTAGTGCAATTTAGGGCTGACATTCCCACAAGAAGTTACCATGGAAGTAAAGCATTTGGATGTGGCATTCAAAATTGCTAATTGCTGGAACAAAGATTATCTATCTTAAGTAATAGTGTTCCCCTCACAGCCTTTATCTTATCCTATCAATTCTGTCATTCCTCTAAATTTTCCTGAGTAAGCATTTGTTCACAAGACATTGCAGCAATTTTCATGGTTTCCCTCCCACGCTTCTATCCTTGTGTGTACCATTTGTATTCAGCTTTATGCACTTGGTCATTTTGGATCCAAACCAATTGACAAGGTGCATTGCAAAAATTGCCAAAGATCGTTAGACAGGACCTTCCAAACCCACCATCACTACCATCTAGAAAGATAAGGGCAGCAAATTAAGGGGGAACACCAGCTCCTACAAGCTTGCAAGTTTCCCTCCAAACCACTTGATATCCTGACTTAGAAATATATCACTGTTCCTAAGGACATTAGGTCCAAATCATAGAATTCCCTCCCTAACAGCATTGTGGGTCTACCTACACCAAATGGACCGCAGCAGGTTAAGAAAGCAGCTCACCACCACCTTCTCGGTGGTAACTACGGATAGTTAATAAATGCCAGCCCAGCATGTGCCATTCAGCCCCATGAAACCAAGACACCTTTCTTTGTGTGTAGTGTTTAATAAATACGCAGTCTTACAGATTATTTTACACAGTAGTTCCCATCTGTTCCCCCCTTATCTTTGCACATTGACTTAATCAATTAATGCAATCATTTGGTTAATTGCTTCCTATATTATATCATGACCATGGGTCACAACCTCAAAACACTGTTGATTTTAACTTTTAACTCCAATAAGAGTTTTTTTTTAAAGTGCTGATTAAGCAAAAATAGCTGTAGATGTCAGTTAAGTGACTGTCTGGAGAGATCAACCTATGAATGTCATACTTACAGATGTGAAGGGAACTTTCTTCACAACAGTCCTTCAAGGAGGGGGTATAAAGAGGTAAGGCAAAACAGATTTGACTGTGACCTTTTGGGTTTAGAATGGTAATGAGAGGCTGATTATACCCTGCTCAACAATAAGCCACCCGCTGCAGGTTATGCTTCAAGATGCAGGCATATTTTGTCATTTTTCCTTTGAAGATTGCACAAGGACAGGATTTAAAAGCCAGTTTTATTTTTACTTAAGCATGTGCAAGGGAATAAACATTCATATATTTACCAGCCTTAGTTTGACCATTAACATACCATGAAGATCACAGTCAAAGAACTATACCCTAATCACCTCGATGTTGCAGGTAAAGGGAGACCCTTTCTCACTTCAAGTGTGGCAAACAGACGAAAGGCAATAGGGTAATTTTGGAACTCAATCATGATCGAAAAGAATCAGAACTTACAGAATCTCAAGCAAAACTATATCTCATGAAACTGTTCAAGTATCAATATCAATGCTGCTGATAACTTCCACTACAACAGCTGCAAAATTCAAATATCCACTCTTTGCAAACATTTCATAGTAACACAGGCACAGGATTCAGATTCAGCCCTTTGAGCTTATTCAGCTACTATGGCTAATCTGTGGCCTGTCCTTGGCCTATATCCCTTAGTACATTTGGTTAACAAAAATTGTCCATCTCAGATTTAAAACTAACATTTGATCCAGGATCCTCTGCCATTGCGGAAGAAAATTCCAAGCATCCATCACCCTTTGTGTTTAGAAGTGGTTCTTAACATTTTTCTTGAATGGTTGGACCTATGGCTCCTAATTCTAGAATCCCCAACCAGTGGAAATAGTTTATCTTTATTTACCCTGACTTTTCCAGGAAATGAACAGAATTTTACTTTTGCACTTACCTGTCATTTCCAAACTGAATGTCTGTATAACATTACTAATTCTCTTGTCTTTAGTCAGTAATGACATGAATTGTTGATTCAATAAAGCTTGTTGAACGGTTTCTTCAAAAGCATACATTCACTTGGCTCTGGGAGAAAAGTATCTGGAAGGGAAGAGATCAGTTTTTAAATTAATCTTGTTGCAACCAACTGAGGAAATGGGTGAATAAAGAAGGTTAGTTGAAAGTATCTTCTCTGGGATTAGGGAACTGGGAAACCTTATTTAGGATCAGGTTGTAATCATTAACGGATTTCCTCTTCTATTTAAATAAATTGTTTGAAGACATATGAACAAACCTTACACACAACTGATTACAATTAAACAAAATATGTTTCTTCATAGCTTACCTTATAATATGACCAATCAGTTATTAAAGCTTTATTTCATACAACATTTTTCCTTCCTTTCTTCAAACAAAGAAAATTATAACATGTTTAATCATAAAGCAACTCAAACAAAGACTGTTTTTTTTTCACATTTGTATGACTCTTCATACCATCAGACATTCCTCATCCAGGATCTCGAAGAATTTCTTGGAGCTAGCACCATTCTCTGCGAAACAATCTGACAACTGGTGACTTGCATCAACCCACTTTATTTTAGAAATGTAATTTTTCCTAAAATTTTCTTTATGTTGGCAAGATTAATCCTCAACATCACTTCATGACTCCCATTGTGAAATGTACATTGCTTTTCATAAACAGTGGTTAGCTATATAATATTCTGCAAGCAAATGTTTTTCTGATTGCTCCTTTGAAATAATTCATTTTAGAATATAGAATAATTACAGCACTGGAGCTTTTGCTTCAACTAGCTACAATGTTTCAGCAGCTAAGGCATTTTAAAATATCATTTCTATTTTCTTGTCTTCCCAAGACAACATTTATTGTTCTTTATTTCTCTGAGAATATAATAAATCCTGTTGAACTCAAAAAGTCGTTGGGAATATAGATATGTGAAGCATTGCTAAAAAGGACTAACTTGATATTTTCAGAGTTACATAAGAAAACATGACTGTATTTTCAGAATGTAATTACTTTAATGTTTTATTTGATCCCTAGACCTCCTCTACAGTAGCATGTTTCATCATTCTAATATGTCATGACTGGCATCCAACCTAGACTGAACGCACATCCAGCTTAATCAAATATCTTAACTGATATGTTGCTTCCCTGAATGCAAAATCATCTTCATGTCTGTACCTGGTCTGATTTATCAGGATGTGATTAACATTTTCCAAATAAGACTGTGGAGCTTGGTTTATTTTGTAATTTTGAATCATATACTTAAAAGTTCCAAAGAATACCTGACTTCCAAATTTTAAGCACCTTTTCATTTAGTTTATCAAACGTCGTTTATGTTTCAGAGAACTTAGAAAATCATCGATGTGCATCATAATGATGCCAACCTATTTCTCTTTGTGATGCCAGTAGAATATTGCCTAATGCTGAATGCAATTTACTTGCAGCAAGACAGATATAACAAAGACATATTAAACCTTCACTGCTTCATATAACCCATAAATAAACACACTTGTTTAAAATTCATAGCTTCCCTCTATATGACCTCCTTCTTTAGGTGTATTCAAAAATCAATCAGTTTGAAACTTTTCATCTTGTAAAAAAACAGCTTGTCTAATGACTGACTTACATTTCCAGCAGTATGATGCAAAAAGTGTTAAGATCTTCAAGATCAATTTTCCTGCAGTAGGGGAATCCATATATTCTAACCTCTTGATCACCAAGTTTCTCTTTGAAATCCAGAACTTTTAGTCTGGTTTTAGCCTTGTGCATTCCATAAGGCAATATTTTTTCTCTGCATTTCCATCAACAAGATAATTCTGGCTGTGCCTGTCTGCTACCTCAGAGTGTATACCAAATTATTTCCTGCTCCCCCTCTTTTTTTGTTTTCTTTATCAAGTAGCAACCATTAAAATTTCTTAATCATAAAGATTGTACTTTTGTAGTATATCTAGAATGTGTACTGTCTATTTACTTCCCTAATACACTCTGGACATACTTTCATAGACCAGTGCTGCCAGCTCTCCCAAAATAGATATTTCTAATCAACCTGTTCAGAGATGTTATGACGTACGTCTGGAGTAAGTGGGTCTTGTGTCAGGCCTGGTCCAAAGATAAGGATGCTAACATTGTTCCACTGGAACCCCACTCCCTCTTTATTTTCTTTTCCCTCATACGCACAACTGAGCATTTTATTTCCATCACTGAACCACCCCACTTCTCTTTTTTAAATTATATTTAGAAGTGTTCTTACATCACAAAATCATGGTATTTTTTTCATTAATTAACCACCT